>NC_138770.1:513887668-514300168 GCF_965119305.1 Pelophylax lessonae | reverse complement strand
CAAGAACTATACAGCTAAATTAAGATTTTTTTTATTATTATTATTTTATGCCAGTTTTTCTTTGATAATAAAAAAATATTAGGAGATATCCATTACTATTTACCACCAAAAGAAAGCCCTATTTGTCCTGAAAAGAATGCAGTATAATCAAGCTGAATGCCCCCAACTATAACAGAATTGTATATTTTTTATTGGATGGGGGGGGGGGTGTGGAATACCTTTTTTTGTGCACCCCCTCCCCTCACTTGCTAATTTCTGGCCTAGGCCAGAATGATGTGTGCTGTGATTGCAGTTTCCTGGGATACCCACTTTAAGGTCACAGTAGGCCATGGTGTACTCTATGGGACCAGGGCCGCCATCAGGTGAGTACAGGTGATACACATGTACAGGGCCTGTGCATCAGGAGGGGCCTGGGCCCAGCAACCAGGAAGTGTGCACAGTGCAAGAGAGAGGAGACAGAGAAGACATGAGGCAGGGGAGACGCCGGAGGCTGCTGGTCCAGTCTTTTTTAATTCAGCTCTCCTTCTGCATAGCATAGTAAACCAGCTGGCAGGGCTGGGATGTGGAAGATGTTATGGGGTAGGGACCTAAGATGATTTTAGCTACCCATTGGCTGAGGAAGCAGCAGGAGGCGGGCTGCTCTGCCTCCCACTTCCTCCTTAGCCGATGGGTACACAGGGTGTGCTGTCCATCACTACAGAGCCTCGGGCTTCCTGTGTTGGTGGAACGGATTTCCTCTGCAAATGGGATGGAGGAGGAGGAGGACATGGGATGGGGGAGATGGGATTGGAAGAGGAGGACATAGGATTGGGGAGATAGGATGGAGAAGAAGGAGGGCATGGGATGGAAGAGGACATGGGATGGAAGAGGACATGGGATGGAGGAGGACATGGGATGGGACTTCGTGGGACAGCCAGTAGGGGGCCCTGGTGAATGTTGATGGTCAGGTCCAGGGTGGGCCCAGGCCTAAAGCTGTGTAAGGGGCCCCAAATGCCTAATGGCTGTCCTGTATGGGACATGTGTCATGTTATCATTGGCGAGCTGTCTACTCAAGGTTTTTGCAGCTAACCCATCAATGATGCAGCAATGTAGCATATTACATGCTTATCATCACACCACTTTTGCACATGCACAACTCAGAAGACAGAGTCCCCCCCCCCCCCCCCGGTGATGTCAGAAAAGGATGGCTGCATGGAATTGGATCTCCAGGCTTTTGAGTATGCTTTTGTAGAACAATCTGGTTAATCAGGTGAGAAGAATGGGGGATTATGTTCCTCTTTAACCGGTTCCTGACCGCCCACCGCCTTTTTACTGCGGCAGTGCAGGCCTCCTGCGTGAACTAGACTTACGTTGGTCGCGCACCTGCAGCTAGGTGGCGATACCTATGGATCCACCTCTAAGCCACAGCACACCCAATTCCATGCAGCCAACACTCGGCAGCGGGGACTCCAATGCATGGGGCAGGCGGCTCCATTTGCCGCCTGAAACCCGCGATCATTCCCCGCTGAGAGAGAGAGAAGGATGGTCAGCTGTTGTAAACACAGCTGACCGTTCTTCTCTCTGGAATGATCACAGAGCCCCTGTGATCCTGCTATATAGGATCACAGGTCTCTGTGATCATTTCACAAGCCCCCTCCCCCCCACAGTTAGAATCACTCCCCTAGGCTCACATTTAACCCATTGATCACCCACAGAGTTAACCCCTTCCCTTCCAGTGTCATTATTACAGTAACAGTGCATATTTTTAGCACTGATTACTGTAGTAATGCCACTGGTCCCCCCAAAAGTGTCAAAAATGTCAGTTAGGGGTCCGATCTGTCCACCGCAATGTCGCAGTCCCGCAAAAAATATGCAGATCGCCGCCATTACTAGTAAAAAAAAAAACAACAAAAATGACATAAATCTTTCCCATAGTTAGTAGACACGGGAACTTTTGTGAAAACCAATCAAAATACGCTTAATGCGATTTTTTTTTAGCAAAAATATGTAGCAGAATACAAATTGGCCTAAAATGTTAAAAAATTGTAATTTTTTAATTTTTTTTGAGAATGTGAAAAATGTTGTTTTTTTCTCCAGAATTGTAGCTCTTTTTTTGTTTATAGCACAAAAAATAAAAATCACACAGGTGATCAAATACCACCAAAAGAAAGCTCTATTTGTGGGGAAAAAAAAGACATAAATTTCATTTGGGTACAGCATCGCACGACCGCGCAATTGTCCGTTAAAATAACGCAGTGCCGAATCGCAAAATATGGCCTGCTCATTAAGGGGGAAAATCTTCCGGTCCAGAAGTGGTTAAGCATGAGTTTTAACCCCTTGTTGACAAGCACTGTAAACTAGGCAGTTGTCAACAAGGGTTTAAATCTGATCCTTACAAGCTCATCTCACTAACCTCATATACAGTTGAGGCCATAGTGAAAGCAAAGGAATGTGCAAGTTGACAGATCTCAGAAGTCTCACACCGGGACTGTTAACTCGGAAAGGGGCATAAAGAAGAGCTTCATTATATACACATGTATATCCCATCTCACTGATCTCTCCTGAGCCTAGTCATGCTGTAAGTATTGACATCTTGTAATTGAGCTCATATAGAAAAATCAAATGTATTTAGAAAATAGCAAGCTGAGACTCATCAGAAATAGGAACAAATCAATAGCCCTGACCTATTCAAGTATATGAATAAATGATACATATTTCTACATGAAATGTCAATGCTATATTCAGTCACTTACTATAAAAAAAAGCTTACATGTCTATTTAATTCTGGGTCAAATAAGGAGAAACTGTACACATAAAACAACCAGTGCCAAGAATGAAAAAAATGCTACTCTGCTGTCATTTTGTGTAGCTTTGGAAGAACTCGTTAAAAGTTATTGTTGCATACACAAACCATTTTAAACATCAGCTTGTTGAATAGTAGCATAAACTTTGTTCAACCGATCTAAATATTGTACAGTAGCTCATAACTTTGTAGACAGCATTTAGTATTGTTCTGCTTTGTAGTAACATTTGTGCGTCTGTAAAACAGTGTGCTTAAAAAAAAATGATATGATTGATCATAACATTTCCAAAAAGCCATTAAGAGTCGGTTCACACTAGCGCGACTTGTCAGGCGACTTGTCAGCCTGACAAGTCGCGCTCCCTCGCGGTCCATTGACCGCTACAGGACCCGTTCTAATAGGAGCAACACAAGTCGCTCCGACTTAGAAAAAGGGTCCTGTACTACTTCGGGGCGACCTCGGAGCGACTTGCATAGACTTCCATTATGTGAAGTCCCTGCAAGTCGCTCTGAAGTCGTGGTGCACGGGACTGCACAAGTCGCCCCCGAAGTAGTAAGGAGTCGTGTCGCCTCAGTGTGAACCAGCTCTGTGACGGTAAAACAAATGGGTTAAGAGGAGATACATTTGGTCATATCAGTATTTAAACAAGTCCGTATGACTAAATGTCAAAATATTTAGCAACAGTGTATAGATTTTTTTAAATACACGTTTTACTATTACAGTGAAGTAATTACAGGTGAAATTTAACCACTTCCCGACCGCTCCACAGTGAACGTACGTGGGGCAGTGGCTCTTCTGCGCGAAATCACGTAAAGGGACGTCATTTCATGCTTCCAGGTCACCGCCAGTGACCTGCTCCTGCTGTGATTGGACACAGCGGGAGCCAATCAGTGGGTCCCACAGACCAGATGCTTGCCAGGACCCACCAATTGTTGCTGAGAGATGCAGAACGACAGTCTGCCTATGTAAACAAAGCACATCGCTGTTCGGTTAGTAGTGAAGATAGAGATCTTGTGTTTGTGCTAAGCAGGAACATAGATCTCTGTCTTCCCAAAGTTAAAGCACCTCCCCCACACAGTTAGCAAACACTTCCTAGGGACACATTTAACCCTTTGATCGCCCCTGATGTTAATCCCTTCCCTGCCAGTGTCAGTACAGTGACAGTGCATATTTTTTAGCACTGATCATTGTATTAGAATCACTGGTCCCCAAAAAAGTGTCCGCCACAATATCGCAGCCCCACTATAAGTTGCTGATTGCCCCCATTACTAGTAAAAAAAGAATCCATAAAAATATCCCACAGTTTGTAGATGCTTTAACTTTTGCGCGAACCAATTAATATACGCTTATTGGGATTTTCTTTTTTTTTTTTTACCAAACACATGTAGCAGAATACATATTGGCCTAAATTGATGAAGACATTGGATTTTTTTTACATTTCTATTGGATATGTTTCATAGCAGAAAGTAAAAAATATTGGTCTTTTTTTGTTTATAGCGCAAAAAACAAAAACTGCAGAGGTGATAAAATACCACCAAAAGAAAGCTTTATTTGTGGTAAAAAAAGGACATCAATTTTATTTGTGTACAGCGTCGCACAATTGTCAGTTAAAGTAATGCAGTGCCGTATCCAAAAAATGGCATGATCATGAAGGGGGGTAAACCTTCTGGAACTGAAGTGGTTAAACTCCTTATATTTTGTCTTCCCTGCTGCCTCCTTTCCCCATAAACATGCTAATGAAATAATTAAATAAAATCACTTAGTCTTCATGACAGACCTTATTTTAGACCAAGTGACATCATGATTACTAGGTTTCTTTACTTCTCAATGCAACGCAGACAGATTATGGCTGGTGGGAGGGTCCCGGAAGCATGCTGCGTGTATCTTCCTGAAAACAGGAAACTTGGTAATGCCCATAGGAGATTTGAGCCTCCATTTTTGAAAGATCTCAATATATTTTGAAGGAAAGGGATTGGCCAGGGACAGTAAGGCTTCATGTACACTTGGCCGTATTGTTCCACTTCAGTGGGAAAATGCAACACGCGGTAAAACTGCTGTAAAATCACAGCGCAATTTTGCCCTGTTTTGCAGCCAGCTGTCAAAACATTCCTATCCTGAACCGTCCCTAACCTCAGCAGCTCCTAAATGATGCTAAAAGCCTATGTGTACATTGATACATTGGCTTTTATGGAGCTGAATTTAGGAGTTTTGCCAAAAAACGCCAAAAGCTCCTAAACTCAAGTTTAGGAGCTGTAGTGTACATGAAGCCTAAATAAATGTACATGTCCTCCAGCCAGGAAGTGAGGTTAGCTCTAAATGACTTACTGCAGCATCTATTGCACACTGTATGAAGCTCACAAGTGAAATCGGGCTTAGCAATTTCGGTATAAGAGAGGAACTTGTACAACTGTTCAAGGTGGAAGTTAAGTTTAACTTTAAGCTCCAGGCATGTGACTTTGCCTAGGACTGAGTGTGTTCTAGGAGAACAATGTCATCAATGTACTGCAGACAGGAAGTTATTATCAGTTTATATTCCCCAGGGGATCACTTTTTCGGATTTTACAATAAGACAGGGAAGATAGTTAGGACAGCCCCCTTATAGACATTCTTAAAAAAACTCCATATTAGTCCAGAAAGTATTATTCGTAGACATTGATCCTTTGTGTGGCTATCCTTATTCCTAATTTGTCAATACCTGTGTACCTCTGATTTGGAAAGATTTGGGAAAAGACCTTAATGCAAGCTTTTAGTCCTTTATTCTCCATAGGTTGTGCAGTCAGTTACCAAAATGTAGTGCAAAGAGAGGGAAGAGACAAAACATCTTTGTAAAGTTGTTGGGTAGCAAATAATTGTTTTGTAGCTGCTGGACATATTCGTTTTTTTAATTTGTTGTATGCCCCAAATTAGTTGTTTTGGCATCTCCCTAATTTAAAATAATATCCTGATTTTTAATTCAACTGTTCTTCCTAGGAGCCTTATTAAAATATGTTTATTTTATCTTGTATGACGTTTGCTGCTTGAAGCAAGAGAAGGCAATACTATTAATGCCTAAGAAGATTTCAACAGCTTTTCTCATAGGATTTGGAGATAGAGCCATGTGAAGTTAATAGCTTTATAAAAGAATTGCTAAACTTTCAAGGTTGCAGCAGCATAAACCCACTTAGCTAATGAGTTGCAAAGGAATGCATTACTTCTTGTGGCCCTAGATTGGCTGACATTACACTGCAAACAACAAGTGGCAAGATACCTTCCTTTCTACAAAGTTATGTACTGCCAGGACCCATCGCTAAATTGTTCCTATATAGGTGTTAATATAAAGCCAACATTGACTTTTCAGTTTTTGATAGTGTGCTCAAAGGGTACAGCTTCTGTTTATTTGTAGTCTGTGCTTCTGCTTGGAAAACTTACTCTCTCTCTCTCTAGTTGAAAAAAATATTATTTTAATGAATTAGTAGCCTAGCCCAGTGTTTCTCAACCTTTCTTCAGTCAAGGCACCCTTTAAAACTGTGGACAGTCTTGAGGCACCCCATTCTAAAATGTAAAAAATATTCTGATAGTTTTACATAATGCAGCAACTTCAATGCATGTTGGACACCCACTGAGAAGTATTCCAATGTTTCTCTTATCCTTCAGTTTTGAGACCCCAAAGCTGGTGGAGAGGGGCAAGGGAGGGTCAAACAAGGATGAAATGCAGGCAACTGATATCCTCCTTATCAAATGATGACTAGGAGGTTGGCAGCTAGAAGGTTGTAATGGTGTACAATGAATGGAAACCTGTGGCTTTGTGTAACTAAAATGCAGGTTTGATCCACCTACCCACTTATATACAATTTTGGGGTAGATTTTAGGCATTTTGCCAAGGCACCCCTAAAGAAACCTCAAGGCACCCCAGGGTGCCTGGGCACCCTGGTTCAAAAAGACTGGCCTAGCCTCATCAATTTTCTGCATTACAGGATCCATACTGGATGCAGCAAGAAAAAGAAAAATAGCTCCTAAACAACGCAGTGCCCTCTCTCCTCTAGTGCTCTCTCTGCTCTGAAATTGGCGACTAAACAAACTACAAGAAGACTATTCAGTGGGAAAGTGGGAGTTACTAACAGCAGAGAGGTGGTTTCTTTGCTAAAAACGTGGAAAAACACTAAAAAACGCTACTGGTGTTACCACCTGAGCAAAAAATGAAGGAATGTCTTCCTATGGGAATATTCGTTTTGGTGATTACGATAGGGATTTTCTCTCACGTCCTGTTTTGTCTACTGTATTATACATGAAGTGAAGGGAAATATCCTAATTGGTGTTTTAACCATCCCTTAATTTATACAAAATTAAAAAAAAAAATGTTTTGGCTTAAGATATACTTTAATGATGCATATGTTCCTAAACATGTTCCTTTTTTCTGTAGGAAAGATTAAATTAGCCATTGATTGCAAAAAGGTCTCCCAACATCTGGGAAAATATTATACTGGCCAATTTATAATGGAGAGTGGCTATCACCATCCAGTCTCTATTATGCTCCTCCATATTTCTCAATGCTGCGAACTGCTTTTTGTGTTCCATTAATTACATGTATGCTGCCTTACTGAGATTGCAGTACTTTATGTTGTTTTCTTAAAGTGGCAGAAGGTTTTTTCCTTAATGCATAAAAAACCTCCTTGGTGAAGCTTACCCCCCTCCATGATCCAGCGAAGTGCATGAGAGCAACAGCTCTCCTGAGTCTCTCTTCCCTATTGGCTCACACAGCAGCAGGACCCACTGGCTCCTGCTGCTGTCAATCACATCTAGTGAGTCAATGAGGCGAGAGTGGGGGAGACGTGGGGCCAATAGGCTTAATATTGGGGGCACTCAATAGGGGGAGGAGCCAGGACTGTCAGCTGGGACCCAAAAGGAAGAGAATCGGGGCTGCTCTGTGCAAAACCATTGCACAAAGCAGGTAAGTATAACATGTTTGTTATTATTTTTATTTTTTAAAACTACAACTTTTGGAATCACTTCAAAGCAGCAGAAAATACTTCTTGATTGGAGGAGAGCATGCAACTTTGATAGGTCACATAACTGAGCTACCTGCTCTGCTTTTTTTTTTTTTAATTTTCTTTACAACTCCCATTCAGTTTTATTGCACTTCACCAGCTTGGGACTCCTGAAGCTGGCAGACCATAATGTACCTGCTTATCACTGTGTAGGTACTGCGTAAAACTCTATCTCTCTTTTTAACAGCTATACTGTTTTGTTTTTTTTTTTTTTTTTTTTTTTTATTTTACCCCTTTGTATAGCCATTCTTAATCTTTTTATCACAGAGGAACCCTTGAAATACCTTTCTGGTCTCAGGAAATACCTGCTAATAACTACAATAATTTGAGCTCACTGTACATTAGTGTGATGGTAAAAGGATAAATGTTCTTTACATTTAGGGTCAGTAGGAAGAATGCCCCTATGGTCAGATAAAAATATCATTGGAGTCAGTAGTTACTTATCTAAAAAATAGAAAGCACTCATTGACCAAGGAACCCTTAGCAACCACGGGAGGAACCCTAGTATTATAATGATCACTCTCCACAGTTCTACAGTGCTCATTTGTAACATGTGATGCTTAGGTAATTTTATTTATTTATTTATTTATTTATTTCAGGTACTTATATAGTGCTGTCAATTTACGCAGCGCTTTACATATACATTGCACATTCACATCAGTCCCTGCCCTCAAGGAGCGTACAATCTAAGGTCTCTAACTCCCATTCATACATACATTAATGGTACATGCTTATATTGAACTGCATTTGGCTATCCCTAGATATGTAGACAGGTGTAGTATGTTGAGAAAAGGTGTAACCAATCCTAAGACCTGAAAGAATTGATAACACTAGCAGCGCTTAAAGCGGAGTACCGGGCACAAAACGAGATTTTATTTTTGTGCCCCTCCGCTAGGTATGCCTCACCTGAAAAGGAATTGGGTAGTTGTTTTTTTTTTTTGTTTACTTACCTTGCAATTGAAGATCGAAGATACTCACCTCAGAGTACTTCCTCCCTCGGAGCCGCGGCTCACCCCGTCACTTCCTGCCTCGCTATGATTCCTGGGAGCTGAACGTCACAGCTCCCAGGAATCAATGCGACGGCACCGGCCCCGCTCGTCATTTCCAGGCGACGCCGCATTCCCCTGCTAAACAGCTTCTGGGCATGCCCAGAAGCTGTGGAGGAATGCGGCGTCGCGCCGGAAGTGACGAGAGGGGCCGGTGCGGCGCATTCTGGGACAAGAAGACGCGGAAGAAGACACAGAAGAGGACCGCACCGGCTTCAGCTGCCCACAACAGAGATGGAAACGCTGTGGAAGAAATTTTATAAGTAAGTATTTCTTCTAAAAGGTAAGTGCGAACCGGGACAGATCAGAGGCTAGCCATTGTGGAATGTGCTAGCCCTGACTGTCCCGAGGGTATGTTCATTAAAAAATGACATCTGTGCCCGGAACTCCGCTTTAAACAGTCGCTTATATACAAAAGACATGTATATGAAATAATAATAATAAATGAAGCAGCATGCACTGAACTTCAAATAGTGACTAAAGTCCAACAGTGGCCACTAAGTGGACCATCAACACCCAGTGAAAAATGTCCTTAGAGCAGTGATAAAGATGGAAGTGAAGTCCTCTTATACACCCATGTGCTTCGACTTCCACATGTGCCGCCACCCGTCAGAATGGACACTCACTGCAAGGACGATAGATCAGCGCCTCTCAAACCTAGTGAGAACTTCTCCTCAGAAGATATGCACTGCAGATCTAATCACCCAGGTTCGTGTCTTCAGTCAAAATTCACTCATAAGGTCACATGTGAATAAACACAATTGCAGGGGCTCATATCCAGCAAATGAAACACCCTTCCTCCAATATAATCTACTCACACTTATGAAGCTACAATGTCAGCGTTGTATCGTAACAAGCCATGCATCCGCTGCTGCTGCGAGTCTACGCCCAACCGCTCGGTACCAGAGCTATTGGAAGACTGTAGCGTGGCGTCGGGCGTTGCCTAGGTGACCGCATACTCACGCCCTGAGTAGTATGTTATCTGGCCTTGCTTAAATGTTAAAGGACTTCTAATATAAGTTTGGCTGCCCATAGACATAAAATGGAATATAGACATGCAGGTATATTGTATGTTCATTTCAGATTTTGCCCCACCTGGCCCTTTACATTTTCCCCAAAAAACTAATTTTGGCTGAGCAGACAGTTAGCTCCTTTGCAGAGATGGAAGAGAATAAGATCAGCACAAGCAAGCTCAAGCATCAATTGTTCCCCTGAGAATGTTCAGCCAGCTGTACCTCCCTGACCCTGAATCCTGAGATCATTGCAAATTCAATACAAGACCTAGCATCTGTCTACCAATGTATTGGAGTATCTTTAATGTATAATATGTTTGAAGGGGCCTTTTTAGCTCTTGAGTTGTGTTTGTCCTCTATAATAACATCCTGGGCCATATTTTGTTTAATTCTACTTTCCAATGTATATTCTTCAAAGTTGTGCCTGCTAGCTAAACAATCTGTAATGTAGGTGCAATCGTTTTTAGACAGTGCACCTCACCCCAGAAGCACAGAGGAAGGTATTGTTTTAATACCTCCAACTTCTTGAGTGAATTTGAAACAGGAGTGGGAAATATAAAGGGAAATTACTTTTATTTAACATGTAATTGGAGGTTTTACACAAGGATTTAGATTTTGTGGCTTGCAGCATTTAGCTTTCCTTTATAATCCTAATACTGTAAAAATCAAAATTTGCAATGCTAAAGGTTTACCTTTATATACCAATTTAACCAATTTTATACATAACTGATTTTTTAGAACATTCGTTCAAACTGTTATTTAGACATTCAGCTATAGCATTTGGAAGTTACTGTTGCAACACACCTAACACTGAAGATGTAGTGAGAAATGTATGATGTTTGTTCGAAGCAGAAAATAGAACATGTGCTAAACTCTTTTCTTGAGAATATTTACACTTTTCATAGCATTATGACATTGCTTAATAGAATTGTATTGTCAATGTACTCTGTCTGCCCTAATGTGGTAAGGTTCTGAACAAACTTTTGGTGCTATATAAATCCTGAATAATGATAATAATAATAATAATTTCACACTGGTGTCAACAGGGAGACCTTTTCTGGCATCACTGGTTCTTCTAATAATGCCAAACATAAGCAGCCCTTTCTTTAGATACGACCAAAGCCAGATTAGAAACAAACAGGGTCCTAGGGAGGCAGGTAGCTTCCATATCTTTCTCTATTGTCAAGGCTTGTTGTGATAAAATTGTCAATATCAAAGAACATTTTACTGGATGAAATCACAGAACTGTGAACAGAGCCATAAATGCTCCAAAAAAAAAAAGTTTTCTTTTTTGTAAAATGTTTTAAATAGTACACTGACCAAAAACGACCACCTGTAAAAAATAACAAACTGTGCAGCTTTGACCAAAGTTAAATAATGTCCTAGATATAGGTGTAGGTCATTTAACATGATTCTAAAGATTGCAATTAAAAAAAATGTATATAAATAAAATATCAAACATGGTATACTTACCTGCTCTGTGCAATGGCTTTGTTCATTTTCCATACACCCACAGAGCGTGGCTAGCCCCCCCCCCCCCCCCCCCCACACACACACACACACACACACACACACTCTCCTCATTGGCTCACTGGCTGTGATTGATAGTAGTAGCCAATGGCTCCTGCTGCTGTGTGAGCCAATGAGGAGATAATGACCTGGGAGAACAGACTGCTCTTTTGCACATCACTGATATGAGGCTCAGGTAAGTATAGGGGGGGGGGGGGGGGGAAACTGCACCCAGAAAGTTTTTTACCTTAATGCAAAGAATGCACAAAGGAAAAAACCTTCTGCCTTTAGACCCACTTTAACCACTTAAGCCCCGGAAGATTTTACCCACTTCCTGACCAGGGCCTACTTTGCGATTGGGGCACTGCGTGATTTTAACAGGCAATTGAGCGGTCGTGCGACGCTGTACCCAAACAAATTTGATGTCCTTTCTTTTGGTGGTATTTGATCACCTGTGCGATATTTTGATCATGCGCTATAAACAAAAAAAGATCAACAATTTTGCAAAAATAACAATATTTTTCAAATTTTTTTATATGAAATTCCCCCCCAAAAAATGTAAAAATCAAAATTTTACATTTTAGGCCAATTTAATTTCTGCTACATATGTTTGGTAAAAAAAATCGCAATAAGCATATTTTGATTGGTTTGCACAAAAGTTATTGCGTTTACTAACTAAGGGAAAGATTTTTGTCATTTTTATTGTTTTTTTTTTAACGAGTAATGGTGGCGATCTGCGATTTTTTTTGCGGAACTGCGACATTGCGGCGGACAGATCGGACCCTTGACTGACATTTTTGACACTTTTGGGGTTACAGAGTGACATTACTACAGTAATCAGTGCTATACATATGCACTGTTACTGTAAAAATGACACTGGCAGGGAAGGGGTTAACTTTATTGGAGAGGGAGGGGTTAAGTGTGTCCCAAGGGGCGTGATTCTAACTGTGATTGGATGTGGCTGTGTGTGTAACAGCAGAGATCAACGGTCCTACATAGCAGGACCGTATGATCTGTGCTTTTACACAGGGGAGATTGACAGGCGGCTTTGTTTACATTAGCCGCCTGCCTTTCTCCCGGTGTAACCGGCGATTGCGAGTGACCGTCGGACATCGGGTCCGCCGGTCACTCGTGCAGGGGGGTCCGTGAGTGAGCGGCAGCGGGAGCGTGCCTCTGGCGGCGCGCGCTTGCTCCCTAGAGCCTCACAGGCAAGCGACGTAGTTCTACGTCACTTTGCCTGTGAGGAGCTGACCGCCGCAGTAAATAGTCGTGCGGCGGTCGGCAAGCGGTTAAATACATCCCAAAGCCTGTACTAAAACTCCCAGGGATGGCATCATTTTGTCCTGGCCTGTTGATAATACATTGCTAGAAGACTCCTAGCCATTCAATCCCTCTTGCATGCGCTCTCTCATCCTTGTTGTTGTAGCTGTGAGCTCAGTGATGCTGCATGTGTGGGTTTGAGAGTTTGCTCCTGCGATGATGGCGTGAGCAGTAATGGCTGGGAGTATCTTAGCAACATCCTAGCTAAAAGGCAGAATGGGATGATGCAATCTCTGCCAATATTGTGGCCAGGCTTCAGGAAGTACATAAATGGCCTACACCTATAGCAAGGTCATTATCTAACTTTAGTCAGAACTGCACAGTTTTCTTTTATCTGCAAACACCCCGTTAATGCATGGGCAGTTTTTTTGGTAAAGGTGAACTAATCCTTTACATTTTTAAAGCTTATACTGTATGTCCTTTCTGTCAATTTGCAGTTTTCCCCATTGTGCATGTCTGCTGTAGCTAGGTGTTTTACTAACCACTGCATGTCTAGGGACAGCTTAGGCAAAGTGCTTTGTGAAGCTTCCTCCTCAGTGAAGGTGTGCTTACTAAAGTCAGTGATTCCTCTAAAGACTTGTACTCATGAACCAAAATCTCCTGACAATACATTGTGAGCACTGACAGTGGCATACATGTGGCACTACAAATCTTTATTATTTTCAATAAAGGAGTAAAGGATTGGGACCTGATTCAGATTAGCCCTACACATAGCTATTTGTGATCGATTTATGTAAAAGCAATCACAAACTATTGATTCATCATTGGATAAAATAGTAAATGACGCAACATGCACAGTATTGATTTGTACTTTCTGTAAGAAAATATCAATCAAAATGACATCCAGTCATAAATGTAAATGATTGATTAAAATCAATAATTGACAATCACTGACCTGTATTATGAGTGGTGTATTTGTTTAGGTGGGCTTATGTGATTGACAAGATTCCACCACAGCTGATGGACGCTGGGGAATCCAAACTAATCAAAGGCTCTCTAAATTGATCAAATATATGGTGTCTGATTTTCAAATGTTCTTTTTTTCAGTCAGATTTGTTGTAACTGGATGATTTATTGAATGGTTGCATGCACATAATACGTGTGTGACTGCCATTAGGGAGATTTCCCAAAAAGCTGGAAAACCTTTCTTTGCAATAATGAGTGGCTCAACCTGTTTGAGGCACTCCTTGTTGCAAATCGCAACTAAATTAGAAAATTATTGACCAGACTACTTAACTGCAGTTACCCAGAAGCATAAGAAGATGTGACTTTTCATGGCCATTTTCCTCAATGTAGATGTCTGGTAAATGGAAAAATGTGTCA
This sequence comes from Pelophylax lessonae, assembly GCF_965119305.1. Taxonomy (NCBI): domain Eukaryota; kingdom Metazoa; phylum Chordata; class Amphibia; order Anura; family Ranidae; genus Pelophylax; species Pelophylax lessonae. The sequence goes on along the minus strand of NC_138770.1, from coordinate 514,286,153 downwards.
AAAATACAACGCAAACAACACATCTTTTTAAGAGCTATCATTTCTAATCATAAGCTGAACAATTTTTCTTAGTTTTTTTGTTATATTTTTTTATTGTACTTATTGTAATTGTGAGGAAATTTTAAAAAATTATACTTCGTTGTTAATTCAAAACTTCCAGTAGCATAAAGTGTATTATTAGATAAATCATTTGTTTTTTCTTTAGTTTTGGCTACTGTAGTACAAGCAGGTTTGTCAGGTTTTTGTTGTTTGCATCCCATATAGAGAGATTCACCCCCTCTATGTATCCTATATGTCACCAGGACTAAAAGTGAGGGACGTTCCAAAATTTTGAGTTGTTACCAGCACAAGGATAGAAAGGAAATCTTCCAACGAGTACAACTGTCTAAGAGAGGATTTCCCTTGATTTTGAGAGATTTCCTCTTACCTCCTGTTGTGTCCAAGAAAAAAAACAAAGTTTTGGCATTAGATGCCAAGATGGAAACAATCCTTTTCTTTTTTATGTAGAAAAACAAAAGCATATTCTTGGTTTTAAACCCTCACATTTACCCAGTTTTACTTGTTTAACTGCTGTCTCCTCTTCTCTAAAACCCTTCAAAGTGATAAAAATCCTTATGTATTTGTGAGCAGTACAAAGAAGGAAGTGAAAAACTGCAGTTATAGCTCTGAGCCACTGTGTGAGAGCTGATTGGAGGAAAAGGACCCCCCCCCCCCCCATTCACATAGGCAGAGGAACGAAGGATCATGCAGAGCTGTATTCTGAATAGACAAGTCCTGTGCTATTCCACCCCTCCCCCCCCCTCAACACAAATTTTTAGCTCATGTTATCTATGTGTTGGAGAATTTGTCTGAAGTGACTCATGCAGATAACAGGGGAACGAAGCACCAGAGAGAAAAGACACTCAAAGCTTTGAAGATAAACAAGTTAACACTACAGATATAGGTGCTTAGCTCAAATTTTATGATTGGGGTTTACACTACTCTAAAGCTTCTTCTGCTTATTTAAAAATAGACAATTGGGAAACCTAGTAATTTAAACTAATTAAATTAATCACTTTTAGAATCAGAGCTCTGGCTATCGTAATAAATATGGCAACAATTTTCATATCTGAACAGTTTTTGGAATAGTTACCATTTTGGTATCCTAACAGGTTGAGGACTTTTTCACAATAAAATCATACTCCAATGAGACTAAAAAAATGTTATGTTCACTTCAGCTACCTTATTGCATGCAGTCTTAAGAAATTGTTCCTTAGTATGTTTTTTGCCTATTTGTAGCATCCCCCATGAGCTCCCAAACCCCTCCCCCCTGGTCCCCACTTTTGTTTGATTTATAATGAACAGTGCACATTTGTTGCAGTCAAATGCACTGCTCTATGCACACTACAAATCCAAATTGACCGTAGTCCCTTGTCCAGCATTTTCTAAACCTTTTAACCCCAGAGGAACCCCTGAAATAATTTTCAGGTTTCAGGGAACCCCAGAAAAGGTTAGTCCATGGAGTTCATTGGGAAAATGCCTCTTACATTGGTGGTGATAAGTGGGAATAATTCCCCCCTTACAGAGTGACACCCTTGCAATCATACTGCTGGCTCTGCCAAGTGGCATTGGACCTAGAACTATGAAGGCACCATCAGATGGTAGGTCAGTTAACCACATCTCAAGGAACCCCTAACAACCTCAGCAGAAACCCTAGGGTTACACCAGTGCTGTATTTTGGCCTAGGCCAACAAGGCCCAGGCCTAGGGCGGCACTTTGCAGGGGGGGCGTCAAAGCCCCCCTCCACCTTAGACTCTATTGGCCACTAGTTGCTAGAGCTGCCTCTCTCACCTACCCCCTCTCTCTCTCTCACACACACACCCCCTCTCTCTCTCTCTCAGCCGCCCATTTTATCTCTCTCTCTCATCCCCCTCTCTCTCTCACCCCCTCTCGCTCTCTCTCTCCCACCCTCTCTCCCTCACATCCCCCTCTCTCTCATCGCCCCCTCTCTCTCACCCCCCTCTCTGTCTCTAATCCCCTCTCTCACCCCCCCTCTCTCTTTATCATCCCCCTCTCTCTCTCATCCCCCCTCTCACCCCCCCTCTCATGAGATCTCGGGGGTTCATGCTGGGACTTGCAGTCCTTCAATTTTGGAGGGAGTCACATCCATTAAAAAGGAAGGAGTGGGGCACATTTACATAGGAGGTGGAGGGGGGCGCCCAATTTTAGTCTTGCCTAGGGGAGCACAAAACTAAAATACACCACTGGGTTACACAGAACCTTGTTTGAGAATATTCCATCTCAGACATGAGGTAAAGAGGGTGTCTACATTTCTACATGCAGTGGTACCACAGAGAACAAATGTAGCCACCCTCTAACAAGAAGTCAGATCATAGCAACAAAAAAATGAATTTGGAGATTTGGGGGAGCCTGAGAGCAGTAGAAGGTGCTTTTCTGAGTTAAGAATACATAATTGAATAAATTGTTTTTTTAAAAAAACCAAAGTTTAGTGTCAATACTTGAAAAATATAGAAATAATTGCAGGAACACCAGGGTGAAAAAATATGATCATCCTCAGCATTGTAGAACCCATAGAACGACCAAGTCTATATTTCAGCCACTATGTTTGAACAATGGAAATGAAGCTAACAGTCTCACAATGGGTTGTAATAATATACAATAGAAGAATACTATGAAAGAAAATGTACATGCAATATTTTAGACATAAATCTGAATAATATACACCTGTAATAACTATGCTAGTTTAATAACCTATGTCTCTGTGCCTCTACTAGAAACATGATGAGGTAGGAAGGTCTGAATTAGGATCATTCCATTGAAGATCAGGTTACTGCTTGCATAGCTAACAATGCACAGATGTATAGTGCAGGTGGAAAGGGACAGCCCAGGTCTAAAGCCTTTATTGAGCTGGTAATCAGCTTTTTCATACATTATGTGTTTAGCCTCGTTGATGTCACTGTCTGCTCGTATTACTGTTTATATACATATCAAGTGATGAACAAAAATGTAATAAGTGAAGGGTTAATTAAAAGCAAAATACAAAATGTAGCAACGCGCAAGCCAGAAGAATAGCTGCTTGTTTGTTTTGCATACAATTCATAGGGTTACCACACCTATCCCTTTAAAAAGAAATACATTGAAATAACAAAGGTTTTGGGGCTAATTAAGGTGAAAGGTAGATTTACTCAAGGCTGTACCTGCATTTGATTCGTGTTTGGGTTTAACCTTTTCTCTGTTACCAATACAAGGCTTACGTTGGCAGCAGCTGTAGCATTCACTTCTTCAGCCTACTGTTGGGTTTCTCGTGGAAGTGATTCCAGACGAAGTGATTCTTTATTGTCTTCTTAACCACTTCAGCTCTGGAAAGTTTTACCTCCTTAATGACCAGGCTATTTTTTGCGATATGGCACTGCGTTGCTTAACTGACAATTGCGCGGTCCTGAGACGCTGTTCTCTAATAAAATTGATGTATTTTTTTCCCACAAATAGAGCTTTCTTTTGGTGGTATTTGATCACCCCTGTGGTTTTTATTTTTTGCGCTATAAACAAAAAAAGACAGACAATTTTGAAAAAAAAAAAAAACAATATTTTTTACTTTCAGCTATAAAACATCCCTAATAAAAAAAATTTAAAAAATCAAATGTTTTCATCAATTTAGGCCAATATGTATTCTGGTACATATATTTATGTACATAGGAAGAAGGCCATTCTGTCAATCTTCTGCATGACCGTGCGTGGCCGGCAGCCGTTGCGGCCGCCGGACCAGCTGATTGGTTCCTGCTGTGTCTAATCACGTGTGCACGCCCCGGAAAACCCCTGCTCAAAATCACGTAACTATAGGTGATTTTGCACAGCCGGTCCGCCCTGCCGCAGTATATATGTGGTGGGCAGTCCAGAAGTGGTTAAAGAGGATCTTCACTCTAGAGAGAAAAAACTAAAAATCAGCAGCTACAAATACTGTAAAAAAGAAAGAATTGGCGGCACTCCAGATGAAGTCAAAATCTAGATTTATTGACTGGACATCCCAACGTGACAATAGTGACAAGGTAGACGCGTTTCACACACTACACTGTGTGCTTAATCATTACTAATACTGTAGCTACTGACTTTTAATAAAAGGAGACTTACCTGTCCAGGAATCCAGCGATGTCCTCACCCAGGCCAGTTCTTCATCGATCTTAGGTTCCCCCGACACCAACTTGTTTACTCTGGAAATCCAGCTGTGACTCTTTGCGGCTTAGTGAATGGTCCTGCGGCCTTCTGGGACCTGTGACATGTCCCAGAAGGCTGCGGGAAAAGAGAGGAGGACCAAATTTCCACTCGGATCGCCTATCTCACCGTTCATGTACATGAGGCCTATATTGGTGGTCAGAGACAGTAAGAACACTCCCCTACACTGGCATAGGGATGAGGCCTATATTGGTGGTCAGAGGCAGTAAAAGAACACCCCCTTACCCTGGTATAGGTGTATATAGATCTGGGAACAAGACATGCTGTTTGGGGAAAAAGCAGCCACAAAGGTGGTTAATTTTAATAAATTAAACTTTCTAACACCTATTTCTATAACAAGGCATGTTTACATGTTCTACTTCTGCTTCAAAGTGGAATTGCAGCTAAGCTGTTTTTAGTTTCGGATAGCGTGTAACAGCCTCTGTCTGTTTTTATTGGTGCATCCCCTGTTGGGGACATTTTCACTTGCTTGCTGTTGTAACATTGAGAAAGGAAATGACAGAAAATCTCTCCAATAAGGGCACACCCTGGCATAAACTCAGACTTTAACCTTTGTCATTGCTATCTAAAAATACATTTTTGATTAAGTCTTAAAATAAACACTAAGTGAATATATAAACACAGTGCTTAAGTCCCCGTTCACACTAGGGCGACCTGTGAGGCGACCTGGTCGCCTCACAGGTCGCCGTAGGTCGCCTCCCATAGGAAAGCTGCGGACCCGTTCTAATAGGAGCGACACAAGTCGCTCCGACTTAGAAAAAGGGTCCGGAGTTTCTTTGGGGCGACCAGCAGGCGACCGCCATAGACTTCAATGTTATGAAGTCCATGGCGGCCGCTCCGAGGTCGCGGCGCGCTGCTCGCACCGCGACCTCGGAGGTCGCGGTGCGAAGTAGCGTCGCCCCTATGTGAACGGGGCCTAAAACAGTGATATTAAAATAATGAATAGCTCAAATAAACCAGTGACTTATATATGCTTAAATAAATAAATAAATAGAAGTGTCCAAAAAATATATATACATATATATAAAAATATATATATATATATGCTATAAAAATTGTATATATAAAAGCAGAAAATTGGAAAATAGTGATTATAAATATATAAAAATATAAAAATTAGTGTCCAAATAAAGTTCCGTGTTTAAAAACACAAATGTCCACTGTGAAAATTCTTTAGTGCGAATGATAAAGGTGCTCCCAAGTGCTTTACAGATGTATTCCACACGTGCTCTTGTACCCCACACATGAATCCACTTACCAGATGGTGTGGACCCCTTAAGGCCTTATGGTCTTGGGGTCTAACAGGCTTTAGGGTAAGTGGATGAGCTTGGTACCTTCAGAGTAGTCTCCCCATAAGAATATGCAAATAAGCATACAAAAGACCAATGGTGCAGTACGTTCGAATAAAGTAAATTTAATTAAACAAAATAACTTTAGGAAATACACTCACATTTCCAAGAGTATAAACAAGCCTTATATTAATAGAATATCCCCAGCGTCTAGTGGATAGTGTTCCTACCATCCTCCTAGATGTGGAAAGCGGCGTGCATTCCAACGCTACTTCCACTTGCGTTCCACTACACCGGAAGTGACGCAATACGTTCGCTGTGAAGACCGGACATAGACGTATATATATATTTATATACAGTATGTACACACATATATAGGCAAATACCCACTTGTGTATAGGATTGTGTAGCAAAAAAAAAGCTGTGAATCAACTGAACATTTCCAAACATAATTTACCTCTAGTAGTGATACACAAATAGTCATACAAAACTATAGCTAATAGCTAAGACATAGTCATCCAAAACTATTTAAAGCAGGCATATTTACCTACAATGTTTATAGAAATGTTTAGATACTGCATCTTGGCATCTATGTGTTCAGGGCAATACATGTACACATTAATCCATAGATATTTATAGGTTTTTTTAAGTAGGAGTTTACAAATCCATTTCACAGTTGTCATTGATCCATTGAGATTATGACTCACTGTGCTTCTGCTAATGTTGATACGGGAAGCATTTGTTTCCTGGCCCTTTTAAACCTGCTGGTTCCCAAACTGGGCTCATTGAGCTCAATGTTATTGTGTCGGCTATTACTGTCACATAAGTCTGCCTATTTATTTTCTCCAGCATTGGGGGCTCATGGAAAAGAGCTGACATCTCCGCTAGTCTAAGTCCAAAGATCTACTACTGGAGTAAAAAATTAAACCTTTTGCTATACATTGAGACCTGTAACCAACTAACATGCCATCACGTCCAACAAGATGCAATAGTTGTTAACACATAAGTAACTGAAATGTTAAATCGGGCTTTTGGACTTCACGAATAGGTGTTACAACATGTTTTTTTCTGTTTTCAGCTTCTACATAAGAATGGAAAAATTGCAATACTTAATGGAACATCTGAAGGAGAAGAGACCGTTGAAGTGATCATACAGGCTGAGGATTTTAATGGGTTTCAGGAGGAAGCGGTAGAAAAAGAGGGTATGTACATGACTTTCTGTAGTTATTTCACCATATTTAAAGTGTTTAAAGGAAAATGGCACTTTAAAAAAAAAAAATATATATATATATATATATGATTGATATATATATATATATATATATATATATATATATATATATATATATATATATATATATATAATATATACTATTGCTGCATAACCCATTTTGTAATTTAATGTAACTGAACATAAACTTTTCATTTGAATTTGCTGTCAGGTGTGAGTTTATAAAACAAAAAATAAAGTGTTGATCCCTTCCATGGTAACAATACAGAACATGCTGAACATCACTTTGTTGGTCTATGCTTTTTTTTTTTTTTTGTTTTCTCAGAACTGTGCACAGAGCTTGAGGTACCATTTCAGGCATCTCTTTCATCAAGAGACTGCGAGATGATACACTGGCCAAGTGTCCAAAAGGGGGCTTGGAGATGCAATACTCTTTACAGCTCTGTACCTGGGATTATAGTAGGCAGACTATCTATAGAACAGAAGCTGAGAATCTGCAGACATGTTTGCCAAAATCCTTGCAAGCACTTGTGTATGATTGAGGAATTGAAAAACAGAAAATGTTTAAAACTTACTCGCAGCAATGAGCCCCTGAACTTACTATAAAATTTGACTGCTTCATGAAAAGAAAGGTACACGTGTGTTGCTTTTGAGTGTACCTTTAAAAAGAATCGCTGGTCTGCGATTGACCAGCTAGAGGAGCAGACCGATTCGGCCGTTCTCCGTCACGCCCAGCTTAATGCCCTCCTACAGAATCACAGCTGGACTCTCAGAGGGCGGAGATTATCACTAGAGCATTAGAGACAGAGAGGGTGCTGCATTTACTGAAGCGGAGTCAGACATTTTTACTAGAGGATTGGCGGAAACTGTGGGCGGATCCAGCCCGGCTGCGCCACCCACCGATTTCACCAGTGTAAGAAAAAAAACCCACCATACGTCACTGATAGTGAAGAAAGAACCCAAATTACCAGTCTATGTGCAAGTGGACCCCAGAAGAGATCCTTAAAGGTTATTACGCCCCTGAAACCGCGCTCCCTACTGAGGGACCACACGGGACCACAGCGGGACACTCTAACAGGAGAGTCAAGGAGTGGAACCTAGAGGAGACCCCCAAAGACCATCTGTACCCCTAAAGCCGCGCTCTCTACTGGGGGAGTCACAGTGGGAAACCCTAGCGGGATACCTTACTGTCACCTGACCCCAAGCGGTCATCTGGTAAGTGGGCTGTGCATGCGGTGGAGGTGGAAGAAATAGCACAATACCACTGAAGTTCACACTAAGTGATTATTGTTTTGCTGCCACCCATATATCACAAAAATTAAGCACAAGAGCACTTTTGCAGCAAATTGGACATTATTTACATTTTTTATACTCATTTTTTATATACATTTTTATATAAATTTTTATATTCACCTTGGACTTTCACCACCATCTATTTATTTATGTATTTATTTATTTATCTCTATATATACATAATTGTTGTATTCATTTATGCACATTGGAGACATGTATATGAATTTTTTATTTATACTTTGATCATAACAACATAGAGTAATCTATATTTTATACTCTTACGTTTTAATTTAACTATTATTTTCACTAGTATTGGAGCGCTGTCCCTATTATATTTACTAATTTCCAACTATATTGTTGTTTCGACAAGCAGCTCATACACATTGTTATTTATTCACATAATTTATTTTATCACGTGAGCACTCATTACTTTAACACTATTATATTATATATTAAATTGATCATATTTTTATCTTTTTTATCCTGTGCGCATCTGCTTAAGTGTTTATACACTTATTTTTATATTTCATGTACACCCTGCCTACATTTATCTTGGCCAGAAGAAAACGTTTTGCGTTTTCCCGTGGCCAGCGGTCAACACATTCCTACTCTAAACGCGATATTAACGCGTTCAGGAGAAGGAGTTTGAAGCTCACCTAACTGCGGAAGCTCCTAAACTCTGCTAAAAGTCTATATGTACGTTGACACTTAGTAATTTATGGAATTGAGCTTAGGAGCTTTGGCAAAAAAACATCAAAAGCTCCTAAACTCAAGTTTAGGAGCTGCTAGTATAGTGAAACTACCCTATTGGTTGACTGGAGGCACCATCTGGTACCTGTAGGTCCTGGTTTCTGCATTTATGGAGTTCTATTACCGCCTGGTAATTCCAAAAAACCCCATGCATGTTCTGGCTTAATAGAAAGTGGAGCATAAGATCTAACTATCACATGCCACAATGAGTGCTACAGTCAGTAGTTCGCAGACTGAATCTCAATAGGTGGTTCTGGATAATTATATTCAGCTGGTGTACTCTTAGTGTTCTGATGAGAAAAGAAGCAGGGTCTGTATCCCTTTAGAACTTGGAAAAATCAGTGAGCCAATCACACAAGCGGGAAATTACATTTCCATGAGCATTCTGTGCACCAACGTTATTCGTACAATGCAATGTAATATGGCATTAGACTAGAATATACTTGTTCTGAAAACAGAAACAAATATGCCACAGGTCTGCTCTGCAAAAACTGTGGAACCCCTGGATATTCTCTGTGGGATTGCATTTAGTGGCACACAGTAGCACGTTTTTTATTCTTTAGAGTGGACCAAAGACCTGCTGAGCATTAATGAGCACTAGAGCGTGAGAAACCTCTGTGCTGGAGGTTACAGTCACCTTCATGCATTACCTATCCTTGTTGTCCTTGTTTTTGGCCTTTGTATTCAATACTATCCACTATAATAGATAGAATAGAATAGAAAATGTTCCAGTCTGCTTGGTAGTCATATTGCCTGTCTGTTCACAGGTTTGTTGTACAGTTGACGGATAAAATGCTTAAAGCGTAACTCCACTTTTGTTGAGAAAAAAACATTCCCCTCTGGGTGATCTCTTTACATTACAAGGATTTTAACAAACGTTGTTGCAGATTCCTACCTTTTGTTATTCTGAAGAAATCTCTGTTTGTTCCTCTGTGCCCCTGTGCTAAGTGGGTCAAATGGGAGTGACCCACACAAGCAGGAAATGATGTTGGAACAACTACAAAACATATTACCTTTATAATTTTAAAATAAAATAAAGACAAACAAAACTGGACTTGCAATGGTATGATAGGCCGTGGCCTTTTATTAACTATATTTAATAACCATATTTTAGTTCAGCCCAGAACCTCGAACTAACCATACATATCAACGTAAAAAATTGTAGTCCAGTCAAAAAACTCGAACTACCCATTTTATACCGACAAAACACAAACCACTCACAATACTGAAAATTCAGGGGAGGGACGAATTTCTTAATCCGCTCCTGTCGACTGAGATTTTGCAGCTGGTACACCTACTTATATAGAGATAACTGTCACCTCAAGGTATCGAAATTATTTAAAAACATCCAATCCTTGAAAAGTATTTTATCTACCAATTAAATTTCAATTTTAACTGACCAATCCTGTCATTTATAATTTGACCAATAACAAACAGTTATAATATAATAATTTTTTTTTTTCTCATGCCACGGCCCCATACATGCATGGCAGGTACCATGACCCGTCATGCATCTCATTCTGGGGGTGTGGTCAGTATACATTCTGTGTACAGAACAGCTCCAGGTAGCCATATTGCACTGCATTTTCAGAAAATTACAACAGCTGCAGATTGAAAAGGAAGGGTAGTTTTTAATAACATTCAAATACAATATGACTTGTGTCGCAATTGTATATGCTATATTGTTTGTTCTTTATTTGCTATTTTTTTCCAACAAAAGTGGAGTTACCCTTTAAGCCAGTTGGTGTTTATACTTACACTTCTTGCTTTAATATTGCCTTCACGGAGAATGAGGGTTGTGGTGTATCTATAGAGTGTCACTGTTCAGTTTAATGTTCCCATATATAATATTTTACCCCAGGCATCAGAAAGTGATACTTAGGAATTAGGATCATATACCAAGCACCCCATAGGAGGGATTTACTACAACTGGTGCACACAGAATCTGGTGCAGCTGTGCACAGTAACCAATCAGCATCTAACTTCAGCTTGTTCACCTAAAGTATAACTAAATGTTTTGGATAGAGTGTGGGGGGATTAGAACACCTATCAGTTTTTATTGCTGTTTTTCCCCTCGTTAAAAAGAGTCACCCTCTCTATTTGTCCTGTTTACCATTATCATTGAAAGTGAAAGTAAAAGAAATCCCAAATTTTTGGTTGCCCCCAGAAAAGTAATAGAGGGGAAATCTTCTAAAGGGGATGTTAGTTCTGTAACCTGGGGGTCCCCAAGGAATTCCCTTAATTTGCAGGGATTTCTTCTCATTTCTTATTTGTTTATTGGATAGGAAGTGAAAAAAAATCTCTTCAATGGGACACAGATGGCGGGAAAAAAAATCTGACAGGGGTTATAACCCTCTCTTGCTTTATCCAAAATGAAAAAAAAAAAAAAGTTTTGTCTATAGTTCCACTTTAGGCTTTGACAATAAAATCTAGAAGCTGATTGGTTACTATGCACAGCTTCACCAGATTCTGTGTGTACCAGCTATAGTAAATCTCCCCCCATGTGTATATGCTTTTGCTGTTTTTTATTCATGAATTCCCCTCAGATGGGCCATATTTCACCCTGCCGTGACTATTCCAATCAGCAGGGAACCTGTAAACAAATCCCGGAGATGAACAGTACGGAAGTCACCTTTGTGACATCCATGTCTGTTCAGTTTTGCCTTAACAGACGCATGTTAGGTCTAGGGCAGGTAGATGTAAACGGACATGCGCCCTTTTACGTCTGACTGCCTTAGACCCTTCGTGCTTCTGTCCAACAATACAGAGGATGCAGACCTTTTTCTTTTTTTTGGACCTAGATGGACTCAAACAAGTGAAACAAATGAAATAATAAACAAAGTGAGTACTGTAAAGCAATGTTTCTCAACCTTTTTTAGCCATAGTACCTTTGAAAACTATACAAAATCTCGATGTACCCCAATCTAAAATGTAAATGTTACTCTACAATGGGAAACCTGATCCTGGGATGATGCACACAACCGTCTTAATGAAATTAACATCAGAAGCCTCCCTTCACATCAGAGTTCCTCTCTCTTGACAGGGTCCCCTCATCCTAGAGTACTCTCATCACATTAGAGCCTCCCAATCACAGTGTCCCCCAATCACTCAGTCCTCCAATCACAGAGCTCCCCAATTCCGTGCTCCTGGCACTCAAAGTCCAAAATGGCGCTCTGGTTGAGAAAAACTGCTTTAAAATCTCAAACAGGCATAATGGAACCAACTAGGTATTTACAAACATTATCACCTGCCTTGCCCTAAACCTCAAACCTGCTAAATATCCAGAGATGTGCTTAAATGTGTGCTACATGGCCTTGGTGCATGGTTTGCTCTTAGCTGCTCTTCAGCTCTTCAAAAAAAAAAATAATAATAATCCATAGACCTGTGAGCTGTCAGGATTGCGTTAGGTCTTGACCGTATTTCTAGGAAGTTGTTTGTGAATGAATAGCAGGAAATAATTGCAGGATGATCAAATTGTGCTCCATCAGTGATGAATCACACTACTCAACATGCTCATAAAAAGGGAGAGGGGACAGGATGGAGAAAGTTGAGATAGAACACACGATGATTGTTTTGAGCAGACCTTGAGGTAAAACCGGATATTTATTATACTTCATGCCTTTTGGTGGAAGTCACCTGTTTAACCCCTTAATCACTGTGTAACTCGGCACTGGCGTCATTCAACAGGGAGATTGGCTAGCTGTTAAGTGCATTTTTTTTTGTAGCGCACTCCTTCCGGTGTTCGGTTGACCTTCCCTGTTCAAGAAAAAAAAAAGACGTGTAATAGTACAAGCCTGTGAAAACAATAGACCTGCGCTTACAGTATTAGGATAATGGATAGAAAAGCAGCTGACACAATTCACTGGTGGCGAATACTGGCATAAAAACATACAAAGGTGCATTTTTAAAAACGAACAGAAAGTAATTGACAGAAAATTCAACAGAAAGAGTCCAATAGGTGTGGGGTCCAAAATAGAAAATCTTGTGAGAGATCCTCCACTGACAGATGAACACACACTGACTCTTACCGTACAGAGTGGACCATTACATACAGTGGTCAAATGCACTTGTTCCATTACTTTCTAATAGCACAAGTCTGCATCTGTTTTGGGGGTTCATGCATGTTCTCTACAAAACTGTAAAAGCCTAGTGGATACTAATAGAATAAGTCATGGAAACAAAAAAAAAAAACCCAAAACAATATATTGCAGCTTACTGGTGCTTAGATGTGTTGGCTGCATTTGTTTGCATTTTTTTTAAGGCTTTTTTGCCTTTGTTTTCACCTGCTAGTAACACATTTCCTGTCCTACAGTGACAACACTCACTGTGACTGTATATATTAAAGCCCCGTACACACGTACCGATCGTCGGCCGAACGATCGGCCGTCTTTTGTCCAGGGCTGTCGTGTCTGTTGAAAAATGCAAAAGACTGCACACAAATTTTGTCGACCAACAACAGCCGACTGCAGAAGTGATGTCATGTGATGGTTAACTTTCCGTGTGTTTTTTCTTCTCTGAGCATGCCCAGTCTTGCAAATCTGCTGATTGTCGGCCGAATTCTGTACTGACTGGCGAACAATCGGCCGTTCTGGTGTCGGCCTACAAAAATTTTAATGCCTGCACAGCAGATTCTGTTCGGCCGAAAATGCGCTGTCGGCTGTCGAAAGCATCATACTAACAAGCCTACAATCGGCCGATCGGTCGTCGGCCGAATCTTTACGGCCGACGATCGGTACGCGTGTACGAGGCATTAGAAGCAGCCTTGTCACCCTGAGACAGGACTACGAACACCTTCTCTTCTCCATAACATTAAAGCGGAGTTCCGGGCACAAAAACAATTTTTTTTTTGTGCCCCTCCGCTAGGTAGACCTCACCTGAAAAGGAATTGGATAGTTATTTTTATTTTTTTTGTTTACTCACCTTTTTATTGAAGATCGTAAATACTCACCTCTGACTGCTTCCTCCCTCGGAGCCGCGGCTCACCCCGTCACTTCCTGCCTCGCTATGATTCCTGGGAGCTGAACGTCACAGCTCCCAGGAATCAATGCGACGGCACCGGCCCCGCTCGTCATTTCCGGGCGCCGGAAGTGACGAGAGGGGCCGGTGCGGCGCATTCTGGGACAAGAAGACGCGGAAGAAGACAGAGAAGAGGACCGCGCCGGCTTCAGCTGCCCACAACAGAGATGGAAATGCTGTGGAAGAAATTTTATAAGTAAGTATTTCTTCTAAAAGGTAAGTGCGAACCGGGACAGATCAGAGGCTAGCCATTGTGGAATGTGCTAGCCCTGACTGTCCCGGGGGTATGTTCAGTAAAAAATCATTTCTGTGCCCGGAACTCCGCTTTAAGCCTGGGCTGACACTATTGCTATGTGGGAACCAGTGCAATTCTAGTGCATCCCCCCCCCCCCCCCCCCCTGGGCAGTCATGGGATCTGATTCTAGTGTGAGAAAAAAGAGGTTCCTGCAGCATTTTTATACGAATGCAAAGTGGGTTCAGCCATACAAACTGTATGGCTGAATTTGCATCACACAGACATTGCATGTGATCTGCACAGCAATGCGGTGCGAATCACATGCGATGTCTATGTTCGCAATAGTGTGAATCTAGGCTAAGTGTGTGGTGGGGTTATGATGTTCTCAGAGATAGATAAGCACAGTATACACTGATAAGGCCTCATGCACACTGGGTTTAAAAAAAATGCTTTTACAGGCATTTGGCCTTTTTTTCAGCCTTTAAAAACACCTCTAAATAAGCTTGTGCATCCATGCAAGCATAATCATTTACAGGCATATTAGAGGAGGAGCGCTCACAAGCTGCCAAAGGTGCATTCACAAGTAGGGATGATCGAACGGTTCGGGTCGACCATCGGTTCGACCCGAACATTGGATGTTCGATATTCGGCCGAATACCGAACTTTTTGCGGCAAAAGTTCGGTATTCGGCCACCAGAACCGCCCAAAATGCACTGGGACAGGAACTGGGCTTTAAAAGCCCGTGATTGGCCCAGAAACGTCTGCAAAAGCCAATGAGGGGGCAGGAGTCTCCTAGGAACGTGATTGGAGTGACTACGGGGACCAGAGGCCAATCAGGAGTGAATACGCCCCACACTATATAAGATGGCCCCGCCTAACCCCTAGCACAGTTATCCAGAGCCTGTTGAAGAGAGTTGAAGCAGTTCTGTCTGACTCCTGCTTGCTACACTACATTTCCTACATATCGAGTGGTTCTAAAGCTCCATATAGCAGAATTGTATTTAGCTTACAGCCAGTGTAGTTAGATACAGCGATTGTGCTGGTTCTTAGAGTTAAAAAAAAAAAAATAAAAACTTAAGGGACAGTGTCAGTCTTCTGCTGTATGGAGCTTTCTATTTAGTGGAAAGGGATATCTAGTGTAGTTAGGGAACTTTGTACTACATTAGTTAGATTTGAAAATTTAGTTTCTGTAGGGAAAGTGTGAGGGTTCTGTTTAGTGAGCACGTGGCACAGTGCTGCTGTATCACAGCAGGTATACGTGCTTGCTAGGCAGCAAAATACAGTGACAACTTAACGCCTGTTGTTCAAAGCGTTAGGTGCACTGTACAAAAGCCTTTGCAACTGTGCGTGACACGCAACTGCTGTGCTGTATCCAGCGACAACTGTGGGTCGCATAGCAGTGTGCGTTTTTCACCGCACACAGTTGCCAACGCATCAGTGACAACCTAACGCCTGTTGTTCAAAGCGTTAGGTCCACTGTGCAAAAGGCTTTGCTACTGTGCGTGAACCGCAACTGCTGTGCTGTATCCAGCGACAACTGTGGGTCGCATAGCAGTGTGCGTTTTTCACCGCACACAGTTGCCAACGCATCAGTGACAACTTAACGCCTGTTGTTCAAAGCGTTAGGTGCACTGTACAAAAGCCTTTGCAACTGTGCGTGACACGCAACTGCTGTGCTGTATCCAGCGACAACTGTGGGTCGCATAGCAGTGTGCGTTTTTCACCGCACACAGTTGCCAACGCATCAGTGACAACCTAACGCCTGTTGTTCAAAGCGTTAGGTCCACTGTGCAAAAGGCTTTGCTACTGTGCGTGAACCGCAACTGCTGTGCTGTATCCAGCGACAACTGTGGGTCGCATAGCAGTGTGCGTTTTTCACCGCACACAGTTGCCAACGCATCAGTGACAACCTAACGCCTGTTGTTCAAAGCGTTAGGTCCACTGTGCAAAAGGCTTTGCTACTGTGCGTGAACCGCAACTGCTGTGCTGTATCCAGCGACAACTGTGGGTCGCATAGCAGTGTGCGTTTTTCACCGCACACAGTTGCCAACGCATCAGTGACAACTTAACGCCTGTTGTTCAAAGCGTTAGGTGCACTGTACAAAAGCCTTTGCAACTGTGCGTGACACGCAACTGCTGTGCTGTATCCAGCGACAACTGTGGGTCGCATAGCAGTGTGCGTTTTTCACCGCACACAGTTGCCAACGCATCAGTGACAACCTAACGCCTGTTGTTCAAAGCGTTAGGTCCACTGTGCAAAAGGCTTTGCTACTGTGCGTGAACCGCAACTGCTGTGCTGTATCCAGCGACAACTGTGGGTCGCATAGCAGTGTGCGTTTTTCACCGCACACAGTTGCCAACGCATCAGTGACAAATATGCCTGGTAGACCAAGAAAAGGCATACGTGGCCCTGCTGCGGAAAGGGGCACAGCTTCTAGGGTGTCTAGAGGCAGGGGTGGACGTGGTGGTCAGTCCTCAGCCAGGCCACCATTTGGATTGTTCTCCGGCAGTGGCCAAGCTATACGTCCACAGTATGTACAGGAGGTGGTGGACTATATGAACAAACCCTCATCATCGGCATCATCTGCAACTACAGTGACCCAGGCAGAGAAAAGTGGTCAGTCTTCTGCAGTTGTCAGAACAAATACAGATGAGTCCATGTCCACCTCATGTCCTCCCTTAGACCCAATTTCAGACATGGCAGAGGAGTCAGCTGAGCTGTTTGACCACAGTGTCGGCCATCTACTCCAGCCTGATGCTCAGTCCTTTATGGAGTCTGATGTTGGGTCTGAGTTTGAGGAGGAGGCAGAGCAAACAAGAGGGGAGAGCAGACGGCCCGCTCCATCTAAGGCCGCACCTGTTGTCTCCCAGGCCAGGCCTGATGCTCAGTCTTTGATAGAATCAGATGTTGGGTCTGAGGTTGAGGAGGAGGCAGAGCAAACAAGAGGGGAGAGCAGACGGCCCGCTCCATCTAAGGCCGCACCTGTTGTCTCCCAGGCCAGGCCTGATGCTCAGTCTTTGATGGAGTCAGATGTTGGGTCTGAGGTTGAGGAGGAGGCAGAGCAAGCAAGAGGGGAGAGCAGACGGCCTACTCCATCTAAGGCCGCACCTGTTGTCTCCCGGGCCACTATACACACCTCATCTTGCTGGGCCTTTTTTGAGACATCCCATGCAGATAAAACAGTTGCGATCTGCAAGATTTGTAAGAAGGGTATAAAACGTGGCAAAAATGTCAACCACCTGGGTACAAGCTGCCTAAACAGGCATTTGACAACCCACCACTCGGCCCGTTGGCAGGAGCATTTAAAGAACCCACAAAAGGGCCAAAGATTGGTCAGTCGGCCTCCTAGTTCTCCTCGCGCTCCTCCTCATGCTCCATCTGCTCCACCTGCTCCACCTGCACATCAGTCTGTTCCTGGCCCTGCTATAGTCACTCGTCACCTGTTGGCAGCCTCCACTGGCAGGGATGATGATATAGCAGGCAGTGTCGCATCTACCTCCAGCACACCACCAGCTGTATCATCTAGACGCCAAATTTCGATTCCACACATGCTGGAACGAAAAAAAATGTATACTCCCCGCCACCCACATGCCCAGCGTCTAAACAGTAGTTTGGCTAAACTACTGGCTCTGCAACTATTACCATTTAACCTGGTAGAGTCTGCTCCCTTCCGTGACTTCGCAAAATGTGCAGTTCCACAGTGGCAGGTGCCAAGTCGGCATTACTTTTCCCGTAAGGCCCTGCCATCCCTATACCAACATGTGGAAGGCAATGTAGTGTCATCCCTGGCCAAGTCAGTCAGCCGTAAGATACACTTGACGGCTGACACTTGGTCAAGCAAACATGGGCAGGGACGGTACATTTCTGTCACTGCTCACTGGGTGACACTGCTTGCCAGTGGAAGGGATTGTAGCCAGGGCTCGGTGCTGCAGCCAGTGTTGCCCCCACGTCTGCAAACAGCTGGTGGTGTCGCTGATCCGGGTAGATCGATCACTTCTACCCCCTCCTGCTCCTCCTCCTCTACCTCCTCCATGCCCTCCTCTGCAGAATGGTCCTTTGAATATGATGAGATACCACGTAAACGTTCAAAGGGCTATTCTATGTCTCAGGCCAAAAGGTGTCACGCAGTGCTGCAGCTTGTGTGTCTAGGGGACAGGCAGCACACTGCCCCTCAGATTCTTGGGGCTCTGCAGGCACAGGCCCAGAGGTGGTTGACACCACGCCAGCTGCAGCCAGGGATGGTGGTTACTGATAATGGGTCAAACCTCCTGGCCGCCCTTCGTCAGGGAAAGTTAACCCATGTGCCATGCCTGGCGCATGTCCTGAATCTCGTGGTACAGCGGTTTTTGAACTCGTACCCGGGAATGCAGGATGTGCTAAGGATGGCAAGAAGGGTGTGCAGTCACTTCAGGCGGTCGTACAGTGCCACTGCACGTTTGGCCGAAGTGCAGCGCGAGTTTCACCTGCCGGTACACCGCCTCATCTGTGACATGCCCACCCGCTGGAACTCCACCTTGGCTATGCTGCAGCGCCTGTACACGCAGCAGAGGGCCCTCAATGAATACCTATGCGAGTACGGCACCAGCACTGGCTCTGCGCGCCTGGGCTTCTTTTCACCACGGCAGTGGCTTTTGATTAAGGATGCATGCGCTGTCCTCTCGCCATTTGAGGAGGCCACAAGGATGGTCAGCCGGGACAGCGCATGCATCAGTGACACCCTACCGGTACTGTTTTTGTTGGAGCACACTCTGCGTGGCATTATGGACAGGGCACTGGAGGCAGAGCAGCAGGAGGAAGAGGAGGACTTCCTTGCCTCTCAAGGCCCCCTTTATCCTGAGAATCCTGACCCCATTATGCCTAGCTCCCAGAGGCCCGAGCAGGATCCAGGGGTGGAAGAGGAGGAGGAGGACGATTCTGCGGGAACTTTTGCAAGGTTTGAGGAGGAGGAGGAGGAAGACATGCGGCAATCTGCAAGGCCTAGTTTGACTCCCTCGGGACACTTTGGAGTAGTACGTGGCTGGGAGGAGGAGGAGCCCGTTGAAGATAATGTCGTTATGAGTGACCCCGAGGAGTCAGCTTCTCAGGCCTTCGCTAATTTGCGACGCATGGGAAACATCATGCTCCAGAGCCTGCGAAAGGACCCCAGAATCAAGGCCATTAAAGAGACTAACCACTATTGGTTGGCCACCCTACTTGACCCCCGGTACAAGTGTAAAGTCTCGGAGCTTTTCCCATCCACCCATAGAGTCCACAGGATCAAATCCCTTGAGGACAGTCTCAAGAGGAATCTGGTGAACATGTTCCCCGACTCCCGTAGGGTGCAGGGGCGGGGACAACCTACCATGGATTCTACTGGTGGTCACGAGAGGAGCGTTGGAGAAGGCGTGCGGTTGACGGATGCCTTTCGGTCTTTTTTTAGTCCTCACCGCCCAGGCCTCTCAGCTGCCACATCGCATCGACAGCGTCTGCATCACATGGTGGACGATTACGTGAGGGCACAAAGTGACACAGAGGGCTTTTCATGTGACGAATCCGATCCACTGGCATACTGGGTCTTAAGATTAGACCACTGGCCAGAACTGGCCCAGTATGCCATGGAGTTGTTGGCCTGCCCTGCTTCCAGTGTCCTATCGGAACGGGCATTCAGCGCAGCAGGAGGATTCGTCACAGACCATCGAACTAGACTCTCCACCGACTCAGTCGACCGTTTGACATTCATTAAGATGAATCAGTCGTGGATATCAAGCTTTGATGCACCTGATGCAGACCTTGTAGACTAGGCTATCGTTGTGATGTGGCAGTTGAGCCTCAGTTTAAGCCTGGACCATGGTGCCACCCTCAAACCCTCCTCTCATTCTCTTTACGTTCACAGAACCTCATTTTGGTTATGACAAAAACGACAATGTTTGCGCACCTGTTCCACAGGTGCACACCTTTACAATTTTTGGGCCTCCTTCAACACCAGCTCTTTGGGGTTAAGGTGGGGAGGCTATGCTAAAACAAAAACGACAATGTTTGCGCACCTGTTCCACAGGTGCACACCTTTACAATTTTTGGGCCTCCTTCAACACCAGCTCTTTGGGGTTAAGGTGGGGAGGCTATGCTAAAACAAAAACGACAATGTTTGCGCACCTGTTCCACAGGTGCACACCTTTACAATTTTTGGGCCTCCTTCAACACCAGCTCTTTGGGGTTAAGGTGGGGAGGCTATGCTAAAACAAAAACGACAATGTTTGCGCACCTGTTCCACAGGTGCACACCTTTACAATTTTTGGGCCTCCTTCAACGCCAGCTCTTTGGGGTTAAGGTGGGGAGGCTATGCTAAAACAAAAACGACAATGTTTGCGCACCTGTTCCACAGGTGCACACCTTTACAATTTTTGGGCCTCCTTCAACACCAGCTCTTTGGGGTTAAGGTGGGGAGGCTATGCTAAACAAAAACGACAATGTTTGCGCACCTGTTCCACAGGTGCACACCTTTACAATTTTTGGGCCTCCTTCAACACCAGCTCTTTGGGGTTAAGGTGGGGAGGCTATGCTAAACAAAAACTACCATGTTTGCGAACCTGTTCCACAGGTGCACACCTTTACAATTTTTGGGCCTCCTTCAACACCAGCTCTTTGGGGTTAAGGTGGGGAGGCTATGCTAAAACAAAAACTACCATGTTTGCGAACCTGTTCCACAGGTGCACACCTTTACAATTTTTGGGCCTCCTTCAACACCAGCTCTTTGGGGTTAAGGTGGGGAGGCTATGCTAAAACAAAAACGACAATGTTTGCGCACCTGTTCCACAGGTGCACACCTTTACAATTTTTGGGCCTCCTTCAACACCAGCTCTTTGGGGTTAAGGTGGGGAGGCTATGCTAAACAAAAACTACCATGTTTGCGAACCTGTTCCACAGGTGCACACCTTTACAATTTTTGGGCCTCCTTCAACACCAGCTCTTTGGGGTTAAGGTGGGGAGGCTATGCTAAACAAAAACTACCATGTTTGCGAACCTGTTCCACAGGTGCACACCTTTACAATTTTTGGGCCTCCTTCAACACCAGCTCTTTGGGGTTAAGGTGGGGAGGCTATGCTAAACAAAAACTACCATGTTTGCGAACCTGTTCCACAGGTGCACACCTTTACAATTTTTGGGCCTCCTTCAACACCAGCTCTTTGGGGTTAAGGTGGGGAGGCTATGCTAAACAAAAACTACCATGTTTGCGAACCTGTTCCACAGGTGCACACCTTTACAATTTTTGGGCCTCCTTCAACACCAGCTCTTTGGGGTTAAGGTGGGGAGGCTATGCTAAACAAAAACTACCATGTTTGCGAACCTGTTCCACAGGTGCACACCTTTACAATTTTTGGGCCTCCTTCAAAGCCAGCTCTTTGGGGTTATGGTGGGGAGGCTCCGCCAACACCAAAACTACCATGTTTGCGCACCTGTTCCACAGGTGCACACCTTCATAATTTTTACGCCTTCTTCAACACCAGCTCTTTGGGCTTACAGTGGTATGGCTCCGCCAACACCCAAACAACAATTTTTGCGCACCTGTCACACAGATGCATATCATTGTAATTTTTTTCCTTACAAAGGCAATTATTGCTTTCATTACCAGCACTTTCATAGGGATATGGTGTCAAGGCATCGTCCGCACCACCAAATGCCCAATTTTTAAGCATCCTTTACTTCTATTCAAAGTCAAGAGACAACAGTATTCATCCAAAACATCTCTAATCTTGTTCACTCTGCACTACATTGTGGCCCCTACCCCTAACCCTCAATGTATCCGTGCATATATGTCTGTTTCTTGTGAGATTTCAAGTTAAAGTGCACCAAACACCATTTTACATGAAATAAAGTGCAATTACATACATCTTTGGACTTCTTGAAACATTTGGTAATAAAAGCCCCATTGTGGAAATACACCCGTTAATTATATGCACATTTAAAGAGACAGCACCTTTTTCCAAAAAAACCTCTAATCTTGTTCCCAGTGCACTGCATTATGTCCCCATCATACACATTGGCTGAGCCGTTGATTAGGAGCAAAAGAAAGGTGCGGTTAAGCAAAAAAGTCATTTTTGAAGGTTTGGTATGCTGTAATTCTGGTTCTGGACATGCTACAGAGCTGAAACTTCACAGGTACAACTTTTAGACCCCCCAGACACTAAATCCAAAGTAATCTCTTTTTTTTTTTTTTTTTTTTTTTTTTCAATAATTGGCTATCTATCAAAAACGACAATTTTTAAGAACTTTTTTTTGTGTGATTAATAGTCCCTGGGGCATGACCCAGAACCCTAGGCACTTTTTAGGGGCATTTATTGGGTTTTAGGGCTTAAAAATGGTGTTTTTTGATTACAGAAGTTCGGGTCCCATTGATTTCAATGGGGTTCTGAAATCCGAACCGAACTTTCGTGAAGTTCGGGTGTTCTGGTCGAACCGAACTTTTCAAAAGTTCGATCATCCCTATCACAAGCCAAAGGTGCATCCAGGAGAGGAGCTGAAATGCATACAAAATGCTGAATGTGCCCAAACGTGTGTAAATGCTTCTAACCCCGCTTATACATTAGACACGTCTAGCGTTTGAGTGTTAATTCATTCCAATATACAGGAAATAAATTACATTCTGGCCAAAAAAATTCATTAAGGCTCAAATGCTGGACGCTCAAAAATGCACCTAAATGTGCGTGCTATACACAGTGTTTTTTAAGCAACTTTTCTCCTGCCAGGGGTTCTGGCATTCAGAGATGCCCACTGTGTCTGTGGTCTAAGGGGGTTTATTTACTAAAGGCAAATAGACAGTGCACTTTGCATTGCAAAGGGCAGTTGCTCCAGAGCTTAGTAAATGAGGTACAGAATAAAGGTAAAGCTTTACTTTGCAAAGAGTACCCAATCACGTGCAAGGAAAATAAAAATATATATAAAACAGCATTTTTGCTTGCACATGATTGCATGATGGAAATTAGCAGAACTTCTGCTCATTTACTTAGCATCTGGAGCAATTGCACTTGCAGAGTGCACAGTCTATTTGCCTTTGGTGAATGAAGAGTGTGGCAGAGAGCACAAGAAAGGCATTAGCTGAGAAGGTCTCTGGCAGGATCAACCTGCATTTTATGTACTTATTGAACAGATATAACAACATGTTTTCAATGGTATATTAACCAGACCAAAACAGACCACATTAGAGAAGTTGATTGTTAGGGTTTACACACCCTTCAGATGAAAGCATATTGGTCTACATTTATTGTTCATGGGCACATGGTAAGAGGGGCAGGGGTGGTACTCTGTGTGAACAGTAGCAGCTGTCAGATTTGTACTTATCTGAAGGGTTGCATGTGAATAGAGCCTCTGACCACACTAACTGCAACCAGGGTTGGTGTTTCTGCAGAGCTAATTGCCAAATTATATGTATTGTATATTATATTCTTACGTCCAGAGGCTACATTGAACAACCTCTGAATGTGGCAAACTATCCTCATCTCTTAGCCCATGTGAATGTAGCCCACATTTTCATGCATTTTGAAAGTGATTCAGCAACTTTTGCCATTACTGTTGATGTGGCTGGACGTTATGGCATGATCTGCTTTTCAGAGGACCTCTTCCTCTGAAGCTCAATAAGATATGAAGAGGGAAGGAAGGATCACAGCCAGACACCTCTGTTGTCATCTTATCCTGAGGAAAACAATAGGAATGGTGGCCACAGACAATAATAAGATTTGCAAGCACAGTTGGAGACCTTTTCTGGAACCTTGTGGATTCACATACATATGTGGGATGTCTGAACATGTTTATTCTGTGGGATTGGGATTGGGAAAAGAGAGCACACCTCTGGTGCCAGCCTATTTCATTGGAAAATATTGATTGGACAGGGTATTTTACACACCCTCTAAATCAACGTTCATCAAGTCATTGAATGTACTGGAGAATTTTCACACAAATATTTGTATGAAAGTTCATTCAAAAATCGACTACTGTATGGCCAACTTAAGTGGGGTACACACTATAAGAAAATCTCGGGCGAACGATTGTCCGGTTTTCCTCGTTGTTTCACAGCAAATCGGAACCGATGAAAGAATTTTCTTAAGAAAATTTGTACGAAAATTCTCGTACGACAAAGGCTTTTTTGTTGTTTATTGTTTCTGATCATGCGTAGTCTTTCTTTTCTGATTTTTCTTGTACAAAAATCGTACGAAAACGGTACACATTAAACGAAAATCGTTAGTTTTTTCCCGTACGAGAAAAATTTTGAAGTTTGTCCCTTCCAGAATTTTCGTAAGAAAATTCTGAATCGTCTGTAGAAAATTCTGTACACACTATTCGAAAATCATATGAAAATTCTTTGGACGAACATTTTCTTATAGTGTGAACGAGCCTATAGTAATAAAGTCAGAGATAAGCAAGCAACTTATATTTAAGGGTGAAATGGAAAAAAAAAATGAGTGCGCTATCTTAAACTAATTAAAACCAAAAAAACACAACAGATGTTTCGGCAGTGAAAAGTCACAGTGAAAACACAGGAAAAACAAGTGATGTTAGATGTCTAAAAAACAATGCAAGAAATTTTAAACAATACCCATGTCAAAAAGTGCAACAAATTCTGTGCAGTGCAATCAAAATATAAATATATTCATCAAAAAGTTCTGGTGCAAAATATAAATGCCAAAAATATCTGTGCAATATGATCAAAACCAATGAAGCGTGTGAATATAAAAAAAAATATAAAAAATATATAAAAAATACAAAACAAAATTAATTAATCAGTAAATTCATATAAAACATGTGCAATATCAAATGAAAAAATAAAAAAAATGATTGTTAAAAATAATTATTAAAAAACGATATTCAATCCTCTTTAAAGTCCCAAGTGAATATAAAAGGTGCAAAAAATGTGTCTATCAAATGATACAGTTTCTTCTTTTAAAAAACGTGCTCCTTCCACCGTATCCCCCAAACTGACTCACCAGATGGGGTAGCTAATTTTCAGCAGGTTGGTTCTAATTGCAAAGGATGGTCTTTCCCATCTTCCCATATAGGTATTCTCACAGGAATAGGCAACGGTAAGATTTGAGAGAAAAGAAGAATCCCAATAGTGTTATTCCGTAAAAAAATCTTCACTTATTTATTAAAATATAGGCTTATACGCTCACTCAATTAATGTTCATCATACATTCATACTAATATTCTCATCTGTACAGTTGATTACATGACAACTGTTGTTTGAAAATGTTTCAAAAAACATTTGCTTTTAACATCTAATTTTGGAGCGAATGGACTTTCTTGAATGAAAACACCATTCACTGTTAGAAACTAGTTCGCTCAAGAGAAACTTTCCATCCTGCTCCTTCACATTTTTTCATCACTGCGGTCAAAAAACAAACGTAAAGCCAGCATTCTCTGGATATTGTACTGGGTAAACATGTTCAACCAAAATGTTTATGGCTGTGATCGAAAGCTGGACAGCAACCAATCAGATTTTTTATAGACATTATAGGATAATAATGCTCTTTCCCTGTCTCCCATTGTGCTCCTGTGTTTGTCCCGCTGATTCATGGGCTTCAGAAGACTACAATAGATGTTTCAATACATTATGCAGGCATGGAACACTGTTGTCACCTGGGATAACTATGCTTAGAAATTCCTGCAGCCTTCCCTGGAGTGCATGCATACAGACAGGAAGTAGATCAGCAGCACTGAGGTGCAACAAAGGTTAAAAAGAAAGGGTGTTAACTAGTATTTTTAAAAATGTATTTAAATGGTAATTGGTTATGATAAATTGTGTAAATGTATGAATGTGAAGGTGTCCAAAAAGCCCTGTTTAGATATTATTTAGAAATTACTTTAAAAATGTGGGATGGCGGCACACTAAATGTAATAAATAAAAAAATTAGTGCACTCCTACTTTCACCTATGAATACCATGTTTTTTTATATATATATATAGTGTTTTTGAAAACGCAGTGTTTCATCCACTTTAATATATATATATTGTTATTGATGAATTTTGCAGATAAAACAAATGAAATCTGGGGAAAAGTCTAAGGCAGGGGTCTTCAATCTATGGCCCTCCAGTTGTTCAAGAACTACAATTCCCATCATGCCTAGACATGTCTGTGAATGTCAGAGTTTTACAATGCCTCATGGGATGTGTAGTTCTGCAACAGCTGGAGGGCCGTAGTTTGAGGATCCCTGGTCTAAGGACCAGTTCACACCATAGAAACGCAGTGCGGATTAATTCCAGAGGCTTTTCTGCATGCGTGTTTTTGACGTGTTTTTGATGCGTTCCAGTGCGTTTTTTGTGTGTTTTTGATGCAGTCAAGTGCATTTTTCCCCCCTCTTTTTTCTTAACCTTGAGCCCTGGTTCACACATAAGCTATGTGACAACCAGTGCGATTCCAGTTCCGGTTCCTGCATTGCATCTCTCTCGCAGGCAGTTCATACCGCCCTCTGTGAATCGCGGCAGCTGTCAATATGAAGTTAATGACACCCCCAGATCGGTCCGCAGATCGCAGTGTGAACTGTATATTCAGATTCTAGTGCAGGGAAAAAAATGGTTCCTGCACTATTTTCGTGCAAACCCAATGCGAGTCCAGCCATACAACTGTATTACATAGTTTGTGAGGTTGAAAAAAAGACATCAGTCCATCCAGGTCAACCTATGATGTGTGTGTGTGTTTGCTGTTAACCGTACATTGTATACCCCTGTATGTTGTGGACATTAAGGTGCCCATTTAATAGTTTTTTTAAACTATCGATGCTCCCTGCTGATACGACTTCTTGTGGAAGCGAATTCCACATCCTTACCGCTCTTACAGTGAAGAACCCAAACTGTATGGTTGGATTCGCATTGCACAGACATTGCATGTGATCTGCACAGCAATGTGGTGCAAATTACATGCAATGTCTGACATTGCACGAGTGTGAACTGAGGCTAAATAAGGACATGTGTTTTCCAGTGTGTTTTACCACGTTCCAGCACAGTCCAGTGCAGAAAAAAATGCAGCATGTTCAACTCTTTTTTCTGGAATTGGAATGCACTGAAACTGACTGCACTGGTGTGAACTATGCCATTAAAAAACATATAACCTACTATTTATGTGTTTTTGATACAGAACCCCCCCCCCCCCCAACACTGGACTGCATGTGGTGTGAACTGGCCCTAAATGGTGCGTAGTCAGTTTTAGAATTCCTAATCGTTTATTATTGTGAAAAAATATACACTGTACATACAGTATATTCATCATAGTAAATTCATGCATACTATGAATACATGGTGTAGTAATTTAGGTACTTACCATCCAGTCCCTATGTAAAAAAAGGTTTGTTAAAGGATAGCTTTTGATATAAGTTGTCCTTTGTTACATCCCCCTAATACTTACTGCTGTTCCGGTTCTAGTTCCCTGCACAGAGCCACATTGGCTTTCTTTGAGAAGCTTCCTGTCAAGTCTTTTTCAACCTGAGCAGAAGCCCATATTTATTTCAATAGGGAGAGCCATACCCAGCGAGATCGCTGGAGAGTGCCGTGAGTACAGCTTACCATAGGAATGAATGTTGTGTCAGTGGTACAGAATAATGGAATGGAAGAACAATGGAATGGAGACAAAAGTAAGTATGCAACTTACTGCAGGTTGGCTGCACTCTTGCGGGTGGGGGCATGCTTTTAAAGACAACTTGTACCAGAGTTACTTCCGAATCCTTCGTTGTCGTTTTCTACCCAGTTCCTATGAGCTCAGAATGTTACGGAACATCCTCTGAGGGTGCATCATGATGTCTCCACTTGGGCCCACAAGAGAATACTGCTTAGAACCAGGTTCACACATCACAATGTAACCATTCTATGCATTACTAAGGAAGATGGGTGGGTGGCTGTCCAAACTGGAATCGAGCTGATTAAGCCATACACATAGAAATGAGAGAAATCGAATAGATTCCTCCATTCATGCTAAATAGTTTAGAAGTAAGAACTTGCCCTGACAGGCATTCGTTACTTCCCAGGCATCCGTGGCTGTCAAAATACTGATTGGATGCAGTCACTGTTCGGCTGACTATTTTTTACTCAACTCCTTCAACACAAGTCGATTGAAAAATGTAATTTTTCTGGTTGGATGGTACCAACAGGGTCACTCATGGCTTGAATTGTGACAGATTCAGCAATAATTGGCTCATCTGGAGCTGTGTATGGCAACCTTAATACCTAGGTACAAATTTGGGGTCCTCCAAGGTCAGAATTTTTTTCATTTACATATCCTGGTACATGAGTAGATTACTGGAGTGTATATCAGTTTATCACAAACAAAGCATGCATATTTGTTTTCCCATTTGGCACAGGAGGAATAATGTGGGAAGGAAATACTTCTTTTTTTCCTTAGCTCTTAAGTCTTGAGTGAAAACCACTTGTGAGTGAAAAAAAAGAGAAAGATTATAAAAGACAAGTTCAATTTACATTTGCTAAATCCCACAGGTTAAGGGGGGAAAAGGACATTCTTATGGAATGTGAGGGAAGTTCTAAAGATAAGGGGGAAGACTTTTGTTCGCAAATGCTAATTCCCTATTCAATGAAGTCATGTATTGGACGCAAAGGAGCTATGTGAGTCTATCCTTCAGTTTGAGCAATTTAAAGTCCTCTCTGTGGGGTCTGGGGGTTGTCAGACAATAGGACAGGGTGGGGCGGGAGGAGGGAGCCTGTTGGAGTAAACTTAGGCTGCTCAGTCAGGCAAGTTGTTAAAGGGGTGTGAAGGAAGCTTCCCTCTCATTTCACAGACCCCAGGAAGAACAGCAGAGGAGACAACACTGGAATTTCATACATTTTCCTCCAAGTGGCTGGGATTTTCTTATAGTACTGCTGGATTTCAAGCAAGCCTCACACGACATCTACTGTCCACAGTTGTAACAAGGAATTATACTTGTGCTAGCGAGCATACACTGGATAAGGCTGCTGTTGTAGGGGTATACGGATAAGAAACTCAGAAAGAAAATATGCTTGGCACCATAACATTAACCGGTAAGTTGGTTTATTGGAGGGTTGTGTGTAATTATAGAGGACTTACAAAGTTCAGAGGTGCAGGGTCAAATAAGCCAGTTGATTGAATGGATGCTGTTGAATACAGTTTAGGATGTTTAAAGAAAGTAAGTTAGAATAAAGTTAACAAGCAATTTCCTGTGAAGTCAAAGTTTCCCAACTTTGGTGGTTAAATTAAACAGTAAATGTTGGAAGGTAACTTTGTAGTCCTAGCTCATAGTAATTGGAGTTTTTATATACATATGCATTTGGCAAGGCAGAAAGCCATGTAATTTGCAGTTAAATTTGCTGATTGTCTTACTATTTGTTTTTGAGGGTAGGTAATTAGCATTTTTCCTTTTTATTTTTGCATCCGATGTAGTTCAGTCAGTTGGTATTTTGAAAAAAAGGTGTGTCTACATATATTAATAAAGAACAGCTTGTTGGTTGCACAATCCTTTTGCAGCACATTAAGCTGCATGGGTAGCTGGAAATTCTGCTTGTTCAATGAGCTCAACAGTACGAAAAGTATTATTATTATTAGTACTATTGCTTAGTGGTAAAATAGGCAGATCAGTGGTTTTATTAGAGGAATACAAAACAAATAAGAATATTGAGAAATAAACAGGGTTGGCTTGCATTTTAAAGTTAGAGAACTTTTGGAAGTTTATATACCAATATATATATATATATATATATATATATATATATATATATATATATATATATATTAAAGGTTTTGTGTGTGTGTGTGTGTATATATATATATATATATATATATATATATATATATATATATATATATATATATATTCCTTTTTCATTTTTATTTTATTTTAAAATATATATAATAAAAAAATATATAAAATATATATAATAAAAAAAATATATATATATATAAATAAACACATATATATATATATATATATATATTTTTTTTATCTTTTTAATTTTAATTTTATAAAAGAATATATATCTATCTATCTATGTACACTGATATATATATATATATATATATATATATATATATATATATATATATATATATATATATATATATATATATTTTTTTTTACAGTTCTTACATTGTCTCTGTACATGCAATGCATGGATGTCCTAGAAGCTGTAAGGTTCAATGGTGGCGTTTGTTCCCATTTGTCAGCTGCCACTGCCTAGAACTGTTAGACAATTACTCGCATTTGTAACTGATACTAGTCCCAAGGGTAACCATCCTAGTTAACCTGTTAGCATCAAGTAACTGAAAATGTTGTTTGCAGCGTGACTCCCATTTAATGTTATCATCCAAGATTATTGGAGTAAAAAAAAAAAATGTCAAAAGAAAACAAATATTACAGTGAGGAATTTATGTGACGTGTGTGCTGTTTCTTTTAAAAATTGCATTAAGTGTTAGCTGACCCAAATTTGTCTGTAATGGCACAGTGCATTACTGTTCCTAATGCTTCACTGAGCTGTGGATTAAAAAACTTTGCTGGCAGAGGCACAAGAAGGGAGAGATTCCAGTTCTCATACTATGGAAAAGGTTTTAGTGTGCCTAGGAAAGTTTAATCCCATTCATTTGTAAAGCACAGGATTTGAAGCATCCTTAGGGAAGGTGGCTTCATTATTTGTTACATGGGCACAGTAAAAAACGATTACTTCATATGGAGACTTTGAATTGGCTAAGGGAGGAATGTGAAGAGGATTAACTTCATTGAGCAATGATGTCAATGAAAGTTGTGACTAACTGCAGTAATAGTTAAACCACATAGCGGATTATAATTCATTTTCAAGAAAATACTCTCTAAAGCAGTTCTAGAATGAGAAAAATAACAAAATAATCTAGGAAGAGCAGTGGGTACTTGGAACAGATTTCCAGCAAAGGCAACAAGTCGGTTAATAGTAAGTGATTGTAAATATGCTTGGGGTAAACCTAGGTCTATACTTGGACTAAATGATTCAAAAAGAAACTAAAACACATATTAACTACAGAGCCAGACTCAATGAACCACTTGTTTTTTTATACTTTTCTGTTTTTAATAAGAATTAGCATTAGGGAGTAAGCAAAATAATCCAAAAAGCATACTAACCCTCAGGACAGCTTTTCTCTACCCCTTTCACCATTGTTTTTAGCATTATCTTTTGCTATCAAGCCACAGACTCAAGGTGGGGTGGTACCAAGCAAAAAATGGCTGCCAAAATCTTTTTGCTAGAGTCGCTAGGCTGGGAAGGCTGAAAACAAAAACCTTAGGTGGACTGTTGGAAGAGTGCAGTTGGCCTCACTTGGGGGAAATAAAGTTTGCCTTAGAGCTTGTTGGGTAAAATGCTATGCCTGCTATTATAACAAC
This sequence comes from Pelophylax lessonae, assembly GCF_965119305.1. Taxonomy (NCBI): domain Eukaryota; kingdom Metazoa; phylum Chordata; class Amphibia; order Anura; family Ranidae; genus Pelophylax; species Pelophylax lessonae. The sequence goes on along the minus strand of NC_138770.1, from coordinate 514,254,775 downwards.
ATTCACAGTATTCTGATTAGTCTGTACATATTAATTTGTATATAGTATTACATTACCATTTTGCTTTTACTGGTTGGTTACCTCGTTAGGTAGTTTAAATGCAATGGGGACCCTTTTTGCTGGACCTCTTGAAGGGAGTGCTCTGGCAATAGCTACATCCTTGAGATTGTCTTCCTATCTCACAAGCATCCCCCACCCAATGTTATCTTCTAGCTACTCTTCATCAGTGCTTCTGTCTGCCCTCTTCATTGTACAGAGACCCAGCCTCCTACTGGGACCCTTTACTGCACATCACTGCTCTTAACATAATGGGGTGGTTTATGAAAAGGACGGAAGAAATATCTGTGTTGCCCATAACAATGAATAAATGAGTGAATCTGCTTACTGTGAGCAGCATCAACACTTGGCTTTCCTGAACTTTTTTTTATTTTATTTTTTTAAATCTGTGTCCCATGCTACACTGGTGGTTAATTGGACAGTTATTATGTTTTTTGAATTGTTTACTTAATAAATAAGGTTAAGGTTAATAAGGTTATGGCATAAGTGTCCATTCACACTAGTGCGACTTGTCAGGCGACTTGTCAGCCTGACAAGTCGCGGTCGGTCGCGGTCCATGCAGTGCTACAGGACCCGTTCTAATAGGAGCGACACAAGTCGCCCAGACTTAGAAAAAGGGTCCTGTACTACTTTGGGGCGACCTCGGAGCGACTTGCATAGACATTAATTATACGAAGTCCGTGCAAGTCGCGCCGAAATCGTGGTGCACGCGACTTCACAGGTCGCCCCCGAAGTCGTGCCGCGTTAGTGTAAACCGGCACTAAAGGAATGGTTGACTTCCAGATGACTTAGAAAACTTTTTATTTTTAGAAACAATGAGATTATTTTCATAAATCTTGCTATATAGCTCCTTTCTATTTTTTTTTAAGTCACTATGATACATTAGAATTACATTTTTGTTTTTTAAACATCACTGCTGTTCTTTTACCTAGAAGTGGTTTTGTCTTTTTTTTTTTACAGCTTGTTCTTTGGTTGCCCTTTTACAGAATTTAAAACCAATCCTCAAAATATTCTTGTTGTTGAATAGCCCTTTTGTGTAATCATTTTTTTAAATTTAGGTTGTTAAGGCCGTAATTGTTGCCCCAAAGGTGAAACCCAATTTGCTGTGACGATGAATTATTTAATGAATAATCCCAGATTAGATTATGTCAGTTCCTGTGACTCGCATTACTTAATGGAATGGGATACTTATGTATTTATCACAGAAGGGCTAGACCGCTGTTGTCTGTATTGTGGGTGTGTCATACAGCAGTGAATTCACATCACAGAACTGTACTGGGAAAATTTTGTTATATGCAAGCTTTGTAGGAATGTCTTTTTTTTGCCTACTCCTGCAAATTTAAAAAAATTATTTGACAGTAAATATTAGGCTCCGTTCACATGTCAGCGTATGGATCGCGGGCAGAACCGCCGCGGTTCCGCCCGCGATCCGGAGATTATTGCAAATCGCGGGACGCCTGTGCATTGCCCGTTGATTTGCAATAGCCCCCCAAACGCTGAGCGATGTTGCCGCAATTTCCGCCTGCCGAATCGCGGTAACATCGCGCAAAAAAAATCGCGGGACGCAATACGCTCCAAAGAAGCTCTTGTACTTTTTTGGGCGTAATGCGTCCCGCAATTTTTTTTTGCGCGATGTTACCGCGATTCGGCAGGCGGAAATCGCGGCAACATCGCTCAGCGTTTGGGGGGCTATTGCAAATCAACGGGCAACGCACAGGCATCCCGCGATTTGCAATTATCTCCGGATCGCGGGCGGAACCGCGGCGGTTCTGCCCGCGATCCATATGCTGACATGTGAACGGAGCCTTAAGGTGTTACACTTAATGTTTTTTTTAATTATTATAATGTAATATTGAAAATCCTTTTGTAGAAATTAATGCATGACCAAAGATCAATAACAGCTCTTTAACATAAGGAAATTACCTACAAAGGAAGTGTTGCTTTGGTGTTGAACCATTTGGTGTCTTGATAATGAGCTTAGCAGCTTTTTTTAAACTGTTTGCTTAGGATGGAAGTTATCCAGACTAGAAAGCCGGTCACATGGAATAATTAAACAGTGCATAGAATTGCAAAGCACATTGTAATGAGTTCTTGAGGCCCTTTTATCACTTTGTAGTAAATAGTCTACTCCTGCCTGACGTCATCAAAGGAAATGGTCCTTCCACAAGGATTGGAAAAGAATGGATGAATGTCAAAGATATGGATATGTTTCCTGTAGTGGATGGTGGGGTGTCAGAAGTAGTTGAACAATGTCCACATACAATAATAGAAGCAGTCCTCAAATAGTTTCTTTGCTAGCTCTTATATATTGTACTGTGGGAGTTTACCCTTATACAGGGTCAGTTTCCAGCAGATTACAATCATTTTTTTGGGCAGCACAGTGGCTAAGGCGAGCCAAAGAAGGAGCAAATTCCTTTCCTGCAACCACAGGAGCCACTGTGTTCTGCCAGCGGGTGGAGAACACAGTGATTATTGCTAGCGACTATAACAGCCACATGCAATAATCACATGTAAAATCGGCCAGGCTGTTTGTACCCAAGGTAATTGATCGATCCACTTGGGTACATTTAGCCTGCCCATACATGGTTCGAATCTCGTCAAGGTCCTGCTGAAATTGCTGAGATTCCAACCGTCTATGGCCTGCTTAGTGGTTAGCACCTCTGCCTGGCAGCACTAGAGGCGTCGGCTCAAATCCCAACCATGACGCTAACTGCATGGAGTTTGCATATACTCCTTGTGCTTGCAAGGGTTTTCTCCTACAGTCCATAAACATACTGGTAAGTTAATTGTCTCCTGTCTAAATTTACCCTGGCATGTGTGTTTATGAATGTGAGTTAAGTCTTATACACATGGGCTGAAAATCAGGCAAAAAGTGCAGGAGTTGCCTGAATTGTGGTCCGTGTATACAGCTGTCTGTTCTACAGAAGCCAGTCTCACAACCAACTTCTGTCTAATGAGAAAACCAGCATTTAACCCAGCTGCCAGCACTGATCAGTGTGTTCTGGCTGGGAGGTGGGGGGGGGGGGTCCCCCTGTAAGAACACAACGGCACAGTGGGGGAGATTGATGCACTAACATTGCTTGTGTTAGTACAGAGATTTCTCATTTTTTTTCATTCAGCCTGATGGGTTGAACGAAAAAACTTTTCTAGTGTGTAGCAGGCTTTAGGGACCTTATATTATCCCTGGTTCTTCAGGGCAGGGACTTATATGAATGTAATATATCTACAGTGTGTATGTATATATATATATATATATATACACACACACACACACACATATATATATATATATATATATATATATATATATATATTTATATACAGTCTCCAGTTTACATTTCACTGTATGCTGTGATGGGAACTGCTGACAGACCCTTATGGCGTGATGACACTGGGGAGCATCAGCAGCCAACCAGAAAAGAGAAGAGTCTGAAGTGTTGGTTTCTTTTTATTTTCCTGGCACCTATAACTCTGCTCTTACAAAATGATTTGATTGCCCATGGGGCAATAGTAACTGGGAATAAAGCAATTTTAAATTGTTTAAATGAGGACTCAAGTGTATTGATAGGGTCACTTTGGTTCTCCGATTGGCATTTTGCATAATTCTCTTACACACTTTGCATAATTCTTTCTCCAACAAGTCACCTTTTTGTTCTGATGCCCCAAAAACCAAAGTCCAAAAAAAGAGAAAAACCATGGGGGCAGACGTCATCTGAATTTCTGAGGCTACAAATTTGTGTAAATATGTAGTGAATATTTTGTATTCACTCTGAATACCCAAGCATGTGCAAGAGAAATTGTAAAACACAGATTTTTTTCTTGCACATGAGTGGACATAGCCTTGAACATTCTCTACTTCTTTAAAAACAGAATCCCACTCAGTAGATACTTGTCAGTTACACCAAACTCATTTCTCTAATGCACTCTCTATAGATAGATTAGGACGGCCATACATGGATCGCAAGTTGGCCGGTTCAGCAGGGATCGGCCGAATTTCAATCAATGTGTGGGCACCCTGGTTGTTCACAAGTCGATCCATCGATCGACTAGTGTAAAACTAGCCTGTTGGGTTTTTCTCAAATGATTAGTACCACCGGCTATAGCCAGCAACACTAATCATTGAGTTCAACACAGTCAGTGAACCAAGCACCTTCTTAGAAAGAAAATTGCATAATGTATGGCCTGCTTTAGTGTGAAGCAGAGGCACATCTTGTATTTGAGTATTTTGTGTCAACCTGTACAGGTCAAGATGAACAGGTATCTGTTATCTTTTTATTTTATGATTATTTGATTTTCTTCCTTGGGTCCTTTTAATGTATGTAGTTTACGGGGATCATCAAAGGATTAAAATTCTATAGAACACTACACAATTTTTTTTTGAAAGCAAAAAATCCCCCAAGAAAACAAAAAGCAAAAAAAAAAAAAAAAAAAAACAGGAAACTGTAACAAAAGTAAAAGACCAATATTGCTCACAGTGACCAATTTTCTGTTATGCATTAGAAAAATTGACAGCTGGGATTTGATTTGTTTTTGTGGGGACATCTCCTATTTTGTCATGCTTTCTCCTTTATTTTGATCATCGTTTAGAAAATACAGAAGTAAACCATAAACCTCATGTTAAATATATATTGAAAACTGCAATGGTCAAAAAGTAGAGTATAAAAATTGCACAGTTTGCAAAATGTAGTCTGTGTAAAGAGCTTTGGAAGGGTCAGAGGAGAGGGAAGTTGGGTGTGTACATAGCATATCTGATGAAGGTAGAATGCTGGGAATTTCTGGAAAGCATCCAGCTCAACTCTAGGAATCCCACGGGAGAGTTGTCAACCAGCTCCAGATGTCGACGGGGATGACTTAAGCACGTGGAGGGCTGGTTTATTCAACTGTAGTATCCCTGAAAACTTCTCCTGTGTATTTCCTAATAATTTTAACCCCTCTAAATCAAGGCCAGGGCCAACCATTGTGTGTACCATTAATTTTTACCATTAATTTACTGAAATTCATTGGCTATGATAAAGAAGTTTTATCTTCAGGGATTAGTCTTTGATGGAATGTTACCACCCAAGCTATAGTGCTATCTATCTATCTATCTATCTATCTATCTATCTATCTATCTATCTATCTATCTATCTATCTATCTATCTATCTATCTATCTATCTATCTATCTATCTATCTATCTATCTATCTATCTATCTATCTATCTATCTATCTATCTATCTATCTAGCCTTTTATTGTGGCCAGCCTAAGGCACACCTGTGCAATAATTATTGTGTCCAATCAGCATCTCAATATGCCACACCTGTGATTATCTCGTCAAAGGAGAAATGCTCACTAACACAGATTTAGACAGATTTGTGAACAATATTTGAGAGAAATTGGCCTTTACATACATGTACATAGAAAAAGTCTTAGATCTTTGAGTTCAGCTCATGAAAAATGGGGGCAAAAACAAAAGTGTTGCATTTATAATTTTGTTCAGTGTATAAAAAAAGGACTGTACACAGATGAGACTAATAATGAGGGGTGCCTACTATATAAGATGTGGGCCTGGGAATAGTGGCTTTATCCGACCTAGGTCCCCAATTCTGCCATCCACCAGAACCTCACTATATATAAATTGGATGGCCACGCCTGTCCAAGCAAATGGTGTGTGTTTGTATATATATATATATATATATATATATATATATATATATATATATATAATATTACCAAAAGTATTAGGATGCCTGCCTTTGCATGCACATGAACTTTATAAGCATCCCAGTCTTAGTCCGTAGGGTGAGATAAGGATGAGAATGTTGGACGAAAAGACCTGGCTCGCAGTCTCTGCTCTAATTAATGCCAAAGGTGTTCTATTGAGTTGAGGTCAGGACTCTGTGCAGGCTAGTCAAGCTCCTCCACCCCAAACTCGCTCATCCATGTATTTATGGACCTTGCTTTGTGTGCTGGTCCAAATCATTTGGTGGAGAGTGGATTATGGTGTGGGGTTGTTTTTCAGGGGTTGGGCTTGGCCCATTAGTTCCAGTAAAGTGAACTCTTAAGGCATCAGCATACCGAGATATTTTGGACAATTTCATGCTCTGAACTTTGTGGGAACAGTTTGGGGATGGCCCCTTCCTGTTCCAACATTACGGTGCACCAATGCACAAAGCAAGATCCATAAAGACATGGATGAGCGAGTTTAGCATGGAGGAACTTGACTGTCCTGCACCGAGTCCTGACCGCAACCCAATAGAAAACCTTTGGGATGAATTGGAGAGGAGACTGCAAGCCAGGCCTTCTGGTCCAACATCATCTGACCTCGCAAATTGCACTTTTGGAAGAATGGGCAAACATTCCCATAGACACACTCCTAAACCTTGTGGACAGTCTTCCCAAAAGAGTTGAAGCTATTATAGATGCAATGGGTGGGCCAACTTAACATTGAACCCTATGGACCAAGACTGGGATGCCATTAAAGTTCATGTGCGTATAAAGGCGGGCAATACTTTTGGTAATATAGTGTGTGTGTGTGTGTGTATATATATATATATATATATATAGATAGATAGATAGATATGTATACAGAAAGACAAATATGGGACAAGTTATTAACTGTGAAACCAACACATCTCTCAGTATGTTGACTAGCCCTATTGGGATTTTGGACTTAGCAGAAGTAACTAAATGATTGTTGGATATCCCTTATGAAGCCTGATGACTTACAAAACATGGAAGAGGCCACTTTGCGACGAATTAACAACAACCAATATATTGAATGCAAGCAATTCAATCTAAGGATATTAGAGGACCAGAAAGCACTTCCAAATTATTCCTGTTTCAGTTAAACCATAGGGGGGTTCTGTTTATCCATGATTTTTTTCACCCAAGATTTGTACAACTTTCTCCCAAGATCCATGTGTTATTTGAAATGGACTAATTGAAACAATGTGTGAATCATGGGTGAAAGTTGTGAAATATGGGAACCTCAAATGTAAACTTACAGTAAGTTCAAATAGTGTAAATAGATCCCTAAATTTGACAATATGTACCCAGTGCAGCACACAGTTCTTAATAAGCATATATTTGAGATCATTTCCATCTCAGTTCATTTCCAGGGGCATTAAACTACAGTTTTCTTGTGACATGCAGTTGATTTCATTCAAAGCTTGATCAAGCTGCTTCAAGTTACCGTTGCATCTCCATTGACCAATCTGGGGATAGTGGCGACTCTAGGAACAATATATAGGGGGGAGGGGGCACATAAGATACCACATTTAAAACTGGGGGGGGGGGGGGGCACTCATAATTTTCACCACTAAAACATACCACTGAAAAAAACGAAATATGTATGTATATAAATAAGGTTACAAAATATGAGAGTAATGCAGTAAGCAATTATACCTTTTTATTGTATTAACCTAACACTTAAAAGACAAGCTTTAAAGAGTTTTCCTTTTTTCCTCAGGTATTGCTTCAGACCTGAGAAAGAGGAAAACTCTTAAAAGCTTTTCTTTAAAGTTTACAGCAATTTCAGCAAACAGTTTAAGCAGTAATAACCCCTAGTATTGATGCCAGTTTATGCAGTAATAGCCCCTAGTATTGGTGCCAGTTTACACAGTAAAAACCCCTAGTATTGGTGCCAGTTTATGCAGTAATAGCCCCTAATATTGGTGTCAGTTTATGCAGTAATAGCCCCTAGTCTTGGTGCCAGTTTATGCAGTAATAGCCTCTAGTATAGGTGCCAGTTTATACAGTAAATAACCCCTAGTATTGGTGCCAGTTTATGCAGTAATAGCTCCTAGTGTTGGTGCCAGTTTATGTAGTAATAGCCCCTTGTACTGGTGCCAGTTTACAGAGTAATAACCCCTAGTATTGGGGCCAGTTTATGCAGAAATAGCCCCTAGTATTGGTGCCAGTTTACACAGTAAAAACCCCTAGTATTGGTGCCAGTTTACACAGTAATAACCCCTAGTATTGGGGCCAGTTTATGCAGAAATAGCCCCTAGTATTGGTGCCAGTTTACACAGTAAAAACCCCTAGTATTGGTGCCAGTTTATGCAGTAATAGCCCCTAATATTGGTGTCAGTTTATGCAGTAATAGCCCCTAGTCTTGGTGCCAGTTTATGCAGTAATAGCCTCTAGTATAGGTGCCAGTTTATGCAGTAATAGCCCCCTAGTATTGGTGCTAGTTTTTGCAGTAATAACTCATAGTAAGGGTGCCAGTTTATGCAGTAATAGCCTCTAGTATTGGTACCAGTTTATGCAGTAATAGCCCCTAGTATTGGTGCCAGTTTACATAGTAATAAAGCCTAGTATTGGTGCCAGTTTACGCAGTAATAACCCCTAGTATTTGTGCATGTTTACGTAGTAATAAAGCCTAGTATTGGTGTCAGTTTACGCAGTAATAAAGCCTTGTATTGATTCCAGTTTACACAGTAATACCCCTAGTATTGGTGCCAGTTTACGCAGTAACAGCCCCTAGTATTGCTGCCAGTTTACGCAGTGATAAAGCCTAGTAGTGTTGCCAGTTTACGCAGTAATAACCCCTAGTATTGGTGCCAGTTTACGCAGTAATAAGGCCTAGTATAAATGCCATGCTGTCAGCGCGGAGGAGGTAGGGAAGAATAGTGAGACCTGCCAACCACAGTGATTAAAGTGTTAAGGCCAGCTTCAACAGTGGCGGCGGTCCTAACACTTTTATTAACCTCATGGGAGATCTTTATGAATTCTCTGCGGGTCTCCTGATGCGCTACAGTACAGCGCACCTCTCTACCTGGGACTATCCAGGACTTCTTCCCTCTGCAACACACTGTGGCAAAACTAGGGGAGAAGGCTGCTACAGCACACCTCTCCATCTGGGACTCAGCAGGGGTGCTCTCCTTTTGAGGGTCACTTTAGCGACTTGGTAACCTGTCGCAGGCCACAATGAGTGAAGCGGGCAGAAGACAGGTCCGTGTCCACTCAGCATATGCAGAGCAGACACAGACATAGCCCGTTCTACTCTATGGGCCCTCCAATCCGATCCACCCAGACAGAAGGGAACAGATTTCCTTCTGTTTTTTTAAGTGGATCGGATTGGAGATTGGCAGGTGTAAACAGACACAAGTCCGTTTACATCTGTCGCTCTATAGAGGTGAATGGAAGGTCTGATTTGGTTCACCACCTGAAAAACAGACAGGCGGACCAGATCAGACTGATCGTGTGAAAGGGGCCTAAGGCTGCTGTCACACGGATGCACTGCGGTTAACCTCCACCTCAACTGACCTCAATCTTCACTTCTTCCTCAGGATTCCTGCAGGTATCGCTGGCTGCTGCTGTCCCCCAGTTGCGTATGGCTGGTGGCTTCTGCTGGCTGTCCTCCAGGGCTGGTACTGCTGGTGGGTACTGCTAGCTGGTACTACTGGTGGGTACTGCTGGTTGGTACTGCTGGCGGGTACTGCTGGTGGGTACTGCTGGCTGGTACTGCTGGCGGGTACTGCTGTCTGGTAATGCTGGTGGGTACTGCTGGCTGGTACTGTTGGTAGGTATTGCTGGCTGGTTCCCGACCTACCATCCCCCAGCATGAGTGTGACAGGAAGCATGCGGCTGCAGTAGAGCAGAGCTGCTGCTTTCTGTATCGCTCCTGTCACTGTCACAGACAGAGTACATTTGATATCACTCCACCAGTGACAGGCTGGTACTGCTGGCTGGTACTGCTGGTGGGTACTGTTGGCTGGTACTGTTGGTAGGTATTGCTAGCTCGTTCCTGACCCACCATCCCCCAGCATTAGTGAGACAGGAAGCATGCGGCTGCAGTAGAGAGCAGAACAGCTGCTTCCTGCATCGCTCCTGTCACTGCCACAGGCAGAGTACATAGTTACATAGTTTGTGAGGTTGAAAAAAGACATCAGTCCATCCAGTTCAACCTATGATGTGTGTGTGTGTGTGTGTTTACTGTTAACCATACATTGTATACCCCTTTATGTTGTGGTCTTTAAGGTGCCCATCTAATAGTTTTTTGAAACTATCGATGCTCCCTGCTGATACCACTGCTTGTGGAAGGGAATTCCACATCCTTACTGCTCTGACAGTAAAGAACCCCCTACGTATTTTAAGGTTAAACCGTTTTTCCTCTAGTTTTAGTGAGTGGCCACGTGTCTTATTGTATTCCCTTTCTCTAAAAAGTTTGTTCCTTATGCTAGGGTCATCACCAGTACAGTATTTGTACATTGATATCATATCTCCTTTCAAGCGTCTCTTCTCCAGAGAGAAAAAGTTCAATGCTTGTAGTCTTTCCTCATAGCTGATGTCCTCCATTCCCCTAATTATTTTTGTTGCTCTTCTCTGGGCTCTCTCCAGTTCCAGCACATCCTTTCTGAGGACCGGTGCCTAGAACTGGACGGAATACTCCAGATGTGGCCAGACCAGAGTCTTGTAGAGTGGCAGAATAATTTCTTTATTTCTGGAGTTAATCCCCTTTTTTATACATGCCAGTATTTTGTTGGCTTTGCTTGCAGCGGCTTGGCATTGCATGCCACTGCCAAGCCTGTTGTCCACTAGGACCCCCAGGTCCTTTTCCATCTTAGATTCACCCAGAGGTTCCCCCCTAGTGAGTAGCCTGCTTTCGTGTTTCTAAGGCCCAAGTGCATTACTTTACATTTTTCAACATTAAACCTCATCTGCCATTTAGTTGCCCACCCCATTATTTTGTTCAGGTCCGCTTGTAAGGTTTCCACATCCTGCATAGAAGATATTGGCATGCTTAGTTTAGTATCATCCGCAAATACCGAGATTGTGCTGGATATCCCCTCCTCTAGGTCGTTTATTGGGGGACCCCACTTTCCACACCCGCCCAATCCGAGTTCTCCCCATTTATCACCACCCTCTGGACTCAGTTCTCTATCCAGGTACTCACCCTATGGTCCATACCTACGTACCTTCGTTTGTACAGTAGTGTTTGTGGGGGACTGTGTCAAATGCCTTTGCAAAGTCCAAATACACCACATCTACAGGCCTTTCTTTGTCTAGATGGCAACTCACTTCATCGTTCATCGTTCATCGTTCATTTGATATTACTCCACCAGTGACAGGAGTCGGCACTATACAGGAAGCATTGGCTCTGCTTTCTCTAGTGCTGGTTCCGTTCTTCACAGTGATGTTCAGGGATGGCGGGTCGGTGGCACGCAATCTGGGCTTACTGACCCGCCATCCCAAGGCAGGAGGTGGCCGGGATCCTGTTTGGGGGGGCACAGTATAATGTTGGTGGGGTCATGGCCCCCTCTGGCCCACCCTAGTGACGCCACTGTTGGGGAGAAAAATATTTTGGCACCCAACAAAAAATCTGTATCCACGGGCCCTAAAAAAAATAACACATTCTGTTTTTGGAATACCGAAGTCACTTCTGTTAATAACATATATTAATTCATGCCACATATATTTATGGCTGGCAATAAACACATGTGCTATGTAGAGGTTCGGTAATGGCCACTTGACCATCTAAAGAAACCGTTATTGCAACATACTGGAAAATCTCTTTGCTTATAGCCAACTGTTCTCTGTTCTTTGAAGAAAGGGAATAAAGCTTTCAGAGTGTGCGCACCACCTCCATCCGTCAGTTGAATCAGGAAGAAGTGGCAAATTTTGGAGTCATTTGAGATGTCTCACTACCCTTGATTCTCAGTGAGATGCCAGCATGCCTATGCCCACTTTTGTACTGCCCTTCCTGCAATTAAATATTTATTTCTCATCATGATTTAGCTGATCCTGAAATGTAATTTTGTGATTTAGCTTTTTAAGCTTATGCACTATTTAATTGTCACTAGTTTAGTCCTCTATAATTACCTCTGATTCAACCAACAGCATTTTTTGCAATTGAAAATTATATGTCATTGAAATGTAAATACAGTAATAGTAATATGGGTGGGTATTGAAATTTGAAGTGACACTGGAATGTAGTGATATTGTTACTTTTGACAAACACAACAGACTTCTGATATGACCTGCTCATAACCATTTAAAGTGGTATAAAATGAATTTATACTGTAATGCATTCTCTGCATCAAGGTTCCCAGCCCCCCAGCCCCCCTTATCGACCTGAGCTTGATTCCGATTCAGCAATGTGCATGAGAGCAGTGGCTCTTTCTGCTCTCCCTGCTCTGCCTCCCCATTGTCTCAGAGACAGCATCTGTCGATAACAGTCAGTGAGCAGGGTGTAGGGGGGAGGGTCAACAGACACAGATCAGAGCTCTGGAGTTAGCATGCACAAGTGCCCCTAGAGCAAACAGCTTGCTATGGAGAGACTTAGCGGGGGAGGGAGGAGCCAGGAGAGTTGGCAGGGGACCTGAGAAGAGGAGATTTGGGACTGCTCTGTACAAAACCATTGCACAGTGCAGGTAAGTATGACATGTTTGTTATTTTAATTTTAAAAATGAGCATTTAAAATCACTTTATGTTAAGAAATTAATTGAGCCACTTGACTGGATATCTCTACTTGGTAATAATTTCGGACAGGTCGAGAAGGTAGGGTTTCTACTCTTATCTTTGCACATCTATACACATAGTGATAAATGGTATTAGGGGTGTATCTATGGCTGATCCGAAACTCAATTGCTGATAAAAGTTTAGGATTAACTCCATGATGACCTTATGTAATAAAATGCAAGTAGAGGTAGTATGCAGTAACTTCTAGTAGCCAATCAGATTTTTGTTTGTCCACACTTATACCTGACTGATTTGTGCCATGATTTTATGGGTTCAGCCTGGATCAGCAAGCCTGCCAGGGGTGGCACATAGCTAGACACGCATTTTGCTGATTTTTTGAACAGGTTCCAGACTGCCTTCCTGCCTGCCAAACAAATCTGATTGGATACCATTTGTTGCTATCCTTGCAAAGTTGGCACATTTTTGTTGGTAGCGTGTGCAGTTCGCTTGGTTACCATACTAAAATTAGTCACTTGCCTGGCCGTAGACAGGGTTGGCACAAAACAATTGGAATTGGATGACAGATAGGGTAAGTCCAGCTCTGGTTACTGTAAAACATTCTTAATTGTGTTATGTTATTCTACTATGCTTAAAGCGTAACTCCACTTTTGTTAAGCAAAAAACATTCCCTTCTGGGTGATCTATGTACATTGCAAGGATTATAACAACCTTTGTTGCAGATTCCTACCTTTTGTTATTCTGAGGAAATCACGGATTGTTCCTCTGTGACCCTTTGCTGAGTGTGTCTAATGAGAGTGGTTTCATAATTATCAAACAGCTGTGTAGCTGCAGAGCACTAATAAGGAAATCTGCTGGGCCTGCATTCCTTTAGACGTGTTCCTTTTGGGAGTATCCCACCAAAAAATTACATTTTTGTTTCAGGGGATGCCTGAAATCTGACTTGTATCTTAGGCAGACTTCTGTGAAAATTGGTGAACCAATCACACAAGCAGGAAATGATGTTCCTGGGTTGTGTTCAGTACACATTCTGTGTACAGAACACCTCCAGGTAGCCATATTGCATTGCATTTTCAGAAAATTACAGCAGCTGCAGACTGAAAAGGAAAGGTAATTTTTAATAACATTCAATTACAATATGATTTGTGTTGCAAGTATATACACTGCTCAAAAAAATTAAAAGAACACTTTTTAATCAGAGTATAGCATCAAGTCAATTAAACTCCTGGGATATTGATCTGGTCAGTTAAGTAGCAGAGGAGTTTTTAATCAGTTTCAGCTGCTTTGGTGTTAATTAACTTACCAACAGGTGCACTAGATGGGCAATTATGAGACAGCCCCTAAAACAGGAATGGTTTTACTGGTAGAGTCCATGACATTTTTTTCCCTACTCATCTTTTCTGACTGTTTTCACTAATATTGCATTTGGCTAGGGTCAGTGTCACTACTGGCAGCATGAGGCAATATCTGGACCCTATAGGTTGCATAGGCAGCCCAACTCCTCCAGGATGGCACATTAATACCTGCCAGTGCCATAAGGTTTGCTGTGTCTCCCAGCACAGTCCCAAGAGCATGGAGGAGATTCCAGGAGACAGGCAGTTACTCTAAGAGAGCTGGACAGGGCCAAAGAAGGTCCTTAACCCATCATAGGGCCAGTATCTGCTCCTTTATGCAAGGAGGAACAGGATGAGCATTACCAGAGACCTACAAAAGACCTCCAACAAGCCACTGACCAAACAATCAGAAACAGACTTCATGAGGGTGGACTGAGGGCCAGACGTCCTCTAGTGAGCCCTGTGCTCAGTGCCCGGCACTGTGGAGCTCAATTGGCATTTGCCATTGAACACCAGAATTGGCAGGTTCACCACTAGTGCCCTGTGCTTTTTACAGATGAGAGTAGGTTCACCCGGAGCACATTACAGACATGAAAGGGTCTGGAGAAGCCGTGGAGAACATTATGCTGTCTGTAACATCATTCAGCATGACCGGTTTACGGTTTATGGTGGGTCAGTGATGGTCTTGGGTGGCATATTTATGGAGGGACCCACAGACCTCTCCAGGCTAGACAATGGCACCCTGACTGCCATTAGGTATCGGGATGAAGTCCTTGGACCCATCGTCAGACCCTTAGCTGGTGCAGTGGGACCTGGGTTCCTCATGGTGCATGACAATGCCCGGCTCATGTGGCGAGAGTATGCAGCCAGTTCTCGGAGGATAAAGGAATTGATACCATTGAATGGCCCCCACATTCGCCTCACCTAAATCCAATAGAGCACCTCTGGGATATTATGTTTGGATCCAGATCTGGGAGGAAATACATCGGGACATCATCCACTGTATCATTAGCAGCATGCCTGAACTATGTCAGGCATGCAAACAAGCAAGTGGGGGCCATACAAACTACTGAGCACCATTTTGAGTCGCTGCAATAAAATTTCAGCAAAATGGAATAGTCTGCTGCATATTTTTTTCACTTTGATTTGTGGGGTGTCTTTATTCAGCCCTTTGTAGGTTGATAATATTCATTTCCATCAAACAATGTGGCATCCTTTCGTTCCTAAACATTAGCCAGTCCATATCAGCATAGATTTTCAGCATGATATTTTACCCCATTGAGATCTGATGTGTTTTTAAAGTGTTCCTTTAATTTTTTTGAGCATTATATATATACATACTGCGGCAAGTTGGCTCTATTGCGCGAAACGGCGTACCTGTATGTAATTTCTTGCAATAAACACTGGGGAGCGCGCACCAGCCTTGGACATATAAACACTGGGGGTGGGGGGGCACGCATGCGCCTTGGAAACAGGGGATGCCAGTCAGTGGGTCTTAGGGACCCGATGTCTGCCGGCCACCTGCGATCCTTTCTGGGAGAGGCAGAATGGTGATCTGCCTATGTAAACAAGGCACATCGCCATTCTGACAGGGGAACAGATAGAGATCCTGTGTTTCTGCTAAGCAGGAACACTGATCTCTGTCTTCACCCAGTCAGAACAACCCCCACACAGTTAACAAGCACCAGATAGGCACACAGTTAAACCTTTGATCGCCCCTGGTGTTAACCCCTTCCCTACCAGTGTCATTAGTACAGTAACAGTGCATATTTTTAGCACTGATCACTGTAATAATGTCACTGGTTCCCAAAAAAGTGTCAAAAGTGTCAGTTAGGTGTCCGATTTGTCCGCCACAATGTCACAGTCCCGCTAAATATCACTGATAGCCACTATTACTAGTAAAAAAATAAATAAATAAATAAAAATGCCTTAAAAATATCCCACAGTTTGTAGACGTGACAACTTTTGCACAAACGAATCAATATATACGCTTGTTGGGATTTTTTTTTTACCAAAACTATGTAGCAGAATACATATTGGCCTAAATTGATGAAGACATTTTTTACATTTTTTTTTATTGAATTTGTTTTATAGCAGAAAATAAAAAAAATATATTTTTTTTCAAAATCGTCTGTCTTTTTTTGTTTATAGCGCAAAAAAAATAAAAACTGCAGAGTTGATCAAATGCCATCAAAAGAAAGCTCTATTTGTGGGAAAAAGGGACATACATTTTTTTCGGTACAGTGTCGCACGACCGTGCAATTGTCGGTTAAAGTAACGCAGTGCCGTATCGCAAAAAATGGCCTGGTCATTAAGGGGGTAAACCTTCTGGGGCTGAAGTGGTTAAAGATGCTTCATCTTAGATCACAGACAGTGATGGCTTTAATTAATAATTAGCTCACAGAATCTGATAATAGAGTCGTTTTTAAAAACATACCGTAAGTGCAGAAAACTAGAAGTTTAGGAGATGCCTTTTGCTGGGTAATGCTAGCTATTATGCAAAATGCAAGTTTGTGGGACATCCCTTAAGTGCATTACACAGATAGTATACAAGATCTGAGGAAGGAGCTATATAATGACTGAGGAAGGAAACTAAGGAAGGATCTGAATGCTTCCATCTTTAGTAACTTAGGTTATCTATGAAAAGGAGGTTATCCTTCAGACTCCACACTTTCTTCACTAAGCAATGGCTGAGATTGTACACAGCTATACCAAAAATACACTAGTGCTATCCAATGCATTTACTTGAGATATGCATAAACTTGTAGCTGCATAGACAAATGGCTGTCTATAGCCTTCATGATAAAAGCTGGCTATAATGCACACATAGCATCGGTCAGTGATTGCGAACCTTGGCACCCCAGATGTTTTGGAACTGCATTTCCCATGATGCTCAACCACACTGCAGAGTGCAGGAGCATCATGGGAAGGGCAGTTCTGAAACATCTGGGGTGCCAAGGTTCGCCATCACTGACATAGGTCATTGGAAAGCCCATCTCAATGGCCACCAACAGGCATAAAGCTTTGTATTTGAAACCAATAAGATACATTCACACTGAGTATGTTAACACTCCACTTTTACCTCTATGCTCAAACATGGTTTGCTGGCACTTGGTGACAGGATCTATGTTTAAAGATACAAGTCTGTCACCTGTGTGCAAAGGGGGCATGATGTAGCCAACTAGCATGTTACTGTTGTCTTTTTTCATGTCATCAATGTAAGATTTGAACTGTAGTTCCTAGGCTGACTATAGACATCACAGGGCATTAATAGACTTCTGAAAGACCTTTCCTTTCAAAGCAGTTTCCCTGAATGTTCACCAAGGGTTTACCCTAGTGTGCATGCCTATTTTCAGTGTAGTTGTATTGGGGGACCATAGACAGGCTTCTATTGTATTTGCTCATTGGCTTGATATATCCAACATTGCCAGTTGCCATTTCCACATATTTCAGTTGACCAGGGTTGCATGACAACCTTCTTATTCATAAGCATCATCACTCATGCTGGAATTTTAAAAACTGAAAAGGACAGACGAAAAAAAAAAAAAATCTCTAAATTCAGTCATCTATCCATCAAAAATACCTTCACCCGAAAAATATCACACTCTCTGTTTACATATTGCTGTTGATTTACTAAAGGCAAATAAGCTGTATATTTTGCAAGGGAAGTTGCACTTTGCAGGGGAATTTGCTCCAGAGCTTAGTGAATGTAGTGAAGTTTCACTATCCAAGGAATGCCCAATCATGTGCAAGGAAAATTAAAGAAAAGTATTTTTTCTTGCACTTGATTGGATGATGAAAGTTGGCAGAGCTTCATCTCATTCATTAAGCTTTGGGGATGATTCCATTGCAAAGTGAACAGCCTTTAGTCTTGCCTTTAGTCAACTCTGGTTCACACTAGAACGTGGTGCTGGAAACCCATGATTCTTGTGCGTTTCCCGCTTCACATTCATAATGCACTGCCCTTGCGATCTGCAGTGGGTGTCAGTGCAATGTTAACGACACCCCAAATGCAGGTTGCAAGTGCAATACGTTTGCCTGTACCGGACCATATGGAGGGAAAGTAGGGTTGCCACCCCATCCCTTTAAAACCAAACACATATTATAAACACAGGTTCTGTGGCTGTTTAAGGTGGTAATTAAACTCACTTGGTGCCTTATCTGCATTAAATTAGCCTCAGAACCTGTGTAATTCATGTGTGTTCGGGTTTAAAGGGATGAGGTGGCAACCCTAAGCAAAAGTTCCATGCATTCTGATTGCAGTGCATTTCCAAAATGATGCACTGTTTTGATGCGCAGCGGTTTGAGCCCCTTCAAAATGAGTGCAGTTCTTGTGCGAGTCAAAGGTGATTTATAGAGTGCTCAATCCCAATGAGTACAATGCTGAGAGGAGCAGTATGAAATCTTTTGAGAAATATAAAGTGAGAACAAATCTACACATCTTTTGGTGCTCTTAACAAGAAGGAAACCTAGAAATCAAAGTGCCAGACTGTTCCTTTCTTTATCAGCATTCTTCCTCTACTGTTTGAAGTCCTATCCTGTTTGTTTATCAGAGGTTCATACTAAAATACAGCTTCTTCCCTCTTTGCTTCCAAACTAGGAATGCATTTTCTTCTTATCTGATTCATAACTATCACATGTGTAGTATATGTTTAGCCATTGCTATTTAGGGGATGAACTGTGGTGTTTGTATCTTCATACAACCACCCATAACGGATCTGTGGTGCCTGGTCCTGCACAAAGAATGTAAAAAATGATTAGATACAAAAGCAGCATCCACAACAGCTGTCAGTAACTGTCCACCCTTTGCTGCTGATGGAATTCTTGTAGTGCTTTAAAAGCGTGATACCCTCTATAATGTACCTACTGAAACCCTTCTGTTGAGTTTTCTTTTATATAATTTAACAGAAATAGAAATAATAGTAATCGGTCCAATCTTTGAGCCAGTAGACAATCTTAACATGTGTGTATAGCCAAAACATTTTTTAGTTTTGGAAAGAGTAGAGAAAAGTAAGGCCCCTTGAAATGTTGTCTTGGGCTATTAGTCCCTCCTTAGGAGACTTCGAACTGAGCACAATTCCCCTCTTAGACAACTGACGTTGAATCTAATATTCCCTTTGAAAGATTTATTCTAACTGTGTTTCAGGTTCTGTTCAAATTTTGGCATTCCGGATTTGCGGACCCCGAACACCGCAAATCGCGGGACACCCGTGCAATTCCCGTCACTTCCAATGGAATTCTTGTAGTGCTTTAAAAGCGTGATACCCACTAAAAGGCATCTACTGAAACCCTTCTATTGAGTTTTTTTTTTATATAATTAAACAGAAATAGAAATAATAGTAATACGTCCAATGTTTGAGCCAGTAGACAATCTCAACGTGTGTGTATAGCCAAAACATTTTTTAGTTTTGGAAAGAGTAGGGAATAGTAAGGCCCCTAGTAATATTGACTTGGGCTATTAGTCCCTCCTTAGGAGACTTCAAAGTGAACCCAATTCCCCTCTTAGACAATTGACATTGGATCAAATAATCCCTTTGGAAAATTTATTCTAACCTGTGTGATTCCCGTCACTTCCAATGGCACCCCAAATGCTACCCGATTTTGCAGCTATTGTCACCTGACGAATCGCGATAAAATCGCTAAAAACAGAATCACGGGACGCCTGTCACCCAAAAGAAGTTCTTGTACTTTTTTTGGGTGACAGGCGTCCCATGATTCTTTTTGCTAAATTTTACCGCGATTCATCAAGCGACAATCAGGGCAAAATTGCGCAGCGTTTGGGGTGCCATTGGAAGTGATGGGAATCGCACGGGTGTCCCACGATTTGCCGTGGTTCGGGATCCGGAACACCAGTATTTGAACTCTACAATTTTGGATTTCCTAGCACTTTTTGTCTCCATCAGACTGAGTATACCTAACAGGGACACAGACAAAAAAAAATTGTCAATGATTCTATTTTTTCCATACTTTTTAAAAAAAAATATTAATGAGCCAAAAAACGTGCTTCTGTTGATAACAATATAGAACATTCAAATTAGTTAGGTGCCACCTATATTGGTTGCATCGGTTGTCTAACCCCTAAGGTTTGCACACAATGATACAGTGAGCATTATTCTAAGATCCAAAATCCATTGCGTCTCTATCATACACTAGTGTTTTTCCTTATGTAGGGATCTGCTGCCCCCTACTGCTTGAATTTGTAAATAGTTTTTGTAACAAATTCAATAAGTTGCCAATATACCAGCACATAGATGATGACCACGCAATATATGTTAAGATGCCGTCAGTGCACCTATCACCTACGCCGTTTAACATATGGCTGTTGTCCTCAAGATGTTTTTTGATAACATCAAATGTTTGCTACTCAAAAAGCATAACTTCTGGCCATTTAAAGTATAAGTCCGTGCAAAAACTAACTAACTATAAAACTGCTCTCAGCCATATTCTAAACCTAATCTATCTAACCCTGTACAGCAAAGATTGCGGTACTTAACCTATTCTGCAGCCTAACCGGTCCGGTTTCCAGCAGCAGAAGTTGTGGGCAGGAGAGGACAGACAACGGCTGTGAAATGGTTGGGAAATAACATCACCCATAGATTTACTATGGGGCTTCCATTGTCGGCTGTCTCTCCTTCACACTCCCACACACTGAAGCCGCCGCTAACAGCTTATGCTGGGACTGGACCAGATTGGCTGCAGCATAGGTAAGTATAGTGATTTTTTGCTTTACAGGATTAGATACATTAGGTTTAGACTGTGGCAAGGAGCAGGTTTGGCATTAGTTTGGTTTTGTGTGACCTTCCACTTTTAAGGTTAACTCCACTTGTGTGGAAAAAAAAAATTGCAAATAATAAAAATATAGCATATACAATTGTTACATAAGTCATATTATATTTTAATGTTATTAAAATTACTTTTCTTTTTCAATCTGCAACCACTGTAATTTTCTGTAAAATTCAATGCAATACGGCAGGGGTCTCAAACTGGCGGCCCTCCAGCTGTTGGGGAACTACAAATCTCATCATGCCTCTGTCTATGGGAGTCATGCTTGTAACTGTCAGCCTGTCAATGCCTCATGGGAATTGTAGTTCTGCAACAGCCGGAGGGCCACCAGTTTGAGACCCCTGCAATATGGCTACCTGGAGGTGTTCTCTACACAGTTGGTACAAAATGCCTCCAAATGTCATTTCCTGTTTGTGTAATTGGCTCACAGGTTTTCCCCGATGTCTACACTAAGATAAAGTGCACCCCCTGCAATAGAAATGTACGTTTTTTGTGTGATTCTCTGTAAGTTTCCCATCTATATGGGTGCGGGAAGGCGTGTAAATTACACCCGCAGACAGCTGTCCTGCTTTTAAGAAAACGTGCGGGTTGCCATTAACTCCTAATGGCACCCCCAGGCACTGAAAAATTTGTTTTCTGTGCAGCCGTGTTTTCAAAAACGATTTAGGGACCTTTTTCTGCAGGAAACACAGATACAACAGCTCATTCAAATAAACACGCTGCTGTGTCCGCACAAACGTGGCACGCAGAATTTTACATATGTCAGTATAGCTGAAGGGTTAAGAACTTCTAAAGGGATGCAGATACTGCAGCTTTTCTCATTAGAAAACAGAAAGTGCATCCGTTGATTAGTAATGGACCGGACCCTCCCATTCAGAATAAGTATGAGATCAGTCTAATGAGACATAGAGCTATTTCTTCACAGCACAAAAGGTAGGAATCTGTTACAAAGTTGATCCGATTCCCTGCAATGTACATTGACTATCCAGAGGAGTTTGTAAGCAAAAGTGGAGTTGCTCTTTAAAGAAGATTTCTGGTAAAACTAAAAATTCACTGTTTGCCTGTGGCCCCACCATGTGCTAGAAAAGGGGAATTTCTCTATACATAACCCGTTGGTTTTATTAGAACTCAGGGATATGTCACCAGCACTCCAACGAGTTCTTTATCTGATCAAACAAAAATGAACTCTGCACTTTTAAACAAGGTTGCTGGTGTGCTGGTGACAAATCATAGGCACTGTGACTGCGCACAAGTAAGGAGTTTTTGCAGCACCCTTTACCAACTTTGACCATTCCATTATGGTATGCTAAAGAAATTTACTCCATGTTTATTACAACTCAGAGCTATATGTTTAAAGCTTTTGATGCATTAGCATCCTTAGTGAAATATGACATATTGTCACAGTCATAAAGTGCTATAATTATATATAGATATCGGACAGAAGAGAATAGGAACTAACTTTTCTGTAGCTCAAGATGAGAACTGGGAGAGTCCATTGAGATAACAAATATAACCTGCACAGGGCAGCCCTAAATTTCTGACACAAGAAAATATTATTTTTTTATTTTTATTTTATTTTTTTGCACTTAGCGAACATATATAAGAAAATGCGTTTGATGGTATTTTTGGAGACCAAAGGGCAGCAAATAAGAAAGATTCTTTGTTAGAGTTCACACACAATAAACATTTTTGAGATTTCAAATACAGAGGGCCAAAGATAAAACAAAGATCATTATTAGGTCATTTTTTATGCTTCTAATGATAACCCTGACACCTTCTGTATTCCTAAAAATATTGTATAGCACATTACTGCAAAGTAAATATCTGTATATTGTATGCCACATTATGTGGATGTATCCATACCTAATATCAACTTCATCAAAGGTGACAGTATATAAAAACCTGAGATCTATCCTGCTTTTGTGAATTCTTTTTGGCTCCTGCTGAATGATATTACTCATAGATATGATGAGCCTTTTTAGGAACTTGGATTCCACATATATCTATATGTATCATGCAGCTTCTTTCAGTTTGATTTCAGATACACAAACATGTTCTGATAAACCAAAAAAAAAAAAAAAAACCTAATATAATTTTTTTTACTGCTTTTGGTGGCTTCCTTGACCCATTTTAGATAAGACATTGTGATACTAAATTTACTAAATTTACTGAATTTACTAAAGTAAACTGTGATTACACTGCCATCTAGTGTTCATTTGTTAAACTGCATTTAACAGTGCAAGAAAATACAGTAAATTGAAAAGTATAGAGGTGCGTTTAATTTTTTTACAGGTCGGTTTAGTTTATATATCTGACTTGTATATCCACTGACTTCTTTTGAGAGTCTGAAATACAATGTACACTACTTTATGTTTTTTTTTTATTTATTTATTTTTGTATTCGTTTAGCTATTTCTACTTTTCATTCTGTTGACACTTGACGTATATGGAAGCTTTAACAATAAGTTTCTCCTGTTTGCTCCCTTTTGGTCTGTTAAATATACCATTGAAAGTGTTTTATGTTATCTGTTTGATAGTGCAAAACAAAATCTGTTTTATCTAGACAGAAATCGTGAGCTGATAACTTTCTGTACTCTCTAACTCTGGACTGTTATTAGTTAGCATTATTCTTTACTATCTCCATGGACTACAAAACACCTCCCCTGTTTTGAAAAAGAGAGGGATGGGGTTATGTAGTGCTAACTTTATCTTTGTTCTAGGATGACAATGTTGCTCACTACCGTTGTCACCCTAGAACAGGAAGTGTGTTAATGACAGGATTACTAGGTTAAAATAAAGGAAAAAAAGTGAAAAAAAACGAATGCAACCACCACATCCAAGGTTTGCTATGCTGCAATACATTTTTGTTCTTCAGTTTAGATATGCTTTAAGTCTGTCAGGATTGATTATAAGTACAATGGGTGTTTTAATTTCTGTAATACCACTAAACATCATCAAGAAGAAATACAGTGTAAATTCAAGATGTTTTCTTTCATTTGCATGTGTGCTGTCTGTGTCTAAAAACACTAATGTGCACATACTTCTGTATGAACAAAAGGATAACCTTGAAGTATTTCTGTTCTGTAAATGCACAGCATATTTGGATGGACACTAATATCTTTCTATTTTCATTTGCAGTTGAGCAGACGGAGCCTGCAAAAGTGATACTGAATGGGGAACAGGAGGAAAACATGGAGATCACTCCGAGTGATACCACTTCAAAAGAGATCACAAAGGAAGATGACCAAGCTGAGACAACAGAAATCAATTCTACAACACCTGTGTCTGAAGAAAAAGCAGAGTCTCCAGAACAATCAAATGAAAATCAATCAAATGAAGTTGGGTTCAAAAAAGTGTTTAAATTTGTTGGCTTTAAATTCACTGTAAAAAAGGATAAGACTGAAAAATCAGAACCTGTACAACTCTTAACTGTGAAAAAAGATGAAACTGAAGTAAATGGCATAAATGGTCAAGAAGAGCATATCAGTGCTGCTGCTGAAGGCAAGACACAGACACAGCAGGAAACAAAAGAGGATGTCCAGCAAGCAGAAAGTCCAGATGGTGTTCCACAGGCTGTAGAAAGTCCAGTTGAAGTACCTGAGGAGGCACAAAAGAAGGAAGAATCACCAGAGACGCAAAATATAAAAGAACCAGAACCAGAACCAGAACCAGAAGTGGAAAAAGATAAAAAGTCTCCAGAGTCTCCAACAAACGCAGTCGTCACTGAAACCTCTTCCCCGTTTAAGAGATTTTTTACTCAAGGATGGGCAGGGCTGAGGAAAAAGACAAGTTTCAAGAAATCAAAGGAAGAAGATCCTCAGGAAGTAGAGAAACATATTAAAGTTGAAGAGCAAGAAAAGACTGAAGTAACAGAAGCTGTAAAAGAGGAGGATGAAGCAACAAAGGAAACAGTTGAAGAGCAGGCAGTAGTACCAGAGGAATCAAGTAAATCTGCAAGTGAAGAACCAAAGTCATCTAAACAGGAAGATTCCCAGATCTCTCCAGAAGAAACCAAAGCAGACAAAGCGCCATCTGATCAACCAGAAGACCAAAAACCAGAAGAAACTGTGAAAGCAGATGAGGGTACAATGGAGGTAACAAAAGGCGAAGAAAGTGTTCCTAAAATTGTTACATCTGCATTGAGTATCTCAAGTGAAGTAAAGGCTGAAACTGATATCTTGGAAATTAAGCCTGAAAACCAAATAACAGATGTACTCATCCCATCTTCTATTGAGGTAACAAATGAATCGCAGCCAGAAGTAGCACCCAAAACTGAAGTACCTGAAAATGATCAATCTGAGTTGCAGTCCAGTACTGAAAGTGCTGACCAGGAAAAAGGGCAAGAAGCAATTACAACAGAAGCTGAACTGTTATCCTCTCAAGAGAAGGTTAAAGCTCAAAGCAGTCCCTTGAAAAAGCTTTTCAGTAGCTCTGGACTAAGGAAGCTGTCAGGAAAGAAAAGTAAAGGAAAGAAAGATGATGATGCTAAGGTGGACGTGACCGCAGAACCTACACCTGCTTCACCTGAGTCACCAGAAGCTGCAGAAGTAAGTGGTGGAGATAGCTTACCCTCTTCTCCTGATGAGTCAGCAGAGACTTCTCCAACAGAAAAACCAGTAGAGGAAGAACAACAGGCGGGAGACTTGGAAGGTGAAGGAGCAACATCTGATGGCGAAAGAAAAAAAGATGGAATTATACCATGGGCTTCTTTTAAAAAGCTTGTCACTCCAAAGCGACGCCCAAAGAGACCATCTGAAAGTGACAAAGAGGATGAGGTTGAAAAAGCAAAAACGTCAACTTTGTCCTCTACTGATAGTGGTGGTTCAGTTGAAAATCAGGAAGAAATCAAAGAACCCAGCGAAGAACAAAAACTTGAAAAAAGCACAGAAGAAAATAAGAAGAAAGCTGACAGTTCAGTTTCATGGGATGCCTTAATATGTGTTGGCTCTTCTAAAAAACGAGGTAGAAAGACTTCAGATTCAGATGAAGAGGAAATTCAGAGATCTCAGGAGGAAGGCAAGAAAAATGATGGCGAAACAGTACAAACTAAAGAGTCTGAATCTGAAAGTCCAATCACAAGTTCACAAGAACAACAGGTTCAAGAATGCCCATCACCAGATCAAGCTAGTAGCCCTACAGAAGGAGATGGGGTATCAACTTGGCAATCATTTAAAAGACTGGTTACACCTAGACGAAAGTCAAAAACTAAAGCAGAAGAGAAAACTGATGAAACTGCTGTAGTATCCAATCCAGAACAGTCTACCTCAGAGGGTGAAGGCAGCAAGGAAGAATCTTGGGTATCCTTTAAAAAATTGATACCTGGTAGAAGGAAGAAAAGATCAGATGCCAAACAGGAGCTGGCTCCCCTCAGTTCTGAGCAAGCAGTACAAGAAAGTGCTGAAGATGACTCTGATGAACCTGCAGTAGTTCCTTTGGCCGAGTTTGATGCAGCTGAGCTAGAAAAACTAAATGCTCAGAAGTCTGTTGTAGTATCTGGTGCTCCTGATCTTCCAGGTGAGCAAAAAGAGCCACTTGAAAAACCCACTGATGAACTTATTCATGCAGTTACAGTGACTTTAATAGAGGGAGAAAGGGCAGTCACTAGTCTTGAAGAAAGGGCTCCATCCTGGATTAGTGCAAAGGTTACTGAGACTATTGAGCATGCAAAAGAAGTCGAAGAAATGGCTGATAAAATTAAAACTGAAATTACTGTTGAAGAAACGATGGTGTTTAGCACTGTTTCACAAGTTCTGGCAGAAACACAAAGTACTTTAATTAATGAAGTTGAATTAACTTCAGAAGCTTTAACTGCTCTGGAAGAGGCAATAGAAACATCATGCGCAGAAGAGACTACTGAAATGCTGTCTGCTGTTTCACAATTGGGGGAATCAGTTTTGTCTACTGAGCAAGCTACACCTGTGCCAGAAGATGATGCAAGTGTGCAAACTCTACAAGAACAAAAGCAGCTCACTGATAATATATTGCTCGCTGTTGCAGAAAGTACAAAACTTTCCTTTGATGTTATAAAGACAGAAACTGTAAATGTCTCACCTGATGTAAAGGAGGATTTACATGAAACAAATCTGGAAGAGAGTGCTACTACTTTGACTAGAGACATTGTTACCGAACTTGTAGAGGCTCAAAAGCCTGCCTCCAGTGTGGTGGAAGAGCACATTGAGGAAGTCATCATTACTGTTACAGAGAAAGTGACTGAATGCATCACAACTTCTTTAGATGAAACTGTGCAAGTTAGAGCTGAGGAAAAGCTTAGTGAATCTACTGTGGAACAAACATCAATTGTTGAGGAAGATGAATCTGTCTCTAAGAAGCCCAGTGAAAGTATCTGTGTTTCTGCTTATGATCAGGTTACAGAGGGTGCCTACATATCAACTGATGTGAAAACTGACCAACCTGATTTATATGCAACTCTTGAGAAATCAGGTGAAGATTTAAAAAATTCTGCTGAAAACCAAGTGACAGAAGAAACCTTAGATAGTGGTGAGACAAAAGTAGCAGTTGAAGACCAAATTACAGAGCTTGAGACTGCTTACAATGAGCTGTCTTCTCAAGAAATAGCAGACCCTTTTAAAGGAGAACAGACTGAAGAATATGATTCAATTTCTGTTTCTCTTTTGGCTAAGGAATCTAAGGTTGATATCCCAACTGTAGGTGAGTCTGGAGTTACCATTTCATTTGAAAACCAGTTGCATGCTGATGAAAGTAATATACAATCTGAAGAACGTGTTTCTGTGCATACAGATGTGCAGGCTGAAATGAGTGTCCCAATCTCATCTGACAGAGAAGCTAAAGAAAGTAGAACTGTGTCATCTGAGCTGCAGGAAGCTGCTATTCTTGCATCAGATGTGAAGCATGTTGAAGAACCTGCCCATATATCAGCTGAGCTACAATTTAAAGATACTGAGTCAGATGTGCAGGATGAAGGTGTTCCAGTGGCTACTGAGGTGACAGCCCAAGAATGTGCTCCTGTGGCAGATGAAATGAAAGCTGTAGCATTTGAAATGCAAGCTGAAGAAAGTACTCTCCTGGCAACTGAGGTGGATCTTGTGCTACCTGAGGTGCCAACTGAAGACGGTGTAACTGTATTATCTGAGATGAAGGTTGAAGAAAGTACTTCTTTGCCAGCTGAATTGAAGGCTGAACAGAATGAAGCTGTGAAACTTGAGGCACAGGTTGAAAAAAGTGCCCCGATGTCACTTGAAGCGCAAACTGAAGAATGTTCTCCCGTGCTGCCTGAGTTGCAAGTAAAAGAAGGCACTTCTGTGGCACATGAGGTGCAGACAGAAGAAGGTGTTTCAGTGCTAGCTGAGGTGAAGGCTGAAGAAAGTGATGCTGTGCCATCCAAAGAACAGACAGAAGAAGGTGCATCTGTGCTAGCTGAGGTGAAGGCTGAAGAAAGTGATGCTGTGCCATCCAAAGAACAGACAGAAGAAGGTGCATCTGTGCTAGCTGAGGTGAAGGCTGAAGAAAGTGATGCTGTGCCATCTGAAGTACAGACAGAAGACGGTGCTTCTGTGCTAGCTGAGGTGAGGACTGAAGAAAGTGATACCATGTCACGTGAGATGCAGGCTGAAGAATGTGCTCTTTTGCCATCTGAGGTGCAGGCTAAAGAAGCTGCTCCTGTACTATCTAAAATACAGGTTGAAGATTCTGCTTCTGTGCCATCTGAGGTGCAGGTTGAACTAGCTGCTCCTGTGTCATCAGAGGTGCAGTTTGAAGAAGCTGCTCCTGTGCCATCTGAGGTGCAGGTTGAAGATGCTGTTTCTGTGCCATCTGAGGTGCAGGTTATAGAAGCTGCTGCTGTGCTATCTGAGTTGCAGACTGAAGAAGCAACTTCTATGCCATCTGAGGTGCAGGCTGAAGAATCTGCTCCTTTGCCATCTGAGCTACAAACTGAAGAATCTGCTCTTTTGCCACCTGAAATGCAGGATAAAGAAGCTGCTCCTGTGCTATCTGAGGTGCAGGTTGAAGAAGCTGCTCCTGTGCCATCTGAGGTGCAGGTTGAAGAAGCTGCTCATGTGTCATCGGAGGTGCAGGTTGAAGAAGCTGCTCCTTTGCCATCTGAGGTGCAGGTTGAAGAAGCTGCTCCTGTGCCATCTGAGATGCAGGCTGAAGAAGCTGCTCCTGTGTCATCAGAGGTGCAGGTTGAAGAAGTTGCTCCTGTGCCATCTGAGGTACAGGTTGAAGATGCTGCTCCTGTGCCATCTGAGGTGCAGGTTGAAGAAGCTGCTACTTTTCCATCTGAGGTGCAGACTGAAGAAGCTACTTCTGTGCCTTCTGAGGTGCAGACTGAGGAATCTGCCCCTTTGACATCTGAGGTACAAACTGAAGAATCTGCTCCTTTGCCATCTGAGGTGCAGACTGAAGAAGCCGTTTCTGTGCCATCTGAAATGCAGGTTGAAAAGGTTGCTTCTGTGCCATCTGAGGTGCAGTCTGAGGAAGCTGTTGCTGTGCCATCTGAGATGCAGACTGAAAAAGCCACTTCTGTGCCATCTGAGGTACAGACTGAAGAACCTACTCCTTTGCCATCTGAGGTACAAACTGAACAATCTGCTCCTTTGCCATCTGAGGTGCAGACTGAAGAAGCCGTTTCTGTGCCACCTGAAGTGCAGGTTGAAGAAGTTGCATCTGTGCAATCTAAGGTGCAGGCTGAAGAAGCTGCTTCTGTGTTATTAGAGGTACAGGCTGAAGAAGCTGCTCCTTTGCCATCTGAGTTTAAAGCTGAAGAAACCACTTCTGCTCAGGCTACAGGAGAGGTTATTGTGACAACTGAGATGCAAGCTGAAGATGTTCAAGTGTTAACAGGATTTCATACTGAAGAAGGCTTCCCTGTTTTGGCTGAACCTCAAGCTGAATGTGTTCCTGTGCCATCTGATGTTCAGGCTGATAAAGATACTTCTGTGCTGAATGAAGTGCAAGCTGCAGAACATTCAAAGGTGAAAGATGAGTCACAGGATGAAGAAGGTGCCCCTATTTTAACTGAAGCGCAGACCACACGTGATGCTTCAGTGACAACAGAGGCGAAGGTCGAAGAATGTGTTCCTATGTTGGGTGGAGAAAATGTCCCTCTTCTTACTGAGGTCCAGACTGAAGAAGGTGGCCCCGTGTCAGCTGAGGTGGCTACTGAACATGTCCCTGTGTCAGATGAGTTTGAGGCTGTAGAAAGCCTCTCTGTTAACCAGGAGGAGCAGGGAGAGTGTACTGCCTTGTCAAGTGAAGTAAAGATTGAAGAAGTTGTTCCTGTTTTGCCTGAGGAACCGGTTGAAAAAGAATTTGCTGCATCAACAGAGCTACACGTTGAAGAAAGTCACCCGGCATGTGTTGAAGGGAAGGCTGAAGAAGCCATTTCTATGTTAGATAAAGTTGACATTGAAGATACCACTCCTGGATTAGTTGCAGGTATGGTTGAAGAATTAGTTGAGGAACAGGCTAAAGGAGAAGTGTTGGTTGAAGAAGATGTTCCAGTTTTAGCTGAGGAGCAGGATACCAAAGAAGTTCCTATTTCAGATGCTGCACAGGCTGAAGATGATGTCTCTATTTTATCTCAGGGGCAGATTGAGGAAAGTGTAACTACAATAGCTGAAAAGAAGGCTGATAAAGATGTTGTGTCAGATGAACTGCAGACTCAAGAATGTGATCCTGATGTGCAGACAGAGAGCTTCGAGCAGAGTGAAGAAAGCATCCTAGCAAGTGACATGGAAAAAGTTATTCCTGTTGTAGATGATCATTTTGACAATACTAGTAGCGAGCCTGTCAACGTTGAAGATACAAAAGCTCTAGATGAGGAAACAAAGGAGGCAGGGGAATTTTCAATTGAACAACATGAAGATAAATGTGAATCTGGGTCTCTAAGTAATGTAGTTAATCAGTTATCACTGTTTCAAGAAGTCACAGAAATAAAAGAGGAAATAATCACGACTGACATTCCAGAATTTGAAACTTCAGAGGCTGGCAATGTATCTGAGATAGTTACAGCTGCTGCAGTAGAAGAAAAGATGTTAGCAGAGACTGTTAAACCTATTGAAACACCATCAGAGTGCATACAACTTATTGAAAAGCCTGACCTTAATCTACAGTCAAAAGACCACACCGAAAATCCAGAGGAGGCTCTGACCTTAGTGGCATCTGTTTCTCAAAAGGCTGCAGCTATTGTTGATGCCGCAATTGAAGCAGCAACAAATTGTTTTGTGGTCGATGCAAGCAGCCAAGATGAAACCCCTAAAGGCACTACTCTAACCGACATAAAACACAAAACAAAAGAAACTCTTGTAGAAACAGATAACACTAAAACCAGTATTACCACTACTGTACATATTACAGTTGAGACAACAATGGAAAAAGTTAAAGAAAAAATTAATGATCATGAATGTATCAGCACTGAAAGACAGAATCAGGAAGATGAATTTGTTTCCCAAGTTCAAGAATCTGTACTCGAACAAATCAATGTCCTTAGTACTTCAGCTCATACCAAAGGAATCCAAACAGATGACAAAAATAAACCATCAACCCAAGAATGTGTCATCGTTCCATCTACTGATTTGGTGGACTCTGAGCCAGCAGGGATCACACTTAACGTGGAGGAAGAAAGCAAACCCTCTCCTATCAGCATTCAGGAAGATATCCATAAAACATCCGTCCAGACAGATTCTTCTTCTACAGATACCCAAGAAAAGGCACAGCCTGTGGAATCCTGAGGTTGAATGTAAGTTAAGAGTGCTGAAATGCATTTATTGCATATCTGGAAGCTTCTGGGAGACCTGTACTGAGAGAAGCATGTATGATGCCATTCTGAATAAGCTAGTTGCCTAAAATGCTTTACACCACTGGCTTTAATAATTTGTGGGTTACCAACCAGGAATAAGCATTTAGCAAGTGAGAGCGAAGTCAGATCTCATGATTTGCATGCTTTTTCCTGGTCTGATACAAGTATGAAAGCCAAGCAGAAGTTTTAAATAAGAGAAGTCAGCAATGGCAGCCTGCACATTCTCTCAATACACATTTCATTCTGGTGATCTAGTTTTCAGCTTAAGTGCAGTGATGTTAATCATAATGCGCTTTTCAAATGTGTGAGATGCATTGATTTATATGTTTCACAACTGAAGAGACCCTATCACCTTGTCCATTTAGGGGAAAGTGACAATGGGGTTGATTTACTAAGACTGAAGGTTACAAAATCTGGTGCAACCCTGCATAGAAACCAATCAGCTTTCAGGGTTTTTTTTTTTTTTTTGGCAAAGCTTAATTGAACAAGCTACAGTAAGAAGCCGATTGGCTAACATGCAGAGCTGCACCCGATTTTGCACTCTCCAGTTTTAGTAAATCAATCTAGGTGTCTCTGTAAAGCCCTTCCCCCCATAAAACCCCTTTTAACTTATGTTTTCAGTGCTCCCTCTCCATTTCTGCTTTCATCACAACCAACACAAAAGTCCCTAGTATCAGTTGCTGCAGAACGCTAAGGGGAGCAATGGCGTCACTCCCTCGGTCATCTAATAGTGCTTGGGCATGGGGAGAGAAAGTCAGGTGCAGCTCCATACCCAGAAGCACCAAGTATTGTAGCTGAGCATAATCGAGGTAGGAGCAGTGAGGGAGAAGTTGGCATAGGGAATATAACTGGGTTAGGGGGGCATTGTCACTTTGCTATGAATGGGCAGGGGGACTGTGTCCCTTTAGGCTGTTATACCCCTCATTTTGTGTTAGAAATAATCTTGATCATCTGGAATGTAGATTCACAATATTCCTTTACAAATGTAGTTGGACTGTGGACAAGTTATGAATATTATAATATTTACATATTTTTAAAGCTGAACTCCGGACCCGGCTCTTATAGCATATTTACATCGGTCCAGCTTGAACCATGTATGTATGTGTATATATATATATATATATATATATATATATATAGTACCAGGGCCGCTGATAGGGGGGGACCACGAGTCCTCCTGTAGGGGGCCCCGGCACATAGGGGGGCCCGAGTAGAAGGGGGAATTACAGAAGAAAGGCTGGTGTGGCTCTTTGCAGCAGCTGAAAGCCTGTTGGGATTGTACCCCACACCTTTTCTCCCAAAACAGACCTTATTTTAAAACTACCAAAATAAAACAAAATAGACTCGCAGTTCTTGGCAAAGAAAGGCCGCGGCACTCTTTATTGGTTTTAATATATATGAAAATTACAAACATTGAAATTGATCATATAAATTCACTTAAAGAGCCAAAAGAGTTGTAATTGCTCAGTTATCAGAACTTGAGCAACAGTAATCTTAAATTAACATATAAAATACAACGTCCCCCCTAGAATTCCAGGGTGACCCAACCACACAAAGGTGCTCACGACAAAAAGGGAGGGGGGGTGGGAAAATTTCTTCCTGTGCTCTACGAATGCAAAAGGAGGAACTCCAGACCACCCTAACCTTATATAGCCTTCCCCTGCTTTCCAGAACATTCCATGGCCCCCCATTGGCTAATCCCTGCTCCAGCATCAAGGAAAAAAATGTAACCTATTAATTACCTAACAGTTCTAATGCCTATAGGCCTATGACCTAATTTCCTAACATGTGCTGAGGGTGGCCACAATCCCACACAAGTGGCCACTTATTGTGCCCCTTTTATATTCTCTCCCTCCTGCCAGCTTTCAGCTGCTCCAGGGAGAGACAAAGACACAGGGCATTGTTCCTGGAATTGCTTTCCCAGCCCCCCTCCCTGTTCTGTCTGTTTCTGATCCCTCTATCAGTCTGACAACCCCCCACCCCAGTTCCCTGCCCTGTAAAAAATAACAAATTGTAAAGAAAATAAATTTTTAAACATTGTAATAAATAATTTTAAAAAGTTGTAAAATAAAATAAAATAATTTTAAAAATGTAAAAAACAATTAAAAAAGGGCCAATTCACGCAGATCCCCTATAATGTTTGTGTCCGCTAATAATGATTTTAGTGTATTTTTAGTGAAAATATTGCTTTGATATATTCGGTGGGGGGGGGGACCCTGCCAAGTAGGCTGTACGGGGGCCCCATGTTTTCTAACAGCAGCCCTGTATAGTACCATACTTGTGGGATTGCTGTGGAAGCACAGAATCAAAATAATGATTGCTGCTTCTGCTACCTTCTGCATAGTGAGCACAGGGCATCCCTTGCTTGACACAGCCACCTTTCACAGAATGATTTGTATTTTTCCTATGAATACAAGGCAATCTCTGATTGGGTGAGGTGGGATAGTGACATAATGATCACGATCCAAAAGCTCCAGCTACTATAGTGATCGGCTTACGGTTATACAGGTATTAGAAGGTTTTTTACCTTTATTTCAGAGAATGCATTAAGGTAAAAACCTTTTGAGTTTAGAACCACTTCAAAAGTCAAGTAATGTGTAGGGTCTATACAACTAACAGTGCCACTACTCTCACAACTGAGATTGTGTGCTGTGTTGAAAAGGACAGCATAAAGATAACTGTAATCGACACATTACACTTGCTTCCCACAGTTCTTCAAGGCTACATGCACACGGGTGGTTTGGCCGGCCAGCGTCAAATACCATTCCACCATGTTTTTTTATGTTAGAGGTCAAGCAGGA
Organism: Pelophylax lessonae; assembly: GCF_965119305.1. Taxonomy (NCBI): domain Eukaryota; kingdom Metazoa; phylum Chordata; class Amphibia; order Anura; family Ranidae; genus Pelophylax; species Pelophylax lessonae. The sequence goes on along the minus strand of NC_138770.1, from coordinate 514,220,620 downwards.
ATGGATCCTGCGCACGTGCCTCCTGGGCACCTGAAAACGCCAGGATTTGATGTTGATGGGGTAAATGGCTTATGTGCATGAGGCCTTAAGTGGAACTTATCCCCCCCTGTCCTTTGCAGCTGAAGATGGTGCCATCTTATTCTCTAGTTAGATTTGAAGTTGCCATGGTGCTGCACTTGTGATTAGCCATGATACCAGCCATATGAAGGCTTGAAAAGCATTAAGCACACTGGTAGCTGTGACAGTTACCACCAAGGATCAGCCTAAAATGTAGTATGCACTGCACATGTGCTAGTAATCAGAAAACAACATTGGCCTGTTTGATTAAGGATTTAATAACATTTATTAAACATTTTTAACTTGGGGTTTGTCCCGGGAAACAGCTAAATCAGTTAGTTTAGTTCCACTATTTTCAGTTTTTCTTGAAATGGTATCTGTGCATAAAAAAAGTTAAGGAGCCTGAGATTGATCATCCAATTGTATCCCTAAAGCAGGACTTCACCCAAAAGGGGAAGTTCCACTTTAAGTCCTCCTCCTCTCCTCCCCTGCCACATTTGGCATACCTTTTTTTTTTTGGGGGGGGGGGGAATAGGTATCTAGTTTTGATAGGTACTCACTCCCACTTAGTTCTCAGTTCTCCTCTCCCCTCCCTCCCCGTAGTCTTCTGGGACATGTCTGAGGTCCCCGAAGACTGCCGGGCCATTTACAAAGTGCAGCGCAGCTTGTGGATACACAGTGGGCAGCCGGCTGTAAAGCCGAAAGCAGCATAGCCAGTTAGGATGCTGGTGCCAGGAACCCCAAGGCTAGTAAAGAACCAGCCCGGGTGAGGTATTAAACCTAAAACTAAAAATTTAATAAACTGTAGCCTACCAATCATTAGATGTAGTGGCTGCATTATGTTTCCTTTTTTAGGCTTTTTTTGCTTCTGTTTTCACCTGGTGATCTGGCCAGTAACACACCTCCTGTATTAGACTGCTCCCACTCTGGATGAAGGAGCACAGGGGCAGATTTGTACAGCAACATTGTAAGTCTGGTGGGAGGGGATGTTAGATGATCGAGCAAATTTATATACACTAACAAACTGAAGCCAAATTCCAGCTCCCACTTTATAAGCAATTACAACAAAAAATGTTTTTTCCTTTTGGAATGAAGGTTTTGCATAAATAAATAAAATACGGTCATTGTTAGCACCCCTGTCAGCGATAAACAGTTTGTCACATCCCTGTAACTGATGCATAGTTACATAGTTGGTCAGGTTGAAAAAAGACACAAGTCCATCTGTCCCAACCAATTGAAAAAAAAACAGTAATGAAAACCCAACCATACAATCCCATATACACAATCCTATACCTGCAGTTGATCCAATTAATACCTGCAGTTGATACATCTGCAAGAGAGCTTGTTCTTTTGAAAAACAGACTTACTGGCCAGGTCAAGAGATGAAAAAAAGTAATGCTGGCCATACACTAGTGTAAAAATCATTCAAACTCATTTTCAAATACCGAACACTGAGCAAACGATTTTGCCATCATATAATGACCGAATTTTGATCAATAAATCAATCAGTTTTTCGTTCATTTTGTCGCATATGCCTAGTGCAAATAGTTTGGGCGAGAAACACATTAACCTTTCAATTTATCGTTCCTTCGGCAGAATTTTCCAAACTGTTCCTTCAATTTTTCAGCTATAAAAATGTAAAAACGATTTTCTATTTGTGCCCATTAAATGGAGGAAAAACGAACGGTCCAAATGACAGATTTTCGAACGATTTTTCAGCTAGTGTTTGGCCAGCATCAGAAAGTCTTAATGAAATCTAAAGCAGCCATCACATCTAAGAATTGATAGGCTGCAATATAATAAATGTTTGCTTATGGGTTTAATACTGCTTTAAATATTGAACTTCGTTTGTAAGTACAGTTATTCATACATGTTGGTAAAATTGGTAAATACTAATTATACATCCCTGTACTAATACTAAGCTTTGATTTGTTAACTAGGTTTTCAAGAAGCAATACTGAAGAGATAAGAATGTGAAAACTGTAATGTGAAAAAGCTGATTTGGAAGAATGGAGCGCGTCAGCCCTCACTAAAATATGCGACAATCCTGAGGTTTCACCGGGAGCTTTATTCAGAAATTGTCCCCCAGTTTCAATCTAATAAATGTACTCCTCAAGGCTTTCCTGTATTCTTGATTAAAAGGCTAAAGTGTAACATGACACTAGGGAGGGAGCTGTATTTCCAATTGCCTTTCGATTGTGCGTGATATAAAAGCCTTTTTTTTAATGTTTGGCTTAAAGCTGTATGTTTAGAGAGTTCAAATATCTGAACGTATACTACCAGTGCTCTAAAATCTTGTAAACGTGTTCAGAAACGACGGGGGACACCTTGTGTATTTGTTTATACCTTCAAACCTGTTCTCCACTTTATTGTATATTTTCTTTTTCAAGTATATATGTATTAAAAGAAGAACAAAACAGCAAACTAACCAAGCATACAATGCCTGTTAACCAGAGATAACTGCATGTAAAAAAAATGAAAATAAAATATATCTGCAGCTTTCCTTTTTAAAAAAGGACAATTTCTTTAACCAAAGCCTGGCTTTAATGCTAAATTTGGAGAAAGCAGGAATTGGTTTGCTGTTTTGTAGTCTTCTTAAGAAAGTTACTGGTTTAAGAAAAGAATCTGTAGAAGTTATTGTTTACGGTGACATTTAAATTATTACTCAGAGTTATTATAAATAATACATACCTATATATTAAGTGCACTATACAATTTATTAAGACACATTTTCAGCCTCTTTAGCTTCCTTTCTGTAGGTCACATATATGATCTGTGTAAGTGCAAGTTTGCACCTAAACTATTGGTGACAAAAGTGACTACCGTAAAACGTACTTTAGCAGTTTTTATTTGCATTTTTTTCTTTGATGGTTCTTGCAGCCCAAGTGGGGAACCTTTTTTTTTTTTTTAAATTTGGAAGACTTTAAATTGGCTTGATAGCACCATTTATGGGACTGATCTTTTTTTAATGTGTTTTCATTATGCTTATGTACATTTTGCTAAACTGGGATTTATAAACTATGTAAGTTTAAATAAAAAACTTTTGCTTTTATTTGTTTTTTTCATTTATCATTTTTTTTTTCTATAAGGTTAAATTAAATCTTTTCTTAGGTACACTATATGGCCAAATGTTTGTGCACAGTTGACCACCACATGAATATGAGGTTGTACAACATCCCATTCCAAAGCCAAACTAATAAAGCCCAGCACTGGGCAGATAAAAATGTGTTCCTTGCAATGGGGCTGTGCCCATATTTTAAAGGCCAATTCCTTGTTTTGTTTCGCAGAAATGAGAAAAACAGTTTTACTTACCAGATCCTCTGCTCCCCCAGCAGGCAGCGTTCCTCCTCAGTAGGGATGATCGAACAGTTCGGGTCGACCATCGGTTCGACCCAAACATTGACTGTTCGAGGTTCGGCCGAATTTAGAACTTTTTGCTGAAAAAGTTCGGAATTCGGCAACCAGAACCGACCAAAATGCAATGGGACAGGAAATGGGCTTTAAAAGCCCATGATTGGACCAGAACCATTAGTAAAAGCCAATTAAGGGGGCAGGAGAATGCTAGGAATGTGATTGGAGTGACTAGGGGGTCCAGAGGCCAATCATTAGTGAATACGCCCCCCAGTATATAAGATAGCCCCGCCAAATTCCTAGCATTTTAATATAGGGACATGGAAGAGAGTGGAAGCAGTTCTGTTACTTCTGCTTCAAAAGTGTCATTTAGCAATTATTAGTGTGAGGAAAGGGATATCTAGTGTAGTTAGGGTGCTATTTTCCACTATAGTTAGCTTCAAAAATTAAGTTTCTGTAGGGAAAGTGTTAAGTGCCAGGGTGACCGTAGTGTAGTGTAGGGTGAACTGACACTGACTGCTATGGCAGGGTGACCAAACCCTTCCATTTCAGGGTGACCGCTATAGAGAAAAAGATCGTTTTCTCTTATGTGACTAACAGAGCAGCGATATGGCTTATCTCCGGTCAGCCTGCTTTTTGCTGCAGGCGTTTATTGGGCTTTTTTGAGGACATGTTTGGAGTCAGGCATGACATCTGAACTTGTGTATAGGGGTATATATACACACACATGTATGTATATATACACCTACACATATATAGGTGTGAAAAGAGCAGAACACTATGCTTGCGCTAATGAAATAATTAACAGGCATATGGCTCAGCTCCTATCACACCATATGTGTATATATACCCCTATACACAAGTTCAGATGTCATGCCTGACTCCAAAGACCCCCAAAAAATGCCCAAAAAAAAATGCCTGCAATAACACACCTGGGCGTTTTTGTTTGGCGCAGGCGATTTTTTGGGCATTTTTTGGGGGTCTTTGGAGTCAGGCATGACATCTGAACTTGTGTATAGGGGTATATATACAGACATACTTATATGTATTATACACATACACATATATAGGTGTGATAGGAGCGGAGCCATATGCCTGTTAATTATTTCATTAGCGCAAGCATAGTGTTCTGCTACTTTCACACCTACTGTATTTTCTGGCGTATAAGACTACTTTTGAACCTCAAAATCCCCCAAAAATGGGTGGTCGTTTTATACGCCGAGTATAATCTCTCCAAGGTAACCTAAGTATAAATATTACCGGTAGATCATGTAATAGTTACATAGTTACATAGTTACATAGTAGGTGAGGTTGAATAAAGACAACAGTCCATCCAGTTCAACCTGTGTAGGTGTGTGTGGCTGCAATCATCTCACATACCCCTGTATGTTCTGATCCTTGAGATGTACGTCTAATAGTCTTTTGAAAGCCAACATACTACCCGCAGAAACCACCTCTTGTGGTAGAGAATTCCACAATCTTGTAGCCCTAACCGTAAAGAACCCCCCACTTTGCCTGAGGTTAAAACGCTTCTCCTCTAATCGCATTGTATGCCCCCGAGTCCTCATGCAATCCCTTCGTCTGAACAGCTTTTTTTCTAAGCTGAGATCCCCATTGAGATATTTAAAAATTGCTATCATGTCCCCCCTCAGGCGTCTATTCTCCAGGGAGAATAAATCAAGCGATTGCAGACGCTCTTCATAATTAAGGTCCTCCAATTACCTAATTAGTTTAGTTGCCCTTCTCTGGACTCTCTCCAGCTCCAACACATCCCTCCTGAGGACTGGCGACCAGAACTGGGCAGAATACTCCAGATGCGGTCGGACCAGAGTTTTATAAAGTGGAAGGATTATAGACTTATCTATAGGGGGGGTCGTCTTATAACAGCCCAGTCGTCTTATACGCCGGAAAATACGGTATATATGTGTATGTGTATATATACATACATAGGTGTATGTATATATACCCCTACACAGAAGTTCTGATGTTATGCCTGCCTCCAAAGTCCCCCCAAAAATGCCCAAAAAAACGCTTGCTACAAAACCGGCAAGGTGTGAAAGAAGCGGAGCCATATCCCTGTTCTATAAGTGACCTAATAGAAACAATCTTTTTTTTTTCTGGTTCTGGGCATGCTACAGAGCTGAAACTTCACAGGTACACCTTTTGGACCCCCCAGACACTAAATCCAAAAAAATCTCATTTTTTTTTTCAATAATTTTTTCAATAATTGGCTCTCTATCAAAAATGACAATTTTTAAGAACTTTTTTTTTTTGTGTGATTAATAGTCTCTGGGGCATGACCCAGAACCCTAGGCACTTTTTAGGGGCATTTATTGGGTTTTAGGGCTTCACAATTGGGTTTTTTGATTAACGAATTTCGGGTCCCATTGATTTCAATGGGGTTCTGAAATCCGGGCCAAACTTTTTGGAAGTTCTGGTCGAACCGAACTTTTGAAAAGTTCGATCATCCCTACTCCTCAGTCCGGTGGTGGACTGTCCCTCTGCATGCCTATATCCAGAGTAGTGCTATAGACCCTAGTCTGGTCCTGATGACGCCTGGGCTCTAGACTTCTGGAATATGGTGGGTGCAGAAGCTGCGGGGACTGGTCTAGCTGCGGGCAGGAGCGGAGAATCAGGTAAGTTAATCTCCTTTTGTTGTTCCCTTAGGCATAAACAGGCAATTAACTCTTGCAGTGTGAGTATAGCCCCACTGCAGGGGATATTTTTTTATTTTCCCAGAGTTGGACTTTACGTAATAAGTGAAGGGCACTTTTATTGATACAGTACGCAAGAACATTTTAGACAATTGTGCACTTCCAAACTGATGGAAACAGTGTGGAAGGTCCTTTTCTGCTCCAGCATTATTGTGCCCCTGTGAACAAAGCCCAGTCCTTAAAGACACAGTTTGATTAATTTGATGTGGAGGGATTTAAATGTCTTGTACAGTGACCTGACCTTAACACAACTGTACTCCTCCGGGGATGAATTGGAAACCTGACTGTGAGCCTGTTCCTCACTTCCAACAGCAGTACCTAATGGTAGTCAGTTAAAGGAGCGCCCAAAATCAGCAATAGGAATCCCACTTAGATCAAAAGATCGTCGTTTTATTGGTTGCAGAACATGTTAAAGTGGGCTTTAACATGTTCTGCTACCAATAAAACGACGATCTTTTGATCTAAGTGGGATTCCTATTGCTGATTTTGGGCGCTCCTTTAACCGACTACCATTAGAAATGTTGGAAATGACCCCTAGGCCGTATCTTAAGGTAGCAGACAAGACCCCTTAACAAGGGTCCACTGCCTTTTTTCATCCAGTCGGGCCAGATTGATTGGGAGTTAATTCCCCCCATGTGGCCCTCTCTCACCTACCACCCACTCACAGACCCTCTATCGAGTAGGTAAGTCCAGCGCAGCTATCAACTTTTCAAAAAACAGCAGTACCTGTACTTTTGGAAACCAATTTTGACATAAACCAGCTACCAATGTCTGCTTAGTAAGTAATGGCTTAGTTCAAATTTAAATTCTAAATAACCAGACTGAGCATAATTAATGCATAATTCCAGCCAAAATGTTTTTTTTTTTAAAGCTTTGGCTAGAATGTGGAAAGCGGGTGTGGAAAGTGGGGTCCCCCAGGGTTCGGTCCTGGGACCAATCCTGTTTAATTTATTCATAAATGATCTAGAGGAGGGGATAAATAACGGGGGTGGGCAACTACATGGCAGATGAGATTTAATGTTGAAAAATGTAAAGTAATGCACTTGGGGGCCAGAAACCAGAAAGCAAGCTACTCACTAGGGGGGGAACCTCTGGGTGAGTCTAGGATGGAAAAGGACTTGGGGGTACTGGTAGACAACAGGCTTGGCAGTGGCATGCAATGCCAAGCCGCCGCAAGCAAAGCCAACAGAATACTGGGTTGTATAAAAAAGGGGATTCACTCCAGAAATAAAGAGATTATTCTCCCACTCTACAAGACTCTGGTCCGGCCACATCTGGAGTATGCTGTCCAGTTCTGGGCACCGGTCCTCAGGAAGGATGTGCTGGAACTGGAGAAAGTCCAGAGAAGGGCAACAAAAATAATTAGGGGAATGGAGGACAGCAGCTATGAGGAAAGACTACAAGCACTGAACCTATTCTCTCTGGAGAAGAGAAGATTGAGGGGGGATATGATATCAATGTACAAATACTGTACTGGCGACCCGAGCATAAGGAACAAACTATTCAGAGAGAGGAGATACAATAAGACACGTGGCCACTCACTAAAACTTGAGGAAACGCGGTTTAACCTTAAAGTGCGTAAGAGGTTCTTCACTGTAAGAGCGGTAAGGATGTGGAATTCTCTTCCACAAGCAGTCGTATCAGCAGGGAGCATTGATAGTTTCAAAAAACTATTAGATGGACACCTTAAAGACCACAACATACAGGGGTATACAATGTACGGTTAATAGCAAACACACACACACATCATAGGTTGAACTGGATGGACTGATGTCTTTTTTCAACCTCACTAACTATGTAACTATGTAGAATGGTAATGAGATAACAATTTTGGCAGGGTTATTTCTGTCTGCTACCCAAGTGGGAGATCTCCATCGTTTCTTGATGCCTGTGCAAGAAATAGAAGAGAAGAATAGAAGAAAGAATAGAATAGCCATTGGTACAGGAAAACAAAACTGCAACAAAAAACAGTGTGGCAGACTGTAACCCTTTTTAACTCTACTAAAATGTGTATTTGCCTTTGTCTTTTGTCCATGTTGGAGAAATTTTCCATCACTTCTGATTGTAACTGGAGGTAAAAGGAGATCTCCCCAACTGGGACATAGAGGCAATTAAAACCTGATGAATACTCTTGCACTTGTGTGACTCACTCCCCTTCCTCCCATGATGCACCACTGGATGCCTGAGTGATCAATTACCATGCGCCAATGCTGTCATGTGTGGCAAGGAGAGCCCTAGGTAACTTCTGACAAAAATCATTTAATATGTAAGTAGCAGTGTAGTGAAGGTGAAGAAAAGGTAAATATCATATGGGAAAAAAACATGGTGTACTTAAAGTATGTCCAAAGCCACATTTTTTTTTTATATATCTTAGCATAGAGTAGGAAAGGGTAAAATCAACTGGTGTTTTTCTCTTTGAACCACAACTTTGACTGTGTGATATGAGAGTAGTTCAGAGTGTAAGGCGGCAGGTAGTATGTACTTAAAAGTAATGTGGAGTGTAATGTAGTATGTGCAGGAGGGTAGGTGTAGATGGTAAAAAAGTATATGGTGTGAACGAGCTCTAATTCATTGCTCCAACACTGCAGAAGCCAATAGGCAGTGGTATACCTAGAGAAACTGAAGCTAGGTACCCAGCACCAGTACTGGCCTCCCACCCTGCTGCAGACACTGCTCTCACTCCGCCCCCCCCATTCCCCGCCCCCCCATCTCAACCCCCTTCCTCATGTCCCAGCACATGAATCTCAACATCTTACAAAACCCCGCCAACTGTCCTCCCTTCACATATCTCTCACAATGAACTCCTGCAGGCCTCCTTCTAGCGGGATCAGCAGCAGCCAGCAACTCTGTCTCCACCCCTGTATTCTTTCTGCCAGAAGCATTGGAGCACACTGAGTGGGGGTACTGGAGAGTGCAGAGAGAGGCAGCGGGAGGAGAATCCAGCTCGGCCCTGTTTTTACATAGCGGCCGCACCACTGTATTATTTACATAGCAGTTCTGTATTTACTTTATTAGCAAGGCTGCTGACTGGGCCTTAATTTAGGGAGGGGGCATGGAGCAGCAGCTCCAATAGCCCCTACATTAATCCGGCTATGGCGGTATTGGCGTGGCTGCAGGCAGGCTGGACCTATATTAAGGTAGGGGCCTTAATGTAGCCCCTACGTTAATCCGGCCCTGCATATTATGTCACTAGTCTTGAGTATGAGGATACCACTTCTAGGATATTTTTTCACTACCTAGCCACATAATTCAAGAAGTACCTTTAGGCTTTCAAGTGGCATAAATTATGCATTTAATATTGTAAATACCTATAAAAAATTTTGGATGTCCTGCTGATTGGGCTGAAAACTTCCCCTTTTCTCTCACAGACACATGGTATATGACAGGTAAGAGACGGACAGTTGAAATTTCTTTTATTTTCTGTGTCTACAGGACAGGAAATAAGGGGAATTTTCACTAAGTCGACAGAAATCAAAAAATAAAACTCACAGGGGTTTTAACCCTTCCCTATCAGAAAACTAATGCTGCCACCACATTAAAAGCAGAGTTCCAGCCCAAAACTGTGGCTTTAATAACAGAGGAGCACACCCCACTCATTTTTGGATATATATATATATATATATATATATATATACACACAGTATATACTGTATATTCTTTTTCCCATCATTTGGTACCTTTTCTGTAGCATTGCAGCTGTACTTTCCTCCTACCTTACAGCGGCGAGGTTCATCATTTCCGCTTTACTATTGGCTCCTGGGATAGCTGTGTCATCAATACGATGCTAGGCAGAGATAGGCACCATTTTTCAATTGGGGATGAAAACCGACATACAATGGGCGCGCTTCGTTCCCACTGCATATGCGCCGTTTGCTGGGTAGCCAGCATGCACCTAATCCCGGAAGAGAGTCCCAGCAGGCTTTAGATTCCCACATTCACAATGGCTGCATTGTGAATCAGGAGATTACAGTAGGTAATTAATGTGGGGTTATTAAAAAAAAAAAACGTCTGCAACTCCGTTTATAAGTGTTACTATACTAAATCCAGGACCCTGCATTCACTATATCTGGTCTCCCACAGTACACAGTGTGACGGACGCAGGCATCAGATCCCTGTCCTTCTCACTAACTCGTGACAAAGGACCAGCCAATCTCACACCCTGCCGTCACTTGCATAACAATGCCACTCTCAGCTGCACCCTGCACAAAGATTTCCCAGCTTGCGGGACCACAATCTAGGTACCAGCAAGCTGAGAGTGATTGTCACCTGGCCAATTAAACAATAAACCCTTTCAATGCCACCACCTCTGTTTGTTCTGAGCCCAGAGGAAGCTCATAATTTTAGAAATATCAAATATGATCTTAGAATAATCGTCTGTAACACACACTGTCACCACAAACAGATATGTTCATAGGATTTATTCTATACAGTAGCACTCTTCAAGAGACAGGTTCTTTGTTAGCTTGCAGTAAGAGCTTAGGGACAAGGTTAACACTTTTCAAAATAAAGTTTTTAATAATGAAAAGGTCAAAGTTGGTATGAATAAAATATTTACAGAAAAAAGGTGATTCAAAGAAATAGAGACACAATACAGCAATTAGAAAAATAAGGTAGAATTGAGAAGGAAGAATACTTGCATTCAATGTTCTGGGTGTTATCAAAGTTCAATCGATGAGCCAGTAGTGATCGGTTCTCAAACTTGATAGATGTTCCTTCTTGATGTTACCATCAAGCCTAAAAAAAACGACCTCCTATCTGAACTCAAAATTACCTATTCCCATTCTGTGAACACACAAAGGAAAGAGAGGGAGAGGAGAAATAAGAGATATAAGTGAATTATATGTATTGTTGTTAATTAAATAATGAATTATTGTTTAAAGGGAAGGAGCCTCCAGCTTCCTTCCTCCACCCTTTGTCATGTTTCATACCCAAATCCCAAATATCAATTAGCACTATTCCGTCACCAAAAAAAAGAAAAAAAAAACCCCTTCCTTACAAAGTTTATTTATTTAGTTCTTCTTATTGTTCAGTCGATGAGCCAGGTGTGATCGGTTACCAAACTTGATGGATGTTCCTTCTTGATGTTACCATGAGAACTCTGATAACTGGGTAAGGGTCAACTTTTTCTCTGGGATCAAAGGGGTGTTAACAGATGTCCCTGACCAATTAAAACGGAGGGGCAATGGGCTGTCCTTGGGTTATGACAATACCAGGATCTGCCACTTTAGACAGTTTTATACCACTATTCATATCTCGAAATATGTATTGGTTATATTCTTTAAAACTGATAGTTTATCATTCAGCATGTAATTTTGCATCCAGGGACACCAAACACAAAATATGTCAGATAAACTTGTCATCCAGGGAATATCTGGCAGCTATCTTCTATTCTAAATGTGATAGGGTGGCCATGCATGGTCTTAATTCGATCAGTATGACATTTCTCATCCAAATATATACTTATTGGTAATGTTTCATGTTCCTGTCTACATTTATGAATCGTGGGTATATTTGTCAAGTTTTAATGAGCAGCTGGTTGAGTGCTATTTACGACTGGATTTGTTCAAAGTTTTACGACAGGCCTGTTTGGAAGAAGCAAACATCTTGCCAGAGCTCAATTAGTGGTTTTATGTCTCTGAGTTGAAATAACGGTTCTTTTGAAGTGTAAACCTATGAATTCCATGAGTTAACTGAGGTGGGGAGGGGGGAGAATGTCACTGCGTGTTTAACTGTTCTGCCTGTCATGTCTGACTTATAATGACTTATAATGACTGAACAACATGGCTGCTTACGGCAGCTTTTCGTATATCCATGCAGGATATCATTACACCTCCCCTCTCAGGTGGCTGCATGGGAGGGAACCGCCATTTCCCTTCTGACGCAACCGACTCCTGCGGGCTTGGCTTGTGGCGAAAAACCATCAGCATTGCCATGGGTGCTGCCTTTCTTATGCAGGATGGTGAAATCGTATTGCTGAAGAAAGAAGAAAGTAGTTTGCCATTCTCCCCAGCAACACAATTTAGCCAGCTCAAGGGATTGTAATCGGTGATCATAGTGAAGTGCCATCCATACAGGTACATTTGCAACTTCTGGAGAGCCCACACAATTGCAAGACACTCCTTTTCGATTGTGGCATAAGCTACTTCCTTGGGGAGCAGCTTCAGCTCAGATAGAGGATGGGATGTTCCTCTTCGGCATCATCCACCTGGCTCAGGACTGCACCCAATCCATAAGCAGAGGCATCAGTCTGCACTAGGAAACGGCGAGTGACATCTGGAGTCTGTAGCACAGGGGCGCTGGCCAGGGCCTCTTTCAAGGCCTTAAATGCCCTCTCACACTCTGGTGTCCATGACCATGACACTACCTTGGGCAGTTTGTTTTTGGTTAAGTCAGTCAAGGGTTTTGCCAGGCTACTGTAGTTACAGACAAACTTCCTATAGTAGCCAACGGTCCCCAGGAATGACATAACCTGCTTTTTGGTTTGAGGGGTAGGCTAGGCCAGGATGGCCTCAACCTTCCCGGTCTCGGGTCTCAGGGTTCCTCCTCCTACCTGGTGTCCCAAGTACTGCCTATCTGACACTTGCTGGGTTTGACAGTCAGATTGACAGTCGGTCCAGGACCTGTGACAAGTGCCCCAGGTTTTCTTCCCAGGTAGGGCTGAACACGGCGATGTCATCCAGGTAGGCAACTGCAAAGGTTTCCAGCCCCTCCAGTAAGTCATTCCTAGCCCTCTGGAAGGTAGCTGGGGCATTCTTCATCCCAAACGGCATGACCGTAAATTCGAACAAGCCAAATGGGGTGACTTTTCCCAAGCCTCAGGGGCCAGAGGAATTTGCGAGTATCCTCTGTTCAGATCCATGATTGTGATATAGCGGGCAGCCGCCAGCCTATCCAACAACTCGTCAATCAGTGGCATAGGGTAGGCATCTGCAGTGGTGATAGCATTTAGCTTCCGGTAGTCTTCACAAAACCTGGTCGTCTGATCCTTTTTGGGAAACAGGACTACTGGGGATGCCCAGGCACTGTGGGACTTCTGAATCACCCCCAGCTGCAGCATTTCTTCCACCTACCTTTTCATGTTGGCTAGCACCTCCAGAGAGACACGATAGGCTGACTGTTTAATGGGAGGATGTGCCCCTGTATACACCTGGCGGAAAGCGAGGGGTGTCCTCCCAGGTTTTCCTGTAAACCTGCTACCATATACTGCCAGCACTCTCTTCAGTCCAGGTACCTGAGTGGAGTTAAGATTGGAGTTTATCGGGAGATCAGAGTCCACCTCCCTGGTGTCAGCCAGCAGGTCTAGAAGTGGATCAGCCTCCTCAGGCTCCAACCTGCTGCAGACTGGCAGGACATAGGCTGTGCGTTTATGGTGGGCTTTAATCATATTCACATAAAAGGTCTTCTGCCGTCTTCTCCGAACCTGACTAAGTAAGCGACATTATTCAGACGCTGGGTGATTGTATATGGGCCTTCCCACGCTGCTTGGAGTTTGTTCTGCTGCAGGGGAAGCAGAACATACACCTGCTGACCAATGTTATATATCCGCTCCCTAGCATTATGGTCATACCAACATTTCTGCCTGGTCTGGGCCTGTGTCATGTTCTCCCGTACAAATCTCACCAACGTCTCCATTTTGTCTCTGAATTTCAGGACGTAATCCACAACAGAGACTTCTGGGTCAGCAATTTTGCCTTCCCTGGTCTCATGGATTAGGTCCAGGGGGCCTCTTACCCTCCGTCCATACAGAAGTTCAAACGGCAAAAAACCTGTGGACTCCTGGAGCACCTCTCTGTAAGCAAACAGCATATGAGGCAGATAACATTCCCAGTCCTTTCCTTGGGACTCCACAAAGGTTCGCAAAATTTGTTTTAGGCTCCCATTGAAACGCTCGCACAAGCCGTTTGTTTGTGGATGATAAGGGCTGGCCATTATACTCGTCATCTGTATTTTCTGAGAGAGAGCTTGCATCAAGTCGGACACAAACTGCGGGCCTTGATCGCTAATGAGCTTGGCTGGAAATCCCACTCTTGTGAAGATCCCCAGCAGAGCATCAGCGACCTTGTCTGATCGGAGGGAGGAAAGAGCCACAGCCTCTGGATAACCCGTGGCATAGTCGACAACTGTCAGTATATATTGTTTGCCTGAACTGCTAGGGACAGCTAGGGGCCCAATGATATCCACTGCCACCCTCTTAAAAGGTTCGTCAATCACAGGCAAAGGTCGAAGCAGAGCCCTGTGTACCTCTCCTACCTTGCCAACTCACTGGCAGGTAGCACAGGACCGACAGTAGTCAGCTATGTCAGCGAGCATGGTAGGCCAATAAATGTTATGTATCAACGGCCCCCGGGTCTTAGTGATCCCCAAGTGCCCTGCTAGGGGAATCTCATGAGCCACTTTTAGCAACTGTCCCCTGAATTCACTGTGTACAACAAGTTGCCTCCTACCTATGTCTCTCTTATTCTTCTCTGCAGGAAAACCCTCTCTGTACAGTTTCCCTTTGTCCCAGTAGACCTTCTGTTTGTCATTCTCTGCAGGCGGGTCATTAGCTACACTCCAGCTGCTCTAGTGTTTGGTCTGTCTGCAGTGCTGTCTCAAAGACGGAACAACAAGTCCCAACCAGCAGTCCTGTGGCAAACAAAGACAGCTGCTGAGGCTCAACAGAGGTGGAGTCCACTGGGTCAGAATGAGGAGAGGGCCCAGAGACATCCTCCTGCTGTTCTGTGACCAGGGCCTGCATCTCAGCTGCCTTTGAAGCACTGCGATTTACCACCAATATTGGCAATGCATTATCATCATCATTATCATTTACAGTTGTAGTATTATTTAAACATACATCTGTTAACTTCACAGGCAAGGGGGTCTCCTCTCCTTCCCTGAAAGAAGGAGGACTTTGTATTTCCACCCCACCATCCCCCTCCCCAGGTTGCCCAGATATTAAACCCACATCTGTAAACAGTACCTTGGGGAGTCCGGAAGGTTTCTTGGGGATGTCCTCCGCAGGGGCATAATATGAGACAAGGGTCCCTAAATCGGCACCCAACAACACAGCAATGGAGATTTTCTCAGGGACTCCCTCCAATCTCATCCCACTTCCTGCGCTCCAATCAATGAACACATACTGTAGGCGCTGGGTATGCGGGATCGGGTGCCCCCAACTCCGGTGAGGGTAAGAAACTTCTCTGGGATGATGTCAGTTTCATCTATTACCTCTGGTCTGACCAAGGGGACTTCAGCTCCAGTGTCATGAAAACCAGTTACAGTCCGGTTGCCTACCATGACTGGCTGCAAATTGGCGTTGGTTCCCTGAGGTTTCCCACTGACGAACAGCACAGCGGAAGGGTTGCTAGCCAGTTGGGCAGTTGATGTCATCTTCTTCTGCTCAGGGCACTGTGTCCTGAGCTGGCCGAGTTTTCCACAGGTGTAACATCTGCGGTTGTCAGTCAGGAATGCCTTGGCACCAGGAACTGCAGGTGCTGGCCACTGAGGAACTTGGTTGGCAGGCGGAGGGAAGGTTGCCATGGGTGATTTCTCTCCTTTTGAGCCATACAGAGGAGCCTTGCGATGGTCAGATACCCGAGTGTGGATATAGTTATCTGCCAGTTCTGCTGCTGCTTTTTTGAGAGGTTGGCTTCCGTTCCTACACAAACTGTCTGACGTCTGTAGGACAGATGTGCAAAAGTTGATCTTTAATCATAAGATCCTACAGGGATTCAAAAGAATCGGCTTTCAAGCCTCTAGTTCACTGCCGGAATGTGGTGCATAAGCGACTTACCACATCCATACATGAGTCCCCAGACCCCTTTTGCATGGACCTAAATCGCTTCCGGTACACTTCCAGGGTCAACTGGTACTTTTGGATGATCGCAGCCTTTATGGCCTCATAATCATCGTCCCGCTTGGCTGGCAATTCGACATAAGCATCCAGGGCCTTGCCTCGCAGCCCTGGTGTTAGGTACCGGTCCCACTGTGCTTGGGGCAGATGGTACTGACGGCAAGTTTTTTCAAATGACAGTAGATACACATCAATGTCACTGTCCTTTTCCATAACTGGAAATTTGGCTGCCTGGCTCACAGGCAGAGAGGTGTCCCTATGCTCTAGGGATCCGAGGTTCTGAGCCTGTCGCTGCTGCTGGAGCCTAGCCATCTCCAGTTCATGCCAACAATCAGCCTCCCTCTCAGCCTGGCCTTCCGCAGCCTTCCCCTCAACCGCAGCACTGCGCTCCTCTCTCTCTGCCTGGTACACCATAGGATCCATCTTCCTGATGCGTTGTAGTGTTTCCTGTATTTGAGGAGAGTCTATGCTGGTTGCAGACAATCTGGGGCTGGTTTGCTCATGCTGTGGCTTGGAGGTGACATTCAGCAATACTCTAGTGTCCGTCTCTACTTGCCCATCCTGCGAGGCTGTTTCTGAATCACTGGGCTCTGAAGTAATGGGAACCTTTTCTTCAGGTTCCTCTGGGTTCTGGTCTGCCTGGATATCATACTCCTGTAGAGCATGAATCATTCCTTCATAAAATTTGCCACTGACGTCAAGTCCTCTCAATACACACTTAGCAGTCAGGTCACTTTTGCTCATCTTCTTATATTCTGATAACCCAGGCATGTTTGCAAGCAGAAAAGATAGAACAGAAAGCAGAGTTAGGAAAGAGCTGTAGGAAGTAGCTGTTGCTGTATGTCTCTTTAAAAAAAAAAAAAATATGCACCGGCATGTCTCTGTTTCCACAAACCTTACAATCCTTCAGTGCAGAACTAATTCCTAACAATGCACTGAATGCTCGTAATGCAAACCTATCCCACGTATGCTGCCAGCCAATATGCGACGGACACAGGTATCAGATCCCTGTCCTTCTCACAAACCCGTGACAAAGGACCAGCCAATCTCACACCCTGCCGTCACTTATGTAACGATGCCACTCTCAGCTGCACCCTGCACAAAGATTTTCCAGCTTGCGGGTCCACAATCTAGGTACCAGCAGGCAGAGAGCGATTGTCACCGGGCCAATTAAGCAATTAACCCTTTCAATGCCACCACCTCTGTGTGTTCTGAGCCCAGAGGAAGCTCGTAATTTTATTAATACCAAATATTACTTTAAAATAATCGCCTGTAACACATACTGTCACCACAGACAGGTATGTTCATAGGATTTATTCTATACAGTAGCACTCTTCAAGAGACAGGTTCTTTGTTTGCTTGCAGTAAGAGCTTAGGGATAAGGTTAACACTTTTCAAAATAAAGTTTTTAATAATGAAAAGGTCAAAGTTGGTGCAAATAAAATATTTACAGAAAAGGGTGGTTCAAAGAAATAGAGACACAATTCAGCAATTAGAAAAATAAGGAAGAATACTTGCATTCAATGTTCTGGGTGTTATCAGAGTTCAATCGATGAACCAGGTGTGATCGGTTCTCAAACTTGATAGATGTTCCTTCTTGATGTTACCATGAGAACTCTGATAACTGGGTTTTTTCTCTGGGATCAGAAGGGGGTTTACAGACGCCCCTGACCAAGTAAAATGGAGTGGCAATGGGCTGTCGTGGGGTTATGACAATATCAGGACCTTCCTCTTTGGACAGTTTTATACCACTATTCATATCTCAAAATATATATTGGTTACATCCTTTAAACTGATAGTTTATCATTCAGCATGTAATTATACATCCAGGGACACCAAACACAAAATATGTCAGATAAACATGTCACCCAGGGAATATCTGACAGCCATCTTCTATTCTATATGTGATAGGGTGGTCATGCATGGTGTTAATTCGATCAGTATGACATTTCTCATCCAAATATATACTTATTGTTAATGTGTCATGTTCCTGACAGCATTTATAAATCGTGGGTGTATTTGTCAAGTTTTTAATGAGCAGCTAGTTGAGTGCTATTTACGACTGGATTTGTTCAAAGTTTTAGGACAGGCTTGTTTGGAAGAAGCAAACATCTCGTCAGAGCTCAATTAGTGATTTTATGTCTCTGAGTTGAGATAACGGTTCTTTTGAAGTGTAAAACCTATGCATTCCATGAGTTAACTGAGGTGGGGAGGGGGGAGAATATTACTGCATGTAAAACTGTTCTGCCTGTCATGGCTGACTTATAATGACTTATAATGACTGAACAACATGGCTGCTTACAGCAGCTTTTCGTATATCCAGTGCAGGATATCATTACACACAGAACACGGAAATTCAATTATTTTAGTAAATATAAACTGCTAAATACCTTTTCTCATCAGCAGTTATAGCAGTCTTGTGACTTCTATCAGTGTCTGGCCAACCACTGGTGTAGGAGGAGTTTTTATTTTCCTCTGACTGAGCTATGAGGCTGCATTACCCCTGACTTTCTGTCTGGAAAATGCTGATTGACCCTGTGTTGATCACATGCGCCTACACTAAAAAAAAAAAAAAAATCTCTCCTGCAATACATACCAAACTTAGCATGTGCAGAGTGCCTTCAAGGTTTTGTTCTATCACCAGATGGATTGGGGACAGTAAGAGAAGGGGAGGATCAGAGAAGACAAGATCAAACAGCCTTTTTACACAATTTAACCACAGTGAGTATATCAAGCATGCTTTACTTCATATACCGATTGATTTTACTGTGGGGAGTTTAGTAACACTTTAACCACTTGCTGACAATTCTATAGCAGTTTTACTGCTACAGGGTGGCAGCTGTGCACAGGTTCATGTATATATATATATATACATAATTATTCACAGCAGAAGTCAATAGTGGTTGGCATTCGATGTCTGCCGGCACCCGCCAATCATTGGCCAGAGACTCAGAATGGAGCTCTGCCTATGTAAACAAGAAAGCAAGAACTAAAATTCACCTCTTCCCCTAGTAAAAGCAGCACACATAGGAAACACAAACATTGGCTAGGCTCACAGTTAACCCTTTGATCGCCCTAGATGTTTAACCCCTTCCCAGCCAGTGACATTAGTACAGTGACAGTACAAATTTTTACCACTGATCACTGATTAGTGTCACTGGTTCCCACAAAGTGTCAACTAGTGTCTGATTGTCCGTCGCAATATTGCAGTCCCGCTATAAATCGCTGATCACCACCGTTACTAGTGTAAAAAAAGATAAAAATAAGTACAAATTCCAGTATATATCCCATTGTTTGTAGATGCTATAACTTTTGCGTAAACCAAACAATATATGCTTATTGGGATTTTATTTACCAAAAATATGTAGCAGAACACATATTGGCCTACATTTTTTGAAGAAATTAAATTTTTTACATTTTGGATATTTTTTATAGCAGAAAGTAAAAAATATTGTTTTTTTTTTTTGTTTTTTTTTTTTCAAAATTGTGTGTTGTTCAAAGTGCAAAAAATAAAAAAATGCAGTGGTGATCACATACCACCAGAAGAAAGCTCTATTTGTGGGAAAAAAAATGACATCAATTTTATTTGGGTACAGCGTTGCATGACCTTGCAATTGTCAGTAAAATAACGCAGTGCCATATCGCAAAAAAGTGGCCTGGTCCTGAAGGGGGGTAAATCATTGGTAAGCTGCAATATATATATATATATATGTATATATATACTGTATACAGACATGCACCTACACCGCATCAACTACTTTGGTTATTTCCATTTTTCTGTGTAAGTAAAAAAACATAAAAATATGGTATAAAATATTTTTTCTGTGGGAAAAAGTCTCTAAGAAATAAAAGAAAACCTATATGGCTGAAAAGAAATGTCAGTTTTATATATATATATATATATATATATATATATATGAGGAGGCATAAAATTACATCTAATTCTCAATATGTTAAGGGCGTTGATTTCTACTTAACCACTTGCCGACTGCCGCACGACTATTTACGGCGGCAGTCAGCCCCTCACAGGCAAAGTGACATAGGGGTACGTCACTAGCCTGTGAGGCTCTAGGGGCGAGCGCGCGCCGCCGGAGCCGCGCTCCTGCCCCCGCTCGTTCACGGACCCCGCCCGCGCGTGTGACCGGCAGACCCGATGACGCCGGTCACTCGCGATCTCCCGCTGGAGAGGGAGAAAGGCAGGCAGCTAATGTAAACAAAGCCGCCTGTCATTCTCCCCTGTGTAATAACAGAGATCATACAGTCCTGCTATGTAGGATCGTATTTCTCTGTTGTTACACCACAAGCCACATCCCATAACAGTTAGAAGCACGCCCCTAGGGACACACTTAACCCCTCCTTCTCCAATAAAGTTAACCCCTTCCCTGCCAGTGTCATTTTTACAGTAACAGTGCATATGTATAGCACTGATTACTGTAGTAATGTCACTGGTACCCCCAAAAGTGTCAAAAATATCAGACAAGGGTCCGATCTGTCCGCCGCAATGTCACAGTCCGGCAAAAAAAATCGCAGATCTCCGCCATTACTCGTTAAAAAATAAAAATAAAAATGACAAAAATCTTTCCCTTAGTTAGTAAACGCAATAACTTTTGCGCCTACCAATCAAAATACGCTTATTGTGATTTTTTTTACCAAACATATGTAGCAGAAAATTGGCCTAAAATGTTAAAACATTTTGTTTTTACCTTTTTTTTTGGAAATTTCATATTAAAAAAAATGTGAAAAATATTGTTATTTTTGCAAAATTGTTCGCTCTTTTTTTGTTTATAGCGCATGATCAAAAATCGCACAGGTGATCAAATACCACCAAAAGAAAGCTCTGTTTGTGGGAAAAAAAGGACGTCAATTTCATTTGGGTACAGCGTCGCACGACCGCGCAATTGTCCGTTAAAGTCACGCAGTGCCGAATCGCAAAATAGGCCCTGGTCAGGAAGGGGGTAAAATCTTCCAGGGCTTAAGTAGTTAATGAAATAATAACAGTGTTATGAAAACTGAAAAAGTCAAGTTTGGAAAGATTGAAGCTGAGAAAATGGATTGCTAATGATAGTGAATGAAAAGAGTTTGTAAGCATATACAGTACATAACATTTTAAAAGGAGGAAACCTGATAATATAGGATATTTAGAAGGTAATATAATAAAACATAATTGTAGAAGACCAAACAAAAGCTGAACTCCTAAATATATACAGTATATTTCATCTGTCTTCACAAAAGAGAGGCCTAACACAGGAAGAGATATGCTTATGCCTAAATAAAATGAAAACATACAAAGCATCCGGTCCAGATGGCATCCATTCCTATGTAAGAGAATTAGGCTCACTAATTGATAATCGTATTTCCTCTCAACCGAGACACTACCATAAGACTGGCATAGAGCAGATGTCATACCATTATTTAAAGCAGAACTTAGCCCTGAAATGAAACATTTGTAGGCAGGAAGGTTTTGTATTGGTGAAGAAAGATATCATGTCTCTTTTCCAATAAAGACTTCTTACCTTCCTAATGACAAGATGCTTTAGAAAGTACACTGAGCATGCACAGTTACATCATCCCTGACCCAGAAACTGGAAGAAGCCAGGGAGAAGATTGTGAGTAACTTATTTGAGAACTTATTTTGAGCAAAGATAAAAATATACAGAATAATCTTCAGTTTGTGAAAGGTAGGTCTTATACAACTAACACATAACTAAATTTAAAGCTGAACTTTAGGCAGATAAAAAAATAAAAGTGATTTTAAAAACACATCTTTTAAAATAGAAAAGATGCTATACTTATCTGCTCTGTACAACAATAACAAACTAAATGGTCACTTACAGTACCTCCTCTTTTGACAGTCCCTGCCCGCGATGTCAGCTCCTCCTTTCCGGTGCAAGCCAGGTGCTACTCCCACTGATCCTGAGCTGGGCTGTGTGCTGGGCTGTGTCCGTCTATAGACACACATAGTGCTGGTAAGCTATGCCTCCGCTCACAGGAGTTTGACTGACAGCAGCAGGAGAATATGGCTGTGCTGTCCTATGTATCTCATGTGAAACCAGAAAGTAAAGGGAGCAGTGGTAACATGGAGCCGGATAAGTGTTTATTGACAGAGGAGGGTAGGGCAGGTACTGGGAAGTTTTTTTAACCAAATGCACAGAATGCATTCAGGTAAAAAACATTTAGACTTCAGAACCACTTTAATGCATCTCTGTTCTCATGAATACATCATGAAATAGATTATTTTTATTTCCATTATTATTATTTTTAATGTGATCAATGGAAGTACCTCAATTTGAATTAGTATTACCGTATATACTCGAGTATAAGCCGACCCGAATATAAGCCGAGGTCCCTAATTTTACCACAAAAAAATGGGAAAAATGATTGACTTGAGTGTAAGCCTAGGGTGGGAAATGCAGCAGCTAATGGACCCAATTGGACCACCACGAGACCCCAAACAGGGGCTGTGGGCATGGTGCAGGGGCTGCGGGCATGGTGCAGGGGCTGCGGGCATGGTGCAGGGGCTGCGGACATGGTACAGGAGATGCAGGGCTGCGGGCATGGTACAGGAGAATGCAGGGCGCCAACACATCACCGCGCATGTGCCGCCACCACTCAGGAATGCCCATACACGTTTGGGCTCTCCCGAGCGGCGGTGGAGCATGCACAGTGAAGGAAAGGGGGAATCAGCGCTCAATTTCTAAAATGGTGGGCCACAAAACACAAAGTGGATGAAAGGTGTTCACAAGAAATATATGATGAATAAAACAATATATATAATATAAAATCTACAATGAAGATCATAAAATTAGCTAAATAGCTGATAAGAAAAATATGCAAATGAGCAAAAAGTGCTGAAGTACTTAGTGAAGTGATAAATAAGTAATCATAAAAGTGCAAAAGATGCAATAAATCAACACATAAATGTGACTGTGACAATACTGAACAGCAAATAAATAAAAGTGCAAGTGATGCGATAAAGTAGCATACAAAAACACTGTGAGGGTGCTAACAGCATAAATAGTCCATTTGTCACTGGATGGTGTGCACAAAATAGATATGCATAAATAAATAGATGCAAAATAGGGGGAAAAAGTTCAAGGGTGTTCCAGTGTATAAAACAAAGAATCTCATCCAGTGATATACGTGTGCAATTAATTCGTAAGTAAGGGTAAGCAAGCAGGAACAAGCAACAAAACAAACCGCCGATGCGGTGTCCACAGATGCCTCTGGTCTCGGCCGTAGACCGGAAGTGACGTCACCCGGCTTCTCCCGACGTGCTGCGTCACAACAGACATGTGACTTTAGCAGTGTGCATGTCGGGCCGGCCACGGACATTTTTTTTTTTTATGACTCGAGTATAAGCCGAGGGGGACTTTTTCAGCACAAAAAATGTGCTGAAAAACTCGGCTTATACTTGAGTATATGTGGTAGATTTTTTTGCAGTCTACGTACAAGCAGAGCTCATAGTGGGAGAGGAAGAAGCAGCACAAGGGGCAAAAAAATGTATGTTCTGACAAGCAGCATGTTGATAGATGGAGAAAGCAGAATGACAGAAAGATGAGCTCATCCCGTTGCTGCTTGTCTTTACCTATGGAGTCAGAAACTAGGGGTGCACCCATGACGGCATGGTGCAAGCAGGTTGAATGATGCTGACTGGCATTCCTGAAAGACTGAGGAAATCTAACAATAGAAAATAAATCCTTTTGGAAACAGCTCTGGATTGAAGATGAGCAAGTGCTTTTTTCAGCCAAAACATGGGGAACTCAGTTTTGACACCTCCATCCTTAGCCCTCTATTCCCTACTCCCTACATCCCAACTTCTGGGTTTAAAAGTGACAGCTTACCTCTCCAAGTAGTTTGCACAAATCCCTCCCTGCCTTGCACTCAGGGTGAGGACAAGGAAGGTGAAGGTACAGTCAAATCATGGGCAGGAGGTGTCATGTGGTGGGTGGCACCCTCTGTTTACCATCTGTTGCCTGGTGGCCAAATGTTGATGCCCCCATTCTATGATCTCTGCAAGTGCAGGAGACAGAGCTGCTTACAGTGTGCAGAGTGGTACAAGAGGAGGGTACATCAACCATGGCTGAAGATAGAGGGGAAACACCAGTCCTCCTGTAGGGGGCCCAGGCACACAGAGGGGCCCAGACAGGGAGGGGGATCAGTGCAGACCAATCACAGCACTGTGTGTCTCTCCCTGCAGCAGCTGAAAACTGTTTTTTTCCCCTCTCCCCCCCGCCGGCTTTTAGCTATTGGAAGGAGAGACACACAGTGCGTCCTCCGATCCTCCTTCCTCCCTGTCCTGCCCACATCTGATCATCATCCCCCCTTATGTGCCCCCCTGTGCACCCGGGTCCCCCCCAAAGTGCTGCTGGTTTTTGTCTCCCGCCGGGCACTACGGATACACTGGGGGAAATGTTAGCTGTCAGGTCTGAGATCAGGGAAAGGGGCTGGTAAATATGTAATTTACCAGCCTCCTACTTTTTTGAATGGGCAAAGTGAGCAATCAGTATTGATCATTCCTGTGTCCATTGATACTTGAGCATAATAAACTGTGTTTACTATGCTTCATTCTTTGAAAAAACAGGGGCCTCTGTCTCCTATTCATTAATCTTCAATGCTGTGGCTGCTGAGTAAGGAATTGAAGAATCGGTGTCCTCAATTTAGACCCCTGATATTTCACCCAACCCCCCCCCCCCCCAACAGCGTTAAAAAAATTATTTTAAATGTAGCACCCTATAAAGTTGGTGCTAGGTAAAAGTATAGTGGGCCTTGTCTGCTTAACAGCAGGGCCATGTTTTCAGTCAGGTTGTCATGGTTCCCAGGTGTGGCTGTTGAGACTGGGGGGTCTCCCCACTGTGCTCTATGAGAGGGCTCTCATTGGGCAGTGGAGGAAACCCAGCCAATGGCACACTCAGGCTTGTATCTACCCCAGAAAGGCAGATTCTGCCCCACAGAATTCTGGGAGTGGGTATAAGTTTGAGGGGAGCACATGACGCAGCATCTTTGGCAGGAAGCAGAGTCCTAGGAGGGAGAGTATGGCTGTCTCTCCTCCTGTCAGAAGGATCGGGTGTCCCAGAGGGCTTGCCTGAGGGGACAGAGAGCTGAGCTGAGCTGCGGAAAGGATCCGGTGTGCCGAGGACCAGCGGAGTAGAGGGGGTCCAGTTTCAGGGAAGCATTCCCAGTTTGTGAGTACTGCAAACTACCCGTGGGGATCTGCCTAGCTGAGAGGGGACCGCTCAGGTGAAGGTCCAAGTGATCAAGGAGCTAGCTAGCGGTAAAGGGGGTGCCAGTGTTGACCCTGAAGTTCAGAGGGGGTGCCTAGTGAGAGAATCCTGAAGTGCAGAGGGGGTGCCTAGTGAGAGGACCCTGAAGTATAGAGGGGGTGTCTAGTAAGAGGACCCTGAAGTGTAAAGGGGGCACCAGCGGTTGGGCCCTGAAGAGCTAAAGTGTACAGCGTGCAGTGTGCAGTGTACAGTGTTGAGAGTTGCAGCAGCAAAAGCAGTTACAGGGAGCTACCTCAGTCAGGAAGAACTGGAGGGAGCTGTATACAGGACTTTTGAGCTAACCAGAATGTTAAGAGTCAGTTCACAGTATAATCCAGGACCTATTGAGCTAACTACAGTGTCAAAAGTCAAGTTCAAGTACAGTAGCAAGTCAGCATTTTTCAAGCGCCAACAAGCGTTGGTCGGCATCCAGCCGGCGTCAAGACATCGCTGAAAGGCATTTTTCTGCAAAGTGTCCCATTTGTACCTAGTTTAGCCAGAGGAGTATCCCACTCATTCCCTTCTCTCATCCCCATTATCAAATAAACAAAACAAACCAAAGATGCTGGAATGGTCATTGTCTCACACTTGGGTATTCAGTTTAAAAGGGCTGAAGGTATCACCGGTAACAATGGCAGACCCACATAAGGCCCCATGCCTAGAAAACCTGCTACATTTGGGGGCTCGTCTGGGATTTGGACATTGGTTACTGGGCCGGTTGCCCCTGGCAACGGCAGAAGAAAAAGTTGTAAAAGTCAATTTTTGTGCCCAGAACTGTTGTTCAAGTATCAAGCCAAGTGTGAGGCCAGATCCGTGGGAGGCAGGGAGAGTGGGATGAAGATAGAAGTGCACATGGAAGGTTGCCCATGGCAACGAAAGGGTCCAAGTAAAGTCTGCAAAAAGATGGGAACCTTCCACATGGAGCATGATATCTACTCTGCTGTCAGGTATTGGAGAGCAGAGGGAAAAGGAGTAAAGGTGTATAAGTGCTGAACTGCTTAACAGGAAGAGGTCCCAGTGGGGATGGAGAAGATGGCGACAGGGGTTCCGGTGGGGACGGAGAAGAGGACGCCAGTGGTCCCAGTGGGGATGGTGAGAATGGTGGCCGGGGGCACGGGAAGAGAGGTGCCAGGGGCTGGGTGTGTGCGCAAGCTATATGGACTGATGTTGACCGTGTGGCCCGACAGCGGGACATTTATTATTTATAGTGGGTGCATGGATACTGTGAGGATTGTAGTCGGCCATGCCAGGAGAGGCAGTGGGGCTAACCTCGGAGACAGTACAGAAGATGTAGATTGCACATGTATGGCTAGGAAGAGAACTATCGACCATGCGACTGACAGTGGGATATTACTCTTGCCAAGCAACGAGGGACAGCTGGCTTCAGAGGAGGAAGGCGCAGTTGTGGCCCAAGTGCAATTGAGGAGAGTGGATGCATGTCTGGCAAGTGACATGGTCCACTTAGTAGCAACTTCCCTGTGGGCTAGAGGGAGAGAGCATGGCAGGGGAAGAGTTACTGTACCACGCGGGAAAGCACGCTTCACACAGACCTGCCTAGCAGGAGGAGTCATCATCCAACATGGCGAAAAGGTGGAGATTACGGGAACATCCAGCCAATCAGGAGTGACCAAGGGAGTCCTAATACCCCCTCCTACGGGTGTGGCTGCGAGGGAGACACGTGAAGGAGAAAGAAACATGGCATTTGTGAGAGAGCAAAAGAGTGTGACCGCTATTGCTGCCGCCATCGGTGAAGACTCTGCTAGGCAGACGCAGGAGCAGATCCGCCAGCCCAATCCATCCCTAGTATGGGACGCAGGCATCCGGATGGTGCCTGAAGGCAGACTCGCGCTGTGCACGGGAGGTGGCCTGGAGTACCTAGCAGCGGTATGTCCCCAATGTGCTAAAAAGTGCAAGCGTGGGTCCAATGTGGGGAATGTGGCTATCTGCTGCTGCGAGCAGAGAGAAGTGAGGGCTGGCCCAAGAAGTTGTATGAAGCTGGAGGCCATGCCAGCAGACAGTGGGCTCTCAGTGTTTGTAAGGGGGACTCGGTCGCAGGGCTCCCTAGAGAGGGGATGCAAGCCAGTACAAGCGGCCGGAGGGTGGCCAGAAGATGCATCCACCGCAACAGTAGGGGCAGGATCTACTCCCATTGCTATTCAACAGCCTGCAAAGCCTACCAGTACTAGTGGTGAGGAGGAAGCAGGACTTGTGCCCATAGGATACCCATCCTTCCAGTGCAGATACGGTTCCATAGAGGAGGGGATCGATGATTGGGGATCGGCTGATGAGACAGAGTGGAACTGGGGGTCAGAAGCTGGGAGCAGCTCCCCAGGTCCTGAAGTTGCAGTGGCTTTCGATAAGGAGGCCAAAGAGGCTATGAAAAGAGAGGAAATGCTGCTAACAGAAAAGTACAGAGACTTTCTGGAGTGATGAGGTCATATGGGACTTTTTAATAATTCCTAAGCCATATAGAGACTCATCAGAAGTGGAACTATAGGAAAGATTCAATGCTGTAAAAGCTCAATGGAACTTTGGGCGTTCTACTTACATTGACAGGGTGGAAGTCCGCTGCCCAGATGGATCAGGTCGGGCCTGGTCCATCAGAGTAAAGGATGAGCAAGGAGCCTATGTCCGGGTTCCCCATCCTGACTACTACATTTAAAGGAAGACTGCTCTTTTCAAAATTTCAAATTGTGCTTTCATGGCCGGCTGGCCATCACAACTGACCAAAGAACTGTATAAGAGAAAGACAATGTAATGCTGAATTTTACAAGTTTCCTGTTGAAAATGTTCAAGTTCAATTGCAGACCCCTTGGGCCATTGGGCCAGGGTCTTAAGGAGAATGTTTGCTATGTCAGGTCCCTTGGGCCACCAGGCCAGGATCTATGTGGATTACAAATACTGTGTGGGAAACTTTCCACAGTTTAAGTAAAGAGGAGACACAGATTGCTACAGATTGCTACAGATTCAAGTGTGTATCCAGAACTTTGGTGGGGGTGCCCTGAAGGACCCTTGTTGTTACTTCCCTGACTCAGCAGGACTGCAGATCACCCAGGCTCCAGTGACTTGCCCTGTTTCCTACAAGAAGTACTCTGAGAGACAGCCAGGGGGCGCTGTGTTTCACTTCACAAAAGGACTCTGCATAGTTAGCCAGTGTTAGGGTACAGACTTCCTATTCGCAAGGAGTGGACCCGGCGAGTCAAGACACTGATCAGCAGAGGTAGTCAGGGAATGGAGTGAAAGGTCGCCCTGAGTAAGAGGGTCTTTTCACTCAACTGTTCAGACAGTTAGTCTTGTATTTTCTGAAATGTATGCAGTTGACTAACTTTTCCTTCCATTTCTCTACAGGTGGGCTCGCCTTAGAGACAGTTAGCTAGGGAATGTAAATTGTGTTTGTTTTGGGAATCCCAACCAAGCGAGTTCGTTTGGTGGGGGGGTGCATCATCTCATGCACCTACAATTGTTTGTATATTTGTACAGCAGAGTAATGTATAGCTATGTATTTTCACCATAACTTATTTGTACATTCATTCTTTCCCTTTTCCCCCTTTCCAGGTTTGTGGGATACTCCTGAGTTTTTGGCCAAAGTTTTTGATAGGAGGCGGCTGCCTCAGAGTCAATGGGGACATGACTCAGTTTGGTGTGGGATGGATATTGCACCCTACAAAGTAGGTGCTAGGTAAAAGTATAGTATAGTGGGCCTTATCTGCTTAACAGCAGGGCCATGTTTTCAGTCAGGTTGTCATGGTTCCCAGGTGTGGCTGTTGAGACTGGGGAGTGCTCTATGAGAGGGCTCTCACTGGGCAGTGGAGGAAACCTGGTCAATGGCACACTCAGGCTTGTATCTACCCCAGAAAGGAAAATTATGCCGCACAGAATTCTGGGAGTGGGTATACGTTTGAGGGGAGCACATGACGCAGCGTCTTTGGCAGGAAGCAGAGTACCAGGAGGGAGAGTATGGCTGTCTCTCCTCCTGTCGAGGACCAGCTGAGTAGAGGAGGTCCAGTTTCAGGAAAGCATTCCCAGTTCGTGAGTACTGCAAACTACCCCTGGGGATCTGCCTAGCTGAGAGGGGACAGCTCTGGTGAAGGTCCAAGGGATCCATGAGCTAGCTAGCGGTAAAGGGGGTGCCAGTGTTGCCTAGTGAGAGGACCCTAAAGTGCAGAGGGGGGTGCCTAGTGCGAGGACCCTGAAGTATAGAGGGGGTGCCTAGTGAGAGGACCCTGAAGTATAGAGGGGGTGCCTAGTGAGAGGGCCCTGAAGAACTAAAGTGTACAGCGTGCAGTGTACAGTATTGAGAGTTGCAGCAACACAAGCAGTCACAGGGAGCTACCTCAGTCAGGAAGGACTGGATGGAGCTGTATACAGGACTTTTAAGCTAACCAGAATGTTAAGAGTCAGTTCGCAGTATAATCCAGGACTTGTTGAGCTAACTACAGTGTCAAAAGTCAAGTTCAAGTACAGCAGCAAGTCAGCATTTTTCAAGTGCCAACAAGCATTGGTCGGCATCCAGCCGGCGTCAAGACATCGCTGAAAGGCATTTTTCTGCAAAGTGTCCCATTTGTACCTAGTTGAGCCAGAGGAGTATCCCACTCATTCCTTTCTCCCATTCCCATTATCAAATAAACAAAAACCAAAGATACCGGAATGGTCATTGTCTCCAATCTCACACTTGGGTATTCAGTTTAAATGGGCTGAAGGTATCACCGGTAACAATGGCAGACCCCATGCCTGGAAAACCTGCTACATAAAAAAAAGTAAAAAATATCAAATTGTAACAAAATTTTTTTTAAATTTGTAAAAAAAAAAAAAAGAAAATATTTTTAAACATTTTACAAAAATAATTTTTGAAAATTGTAAAAAATCATTAAAAAATTAGGGGCTTATTCATATGGGTTCTCTGGCTCATACAGTGTGCATTTTTATGCCATCTGTTACTCTATGGGGATGCAGCGGCAGCCTAATTTGATAAGTGTGCAGGTGTGGGTGAGCACCCCCGAATGCACACTGTCTGTGTTTGGGGCTGTACACTTGCATCCACTCGCTTGTCAAATTAGAACCTGTAACTGTGTGGTAATACAGCTGCTGCATTCCCATAGCAGAACATAGGCTGCCTGCACACAGCAATAGCCACTTAAAAAAAAAACAAAAAAAAAACAAAAAAAAAACGCAGATTCACACTGTACAGGCCACAGCACCTATGTGAATGAGCTTCAAGACCCCATTTACACACAGAACATTATTAACTCAATACAGTTTTATATTTTAGATTTTGTAAGTTATGTTATGTTTGTGTCCACTAATAATGATTTTGGTGTATTTTTTGGTGAAAACATTGTTTTCATATTCCCAGGAGGGGAACCCTGTCAGGTAGGCTGTACGGGGTCCTGTGATTTCTAACAGCAGCCTGACATCAACAAAGATGAGACACATGGAAAATTGAGTTTTAAAGGGGGGCATGGTAGCAGTGGGGAAGGGAGTGTGTAGAGGTCAGAGCTGAGGGCGGGGGTGGAAGAGAGCTGAAATCTGTATTCTAGGCAGTTTGCACCCCTCAACTCTGCATTTTATGCACAGCAATTCACTGGACTCTGCACTCCGTATGTAGTGCACCCCTGAACTCTGTAGGTAATGCAACCCTGAACCTTGCATTCTGTACTTAGTGCACCTCTGAACTCTACATTCTATGCACCTCTGAACTCTGTAAGTAGTAACATTGCAGCAAAAGTTTTTTTTTTTTTTTAATCTTTTAATGTAATATTAATTTTTAATCTGTTTTTGACTGGAGCTTTTATTTAAATCTGTGTAGAAATGCTGTTGCAATATAGTTAGATTTTGTTAGAGCATCTAAAACTGTTTCATTGTTCTTCATTGGACAATGCATACAGCTAGGTAAAGATCCGTCATGCAGCAAAGTGCTTAGAGCTTAAAAAAAAAAAAAAAAAAAAAAAAAAAAAAATTTTTTACTCAAGATTTTTCTACCAGCTTCAGCCAGATCAAGATCCTGTGTGTGTTCTTTTGTGTGTACAATACATTTTAACTACAATATATTAAAGTTACATTACATTACTACATTAAAGTTTTATTGAGGGTTTCACATTATTCCGGTGCACTCTGATTTTACAGCAAGATTTTGTATAAACATCTGTGAATTATTATGTCTATCTGCAAGCGGTCTAAAAGGAGAACTGTGGACCAGAAGATTTTCCCCCTTAATGACCAGGCCATTTTTTTGCGGTTCGGCACTGTGTTATTTTAATGGACAATTGCACGGTCGTGCGACGCTGTACCCAAATAAAATTGATGTCCTTTTTTCCCCACAAATACAGCTTTCTTTTGGTGGTATTTGATCACCTGTGCGATTTTTATTTTTTGCGTTTTAAACAAAAAAATAGCGACAATTCTGAAAAAAACAAACAAACAATATTTTTCACTTTCTGCTATATAACATTCCCCAAAAAAATTAAAATCTAAATTTTTTAACATTTTAGGCCAATTTGTTTTTTGCTACAAATTTTTGGTAAAAAAAATCACAATAAGC
The DNA here is from genome assembly GCF_965119305.1 of Pelophylax lessonae. NCBI lineage: Eukaryota > Metazoa > Chordata > Amphibia > Anura > Ranidae > Pelophylax > Pelophylax lessonae. The sequence continues at coordinate 514,188,868 of NC_138770.1, read as the reverse complement.
GTATTTTGATTGGTTTGCGCAAACGTTATCGCGTCTACTAAATACAGGAAAGATTTATGTAATTTTTATTGTTTTTTTTTTTTTACTAGTAATGGCAGCGATCTGCGATTTTTAGCGTGACTGCGACATTGCGGCGGACAGATCGGACCCCTAACTGACATTCTTGACACTTTTAGGGGGGACCAGTGACATTACTACAGTATTCAGTGCTTAAAAATAAGCACTGTTACTGTAATGATGACACTGGCAGGGAAGCGGTTAATACTGTGGGTGATCAAGGGGTTAAATGTGAGCCCAGGGGAGTGATTTTAACTGTATGGGCGAGGGGCTTGTGAAATTATCATAGAGACCTGTGATCTTACATAGAAGGATCACATGTATTCTGTGATTATTCCAGAGAGAAGAATGGTCAGCTGTGTTTACAACAGCTGACCGTTCTTCTCTCTCAGCGGGGAGCGATCATGGGTGTCAGGCGGCAATCGGAGCAGCCAGTCCCCGCTGACGAGTGGGGACGGGCAAGCGACGTATAACTACTTACGTCGGTTCACACAGGAGGGGCTACCTGCCAAAGTATAACTCCAGCGGGCGGTCCTTAAATGGTTAAAACAGAACACAAAGCCTCAGCAGTTACATAGTTAAAAGAGAAGTATGGGTTTGTTTTTTTCCCTGCATTAATACTTACCTAGGTGGATGCAGCATTGATCCAATGCTGCAATTGTCCCCCAGGCGTCTTTACACTGAGAACTGAGCGACCGAACACCGCCGGTCGCTCGGTTCTGACAGCTCCCCGAGCAAACTGACAGTCAGGAGCTCTCTGCTCTGCCACCTCCTCACTCACTGGAGAACTGGGCTGTGGAGGGATGGCTTGCTGTGAGGCTGAGCCGGGTGTCAGTTAGGGCACCTAGCAGATCCCAATGCCATGGTCGTGATGACGCGGTGCCTGGAATGACTTCTATGACCTCAGCAGAGAGTGGACTTCAGACCGCTCTCTGCTGAAAACGGCTCACAGGAGTGCAGAATGATTGGCACTGCTGTGATCCATAGGAGATGTACAGCCAAACAAGCTTTGAGTTGTTCAAACATCTCCTTTAAGTTGTGTAAAGCTATTTATATAAATGTGTTTGTCAATTGGCAATGAATCTAAAACATAAAATGTATCCTATGAAAAATTAACTAGAGTTTCATACAAAACTGCCCCTTCTCCATGGATCTCAAGTTTGTTTAAAATTATACAAAACAATTCAATACAATACAATACACTTATACCTGGTTGTAGAAGCTGTCATATCATGTTTTACCACATGGTGGGGCTACAGGCAAATATTTGAGTCTAAGTTTTTGATCTTGTTAATACAGGAGGATGGAAAAGCTAAAGTATGATTTGCGTTTCATTTGAAATCCCTTTAATTTCCCTTGCACACTGGGTGGCAATGCGAGCTGCATCAAGTAGAGTAAAGATTATTTTTAAACTGAGGGGATATCGGTCTGAGTAAATTTATACATATTTTCTATTGATTTAAAAGGATCATCTTAACATCTTTCCTAAATAACTGTAAAATATTATTTTGGGGATGTGGTGGATCAAAAACAATTTACCATTAAATATAGAAATTAAAGCAGTTGTAAAAGCTTTTTTTCTAAAATAACAAGCATGTTTTACTTACCTGCTCTGTGCAATGGTTTTGCACAAAGCAGCCCCAAACCTTCTCTTCTGCGGTCGCCCGCAGGTACTCCTAGCTCCTACTCTTCTTTGTGTACTCCCAAAGGAAGCCACTTGCTACAGGGGCACATCTGTGGGCCAGGCTTTCCAACCATTTGTAAATTTTTGGACAGTTTGTAAAAAATTTTACATTGTCCATAAATGTTTGTTAAAAAATATGGCTGTGGTCAGTGGTGGGATTCAGAAATTTTAGTAACCAGTTCCGACTTTCAAGTATGGTGTAATTTTTTTTATCTAATGTCAGTTAAGGGGTCCAATCTGTCCGCCGCAACGTCCAGCTAAAAATCGCAAATCGCCGCCATTATTAGTAAAAAATAAATAAAAATGACATAAATCTTTCCCCTAGTTTGTAAACGAGATAACTTTTGCGCAAACCAATCAAAATACGCTTATTGGGATTTTTTTTACCAAAAATATGTAACAGAATACAAATTGGCCTAAAATGATGAAAAAAATTTGATTTTTACATTTTTTTAAACCACTTAAGCCCCGGAAGATTTTACCCCCTTCCTGACCAGGGTTTTTTTTGCGATTTTTTACTGCGTGATTTTAACGGACAATTGCGCGGTTGTGCGACGCTGTACCTAAACGAATTTCACGTCCTTTTTTTCCCACAAACAGAGCTTTCTTTTGGTGGTATTTGATCACTTGTGCGATTTTTTGCTCATGCGCTATAAACAAAAAAAGAGCGTAAATTTTGCAAAAATAACAATATTTTTCAGAGAATAGGGTTTTGGATCTACTGGAGGTTCAATAGTTGTGTCTGCCACCATCCCAAAAAAATGTTTGTGGTATTTGTGGTGCCTCAAGTCAAGGTGGGATTTTAAGGGCAGGAGTAAAGGGGATATCGAAGGTAATATAGTAGGTAAAAAATTTTTTTATTTACAAAGTATGAATATAAATACAAACATTCATGGTGAAAATGGGTAAAGGCCCATTGTGCCAGTGAGAGAAGAAAAGTTTAGATGTGATAACAAGTGACAAAAATGTGACTTGAGTTGATTTTGGTGATCCTGCTCTGCTGATTCTCATGTCAGAAGACCGGAATAGACGCAGAGGAGGTAACCAATCGGTTAATCCGACATGTTTCGGCCAACTATGGCCTTTATCAAGGATCTGTCACCGATTCTAAAATAATCAAAGAGATATATGGTATCAAGTAATGGCAATTTGAAGAGAACCATAATTGTAAGGCAAAAGCGCACAATATAAGAGTACATACATTTTAGATATATGTCCACTTCCTAAAGTTGAGCCTTCCCAGAGTTTCTCCAGGAGCTACAGGAACAATATGCTGTGAGGGTGAAATAAGTGGTTGACTGAGTATACAAACAAAGGGAGCCAAAGATTGACTAGTGAGTAAAGTAATAGTAATTACTTGCTGGGCAGAAGATTCTAGTCCAGGGATCCAAATAGGATTGAATATATATCAAAAAGCTTCCACAAGATTGGTTCTGAAATCTAGGTAAAATATAGTAAGGTTGCCAAGAGTAGGTAATTTTATTAAGGTATGTGTGCATTTAACATGAAAATAATTTGGACTACTTTCCAGAAAAGTTTCCAGAGTGGTCCTTAGAAACTTGGTAGGAGAGATCTATGAAGGCTCTCCTCCAAGTAAAACTTACGTTTAGATGTGGAAATTAGCAGGGTCACAGCATGAGGGCTCCGGGTCCGCCTTCTCCCTCGGTCAGAGAGAGACTGGCAGGCTCAGAGTGTTCCCCGGCCTATAAAGGCAGTCGCGCATGCGCAGTGAGCGCTGCGTGATGCTGTCTGGTATTGTCCGTGCACGGCGTGGAGGGCGCTTGCGTGCAGCAAGAGCGCATCCCCAGAGACCGTGCGGACGTGCCAGTGAAGGCCGCCGACACAGTGCGAGAAGCCGGATCATCCCCGAGGGGATGACATGGAGGTACGAGACCGACCATACGGGTTCAAGTGCCCCGATCCATAAGGATTCGGGGCTACCTGTGCCGGGAGTTCATGGAGTCTCGGGTGGAGGCTTGAGAAGTGGATATAATAATGAAAATAAAATATAGTAACAAGGAAATAATAAGTAAATATACAATAATGAATGAATTAGCAGCATAGAATTTGCAGAGGAATTTTCTGTGGGAGAAGGAGGAAGGGGGGGGCAAGGGGGGGGGGGGTTTAAGGTGGAAAAGAAACAGTCGGGCTCCAGGGATTGATCACATAGGAGGCAGTTGGAAGATCAGTGAAAAGAGGTCCATATCCTAGGAATAAATCATAGTCAATTCAGATTAGATTTACAATCTGATATGTAATAATCAAAGTCAAAGGTGGACAAAAAATGATAATAAAAATAAAATTGAATATAAATAATAATAAAAATAAATATAAATATAAAAAATATGAAAATAAAAAAAAAAAAAAAAAAAAAAAAAAAATTAAATAAAATAAATATAATTATAAAAGGAGTCTTTAGTCCGTTTTCCCGGAGGAAAAGCCTGGAAGGAATGGGCGGAAGCTTTGTGCTTCGTTTAGTCCAGGTGGTGTGGTAGCTTTGAGTCTAGTGATCCAGCGCATTTCCAACTGTAAGAGGGTCTTGTTCCAGTCACCGCCACGAAGGGGCACATGGATTCTATCCAAGGCCATGAAGTTTATTTTAGGCATTTTGTAGTTGTGATGGTACGCTCTATGTCTACCCAAAGGGACATAGTAGTTGCCAACATGCATGGCTTGCAGATGCTGGTTTACACGTTTCCCGAATTCTTGTCAGGTCTTCCCAATATAGAAAGACCCACATTCACATGTCATCATATAAATCACGCCCTTGGTTTTGCAATTGCAAAAATGTTTAGATTGGAAGGGTTCCCCATTAGGTAAGATAACGATAAACGATCAATACTATCTTACCTAATGGGGAACCCTTCCAATCTAAACATTTTTGCAATTGCAAAACCAAGGGCGTGATTTATATGATGACATGTGAATGTGGGTCTTTCTATATTGGGAAGACCCGACAAGAATTCGGGAAACGTGTAAACCAGCATCTGCAAGCCATGCATGTTGGCAACTACTATGTCCCTTTGGGTAGACATAGAGCGTACCATCACAACTACAAAATGCCTAAAATAAACTTCATGGCCTTGGATAGAATCCATGTGCCCCTTCGTGGCGGTGACTGGAACAAGACCCTCTTACAGTTGGAAATGCGCTGGATCACTAGACTCAAAGCTACCACACCACCTGGACTAAACGAAGCACAAAGCTTCCGCCCATTCCTTCCAGGCTTTTCCTCCGGGAAAACGGACTAAAGACTCCTTTTATAATTATATTTATTTTATTTAATTTTTTTTTTTTTTTTTTTTTTTTTTATTTTCATATTTTTTATATTTATATTTATTTTTATTATTATTTATATTCAATTTTATTTTTATTATCATTTTTTGTCCACCTTTGACTTTGATTATTACATATCAGATTGTAAATCTAATCTGAATTGACTATGATTTATTCCTAGGATATGGACCTCTTTTCACTGATCTTCCAACTGCCTCCTATGTGATCAATCCCTGGAGCCCGACTGTTTCTTTTCCACCTTAAAACCCCCCCCCCCCCTTGCCCCCCCTTCCTCCTTCTCCCACAGAAAATTCCTCTGCAAATTCTATGCTGCTAATTCATTCATTATTGTATATTTACTTATTATTTCCTTGTTACTATATTTTATTTTCATTATTATATCCACTTCTCAAGCCTCCACCCGAGACTCCATGAACTCCCGGCACAGGTAGCCCCGAATCCTTATGGATCGGGGCACTTGAACCCGTATGGTCGGTCTCGTACCTCCATGTCATCCCCTCGGGGATGATCCGGCTTCTCGCACTGTGTCGGCGGCCTTCACTGGCACGTCCGCACGGTCTCTGGGGATGCGCTCTTGCTGCACGCAAGCGCCCTCCACGCCGTGCACGGACAATACCAGACAGCATCACACAGCGCTCACTGCGCATGCGCGACTGCCTTTATAGGCCGGGGAACACTCTGAGCCTGCCAGTCTCTCTCTGACCGAGGGAGAAGGCGGACCCGGAGCCCTCATGCTGTGACCCTGCTAATTTCCACATCTAAACGTAAGTTTTACTTGGAGGAGAGCCTTCATAGATCTCTCCTACCAAGTTTCTAAGGACCACTCTGGAAACTTTTCTGGAAAGTAGTCCAAATTATTTTCATGTTAAATGCACACATACCTTAATAAAATTACCTACTCTTGGCAACCTTACTATATTTTACCTAGATTTCAGAACCAATCTTGTGGAAGCTTTTTGATATATATTCAATCCTATTTGGATCCCTGGACTAGAATCTTCTGCCCAGCAAGTAATTACTATTACTTTACTCACTAGTCAATCTTTGGCTCCCTTTGTTTGTATACTCAGTCAACCACTTATTTCACCCTCACAGCATATTGTTCCTGTAGCTCCTGGAGAAACTCTGGGAAGGCTCAACTTTAGGAAGTGGACATATATCTAAAATGTATGTACTCTTATATTGTGCGCTTTTGCCTTACAATTATGGTTCTCTTCAAATTGCCATTACTTGATACCATATATCTCTTTGATTATTTTAGAATCGGTGACAGATCCTTGATAAAGGCCATAGTTGGCCGAAACATGTCGGATTAACCGATTGGTTACCTCCTCTGCGTCTATTCCGGTCTTCTGACATGAGAATCAGCAGAGCAGGATCACCAAAATCAACTCAAGTCACATTTTTGTCACTTGTTATCACATCTAAACTTTTCTTCTCTCACTGGCACAATGGGCCTTTACCCATTTTCACCATGAATGTTTGTATTTATATTCATACTTTGTAAATAAAAAAATTTTTTACCTACTATATTACCTTCGATATCCCTGCCCTTAAAATCCCACCTTGACTTGAGGCACCACAAATACCACAAACAATATTTTTCACTTTTTTATATATGAAATTCCCCCCAAAAAAAAGTAAAAATCAAAATTTTTTAACATTTTCAGCCAATTTGTTTTATGCTACATATGTTTGGTAAAAAAAATCGCAAAAAGTGTATTTTGATTGGTTTGCGCAAAAGTTATCGCGTTTACTAACAAAGGGAAAGATTTTTGTCCTTTTTGGTGGTTTTTTTTAACGAGTAATGGCGGCGATCTGTGATTTTTTTTGCGGGACTGCGACATTGCGGCGGACAGATCGGACCCTTGACTGACATTATTGACACTTTCGGGGGTACCAGTGACATTACTACAGTAATCAGTGCTATACATATGCACTGATACTGTAAAAATGACACTGGCAGGGAAGGGTTAATTTTTATCGGAGAGGGAGGGGTTAATATATGCCTGGTGCTTACTGACATGTGTGGGGGGGAGGTGACTGAGTGACACAGGGACAGATCGCAGGTTCAGCTATGCTGAACCCTGCAATCTGACCCTGCCTGTCACTTAGGAGATCCGCCCGCTTTGTTTACACAAGCGGGCGGATTTCCACACTAGATCCCAGATGATCGGGGAAGAGCAGCGGTGATCACCGCCGCTCCTTCCCTGGCCCGACTCCCGCTGTAACTGAATACAGCGGGAGCGAGCCTCCAGCGGCGTGCGCGCGCCGCCGAGAGAGTGGATCGTCTGGTGACGTAGGTCTACGTCGCCAGACGATAACGAGCCACTTTGCCGCAGTACAGTCAACGTGACTGGTCGGCAAGTGGTTAATTATATTTTTATAAAAAAAATTTTTAACCACTTCAATACAGGGCACTTTCACCCCCTTCCTGCCCAGACCGATTTTAAGCTTTCAGCGCTCTCACACTTTGAATGACAATTACTCAGTCATGCAACACTGTACTCAAACAACATTTTTATAATTTTTTTCACACAAATAGACCTTTCGTTTGGTTGTATTTTTAGTCACCACTGGGTTTTTAATTTTTTTTGCGAAACTTTTGAAAACAACACTTTTTTTTTAGCTTCTATTACAAAATTTTGCAAATAAGTAATTTTTGTTCATAAATTTGGGCCAAATAATAACCCAAATTAGAGGATATTACTTAGTCTGTGTGAAAGTTATAGAGTCTACAAGCTATTGTGCCAATTATTGACAATTGATCACACCTGATGTACTGACAGCCTATTTAATTTCCTGAGGGCCCTGAAATGTCAGGACAGTACAAATACCCCCTCCCCCCCAAAATGACCCCTTTTTGGAAAGTAGACAGTCCAAGGGATTTAGTAAGATGCATGGGGAGTTTTTTGAAGTTGTAATTTTTTCCCACAATTCTTAGGAAAATGAAGAAATGACGTTTATTTTTTACACAACATTGTCATAATAAAAGGTTATTTCTTACACACAGTATATGCATACTTGCAAATACACCCCAGAATACATTCTGCTACTCCTCCGGAGTATGGCAGTACCACTAGGGTTGAGCGAACACCTAGATGTCCGTGTTCGACGGGTTCGGCCGAACTTTAAAAAAAAGTCCGGGTCCGTGTCCCGGACTTTTACCGAACTTTTCCCGGACACCGAACCCCATTGAAGTCAATGGGGACCCGAACTTTAAGGCACTAAAATGGCTCTAAAACACCAAAGGAAAGGGCTAGAGTGCTGCAAATGGCAGCAAAACGTAATTAAGAGCATGGCAAGTGCTCTGCAAACAAATGTGGATAGGGAAATAACTTAAAACAACAAAAAAAAAACAGAAAAATAAAACAATGTTCTTCATCTCTGAAGGACGAGGCCCATATGGAGTAGGAGGGAGGTTGAGGTGGTGGTGGATGTGGCGGTGACATAGGCGTGCGCACAGGGTGTGCTGGGTGTGCCTGGGCACACCCTAATCACCTAGGGCACATAGCATTGCCAGTGAGGAGATGGGAAAGATCTCCCTGGGACCTGCTCTGCTCTATTTCTCCTTGCCTACAGGTACATGGCCCCGATACATTACTCTCCCTGCTGGCAAACACATGCATGTGTATTTCAACTTTGGGGTGCACACCTTAATGCAATAGGCTGCGCACACCTATGGGCGGTGTAGGTGGAAGCGGCGGTGGAGGAGGACCAGGGCCGGATTAACAGCATCATGGGCTTGGTGCTGAGGATTTTGAAGGGCCTTAAGGGCCGTGCCTTGCCATGCACCCAGAGGAGGAAGGGTGCAGCCATGCATGCCTAATTCAACATGGGATGCTGTCTCTGAAGCCCATAAACACATCCATGCATCGCCAACTGTCCCTCCTTGTCCGGCCTTCACGCTGTGTGGGGAGGTTCTGAGGGTGCTGCCTGGGGAAGCGAGCATAGAAGCCAGACTTCTGTGTTTACAAGTGACAGAAGAGCGGTAACAGTGAATATGGCCAACCCGGGGCCTATATAAAAGGTAGGGGCCTGGAGCTGCAGCTCCAATAGCCCCTACATTAATCTGGCCCTGAGGAGGAGGACGAGGTAGCCAACACTGCTTCTTTTCAAAAATTTTAAATGAGGGTACACCCCAAAAGAGTGAGAAAGAGCAAAAATGGAACAATGGGTGGGTAAGGTCGGTATCCATTGCTATTCTGCATAAGGTACGGAAAAGTCCCGTGGGATCCATGCCTGGTTCATTTTAATGAACGTGAGCTTGTCCACATTGTCTCTGGACAGGCGGCTGCGCTTGTCTGTTATAACGCCCCCAGCCGTGCTAAATACCCGTTCAGATAATACACTGGCTGCAGGGCACGCCAGCACCTCCAAGGCGTAAAGGGCAAGCTCAAGCCATGTGCCCAATTTGGAGACCCAGAAGTTGAAGGGGGCAGACCCGTCATTCACTACATGTAGGCGTGTGCACACATACTGCTCCACCATGTTGGTAAAATGCTGCCTCCTGCTAAGACGTTCCATCTGAGCTGCTGGTGCTGCTGTTTGTTGTGGCGTGCTGACAAAGCTTTTCCACATTTCGGCCATGCTAACCCTGCCTTCTGCGGTGCTGGCGGTGCCCTGGTTGCGTTGGCGACCTCCTCCTCCTCCTCCTCTGCCTTGTGCTTCCACTGTGGCCCCGCTGTCAGATGGGAATGCCAGCAGCATGGCGTCTACCAGCGTGCGCTTGTACTCGCGCATCTTGCGATCGCGCTCCAGTGAGTGAATTAAGGACGGTACGTTGTCCTTGTAACGGGGATCCAGCAGCGTGGCCACCCAGTAATCAGCACAAGTTAGAATGTGGGCAACTCGGCGGTCGTTGTGGAGACACTGCAGCATGTAATCGCTCATGTGTGCCAGGCTGCCCAGAGGCAACGAAAGGCTGTCCTCTGTGGGAGGTGTATCGTCCGTGTCCTCTGTATCCCCCCAGCCACGCACCAGTGATGGCCATGAGCTGGCCTGGGTGCCACCCTGCTGTGAACATGGTTCCATCTCCTCCTCCAGCTCCTCCTCCTCCTCATCCTCCTCATCCTCCAGAACTGTGCCCCTGCTGGACAATTGCGTCCCTGGCGTTTGCGTGTGCAGGAACCCACCCTCGGAGCCCCTTGCGAATGACTGCCCTGAAAGCCTTGGAAATGTTACCTCTTCATCCTCCTCCTCCTCCTCATCCTGTGCCACATCCTCTTCCATCATCGCCCGAATTGTTTTTTCAAGGAGGCATAGAAGTGGGATAGTTAAGCTGAGAACGGCGTCATTGCCACTGGCCATGTTGGTGGAGTACTCAAAACAGCGCAACAAGGCACACAGGTCTCGCATGGAGGCCCAGTTAAATTAAATAGCGGAATAGAAAATATGATCCAAAAAAAGTGTATGTATATCACACGTACACAACCACACTGGGCCCCAATTACTATTGTTTGTACCCCTAAAAGGCTAGATGAGGAGTAGGGGGAGTATGGAACAGGCAGCACCCTCAAACCTTCAGAAGTATGAGATGAACCCCAACAACTTGGAAAGGTGGATCTCTCTCACACGTACCGACACAGACTATCCCGCAATTCAATTGATCCTCAAAGGTTTTTATTGAATAGCGGAATAGGAAATATGATCAAAAAAAGTGTATGTATCTCGCACGTACACAACCACACTAGGCCCCAATTACTATTGTTTGTACCCCTAAAAGGCTAGATGAGGAGTAGGGGGGGTATGGAACAGGCAGCACCCTCAAACCTTCAGAAGTATGAGATGAACCCCAACAACTTGGAAAGGTGGATCTCTCTCACACGTACCGACACAGACTATCCCCCAATTTAACTGATCCCCAAAGGTTTTTGATTAAATAGCGGAATAGAAAATATGATCCCAAAAAAGTGTATGTATATCACACGTACACAACCACACTGGGCCCCAATTACTATTGTTTGTACCCCTAAAAGGCTAGATGAGGAGTAGGGGGAGTATGGAACAGGCAGCACCCTCAAACCTTCAGAAGTATGAGATGAACCCCAACAACTTGGAAAGGTGGATCTCTCTCACACGTACCAACACAGACTATCCCCCAATTTAACTGATCCCCAAAGGTTTTTGATTAAATAGCGGAATAGAAAATATGATCCAAAAAAAGTGTATGTATATCACACGTACACAACCACACTAGGCCCCAATTACTATTGTTTGTACCCCTAAAAGGCTAGATGAGGAGTAGGGGGAGTATGGAACAGGCAGCACCCTCAAACCTTCAGAAGTATGAGATGAACCCCAACAACTTGGAAAGGTGGATCTCTCTCACACGTACCGACACAGACTATCCCGCAATTCAATTGATCCTCAAAGGTTTTTATTGAATAGCGGAATAGGAAATATGATCAAAAAAAGTGTATGTATCTCGCACGTACACAACCACACTAGGCCCCAATTACTATTGTTTGTACCCCTAAAAGGCTAGATGAGGAGTAGGGGGGGTATGGAACAGGCAGCACCCTCAAACCTTCAGAAGTATGAGATGAACCCCAACAACTTGGAAAGGTGGATCTCTCTCACACGTACCGACACAGACTATCCCCCAATTTAACTGATCCCCAAAGGTTTTTGATTAAATAGCGGAATAGAAAATATGATCCCAAAAAAGTGTATGTATATCACACGTACACAACCACACTGGGCCCCAATTACTATTGTTTGTACCCCTAAAAGGCTAGATGAGGAGTAGGGGGAGTATGGAACAGGCAGCACCCTCAAACCTTCAGAAGTATGAGATGAACCCCAACAACTTGGAAAGGTGGATCTCTCTCACACGTACCAACACAGACTATCCCCCAATTTAACTGATCCCCAAAGGTTTTTGATTAAATAGCGGAATAGAAAATATGATCCAAAAAAAGTGTATGTATATCACACGTACACAACCACACTAGGCCCCAATTACTATTGTTTGTACCCCTAAAAGGCTAGATGAGGAGTAGGGGGAGTATGGAACAGGCAGCACCCTCAAACCTTCAGAAGTATGAGATGAACCCCAACAACTTGGAAAGGTGGATCTCTCTCACACGTACCGACACAGACTATCCCGCAATTCAATTGATCCTCAAAGGTTTTTATTGAATAGCGGAATAGGAAATATGATCAAAAAAAGTGTATGTATCTCGCACGTACACAACCACACTAGGCCCCAATTACTATTGTTTGTACCCCTAAAAGGCTAGATGAGGAGTAGGGGGAGTATGGAACAGGCAGCACCCTCAAACCTTCAGAAGTATGAGATGAACCCCAACAACTTGGAAAGGTGGATCTCTCTCACACGTACCGACACAGACTATCCCCCAATTTAACTGATCCCCAAAGGTTTTTGATTAAATAGCGGAATAGAAAATATGATCCAAAAAAAGTGTATGTATATCACACGTACACAACCACACTAGGCCCCAATTACTATTGTTTGTACCCCTAAAAGGCTAGGAGTAGGGGGAGTATGGAACAGGCAGCACCCTCAAACCTTCAGAAGTATGAGATGAACCCCAACAACTTGGAAAGGTGGATCTCTCTCACACGTACCAACACAGACTATCCCCCAATTTAACTGATCCCCAAAGGTTTTTGATTAAATAGCGGAATAGAAAATATGATCCCAAAAAAGTGTATGTATATCACACGTACACAACCACACTAGGCCCCAATTACTATTGTTTGTACCCCTAAAAGGCTAGGAGTAGGGGGAGTATGGAACAGGCAGCACCCTCAAACCTTCAGAAGTATGAGATGAACCCCAACAACTTGGAAAGGTGGATCTCTCTCACACGTACCAACACAGACTATCCCCCAATTTAACTGATCCCCAAAGGTTTTTGATTAAATAGCGGAATAGAAAATATGATCCCAAAAAAGTGTATGTATATCACACGTACACAACCACACTAGGCCCCAATTACTATTGTTTGTACCCCTAAAAGGCTAGGAGTAGGGGGAGTATGGAACAGGCAGCACCCTCAAACCTTCAGAAGTATGAGATGAACCCCAACAACTTGGAAAGGTGGATCTCTCTCACACGTACCAACACAGACTATCCCCCAATTTAACTGATCCCCAAAGGTTTTTGATTAAATAGCGGAATAGAAAATATGATCCCAAAAAAGTGTATGTATATCACACGTACACAACCACACTAGGCCCCAATTACTATTGTTTGTACCCCTAAAAGGCTAGGAGTAGGGGGAGTATGGAACAGGCAGCACCCTCAAACCTTCAGAAGTATGAGATGAACCCCAACAACTTGGAAAGGTGGATCTCTCTCACACGTACCAACACAGACTATCCCCCAATTTAACTGATCCCCAAAGGTTTTTGATTAAATAGCGGAATAGAAAATATGATCCCAAAAAAGTGTATGTATATCACACGTACACAACCACACTAGGCCCCAATTACTATTGTTTGTACCCCTAAAAGGCTAGGAGTAGGGGGAGTATGGAACAGGCAGCACCCTCAAACCTTCAGAAGTATGAGATGAACCCCAACAACTTGGAAAGGTGGATCTCTCTCACACGTACCAACACAGACTATCCCCCAATTTAACTGATCCCCAAAGGTTTTTGATTAAATAGCGGAATAGAAAATATGATCCCAAAAAAGTGTATGTATATCACACGTACACAACCACACTAGGCCCCAATTACTATTGTTTGTACCCCTAAAAGGCTAGGAGTAGGGGGAGTATGGAACAGGCAGCACCCTCAAACCTTCAGAAGTATGAGATGAACCCCAACAACTTGGAAAGGTGGATCTCTCTCACACGTACCAACACAGACTATCCCCCAATTTAACTGATCCCCAAAGGTTTTTGATTAAATAGCGGAATAGAAAATATGATCCCAAAAAAGTGTATGTATATCACACGTACACAACCACACTATGCCCCAATTACTATTGTTTGTACCCCTAAAAGGCTAGGAGTAGGGGGAGTATGGAACAGGCAGCACCCTCAAACCTTCAGAAGTATGAGATGAACCCCAACAACTTGGAAAGGTGGATCTCTCTCACACGTACCAACACAGACTATCCCCCAATTTAACTGATCCCCAAAGGTTTTTGATTAAATAGCGGAATAGAAAATATGATCCCAAAAAAGTGTATGTATATCACACGTACACAACCACACTAGGCCCCAATTACTATTGTTTGTACCCCTAAAAGGCTAGGAGTAGGGGGAGTATGGAACAGGCAGCACCCTCAAACCTTCAGAAGTATGAGATGAACCCCAACAACTTGGAAAGGTGGATCTCTCTCACACGTACCAACACAGACTATCCCCCAATTTAACTGATCCCCAAAGGTTTTTGATTAAATAGCGGAATAGAAAATATGATCCCAAAAAAGTGTATGTATATCACACGTACACAACCACACTAGGCCCCAATTACTATTGTTTGTACCCCTAAAAGGCTAGGAGTAGGGGGAGTATGGAACAGGCAGCACCCTCAAACCTTCAGAAGTATGAGATGAACCCCAACAACTTGGAAAGGTGGATCTCTCTCACACGTACCAACACAGACTATCCCCCAATTTAACTGATCCCCAAAGGTTTTTGATTAAATAGCGGAATAGAAAATATGATCCCAAAAAAGTGTATGTATATCACACGTACACAACCACACTAGGCCCCAATTACTATTGTTTGTACCCCTAAAAGGCTAGGAGTAGGGGGAGTATGGAACAGGCAGCACCCTCAAACCTTCAGAAGTATGAGATGAACCCCAACAACTTGGAAAGGTGGATCTCTCTCACACGTACCAACACAGACTATCCCCCAATTTAACTGATCCCCAAAGGTTTTTGATTAAATAGCGGAATAGAAAATATGATCCCAAAAAAGTGTATGTATATCACACGTACACAACCACACTAGGCCCCAATTACTATTGTTTGTACCCCTAAAAGGCTAGGAGTAGGGGGAGTATGGAACAGGCAGCACCCTCAAACCTTCAGAAGTATGAGATGAACCCCAACAACTTGGAAAGGTGGATCTCTCTCACACGTACCAACACAGACTATCCCCCAATTTAACTGATCCCCAAAGGTTTTTGATTAAATAGCGGAATAGAAAATATGATCCCAAAAAAGTGTATGTATATCACACGTACACAACCACACTAGGCCCCAATTACTATTGTTTGTACCCCTAAAAGGCTAGATGAGGAGTAGGGGGAGTATGGAACAGGCAGCACCCTCAAACCTTCAGAAGTATGAGATGAACCCCAACAACTTGGAAAGGTGGATCTCTCTCACACGTACCAACACAGACTATCCCCCAATTTAACTGATCCCCAAAGGTTTTTGATTAAATAGCGGAATAGAAAATATGATCCCAAAAAAGTGTATGTATATCACACGTACACAACCACACTAGGCCCCAATTACTATTGTTTGTACCCCTAAAAGGCTAGATGAGGAGTAGGGGGAGTATGGAACAGGCAGCACCCTCAAACCTTCAGAAGTATGAGATGAACCCCAACAACTTGGAAAGGTGGATCTCTCTCACACGTACCAACACAGACTATCCCCCAATTTAACTGATCCCCAAAGGTTTTTGATTAAATAGCGGAATAGAAAATATGATCCCAAAAAAGTGTATGTATATCACACGTACACAACCACACTAGGCCCCAATTACTATTGTTTGTACCCCTAAAAGGCTAGATGAGGAGTAGGGGGAGTATGGAACAGGCAGCACCCTCAAACCTTCAGAAGTATGAGATTGTGTTCACTGTACCCCACAAAGATTGAGTTCACTGCACCCCACAATGATTGTGTTCACTGCACCCCACAAAGATTGTGTTCACTGCACCTCACAAAGATTGTGTTCACTGTACCCCCCAAAGATTGTGTTCACTGCACCCCACAAAGATTCTGTTCACTGTACCCCACAAAGATTGTGTTCACTGCACCCCAAAAAGGATGTTGTTCACTCCACCCCAAAAAGATTGTGTTCACTGCACCCCACAAAGATTGTGTTCACTGCACCCCAAAAAGATTGTGTTCACTGCACCCCAAAAATGATTTTGTTCACTGCACCCCAAAAAGGATGTTGTTCACCCCACCCCAAAAAGATTGTGTTCACTGCACCCCAAAAAGATTGTGTTCACTGCACCCCACAAAGGATTTTGTTCACTGCACCCCAAAAAGATTGTGTTCACTGCACCCCAAAAAGGATGTTGTTCACTGCACCCCAAAAAGGATTTTGCTCACTGCACCCCAAAAAGATTGTCTTCACTGCACCCCACAAAGGATTTTGTTCACTGCACCCCACAAAGATTGTGTTCACTGCACACCAAAAAGGATTGTGTTCACTGCACCCCAAAAAGATTTTGTTCACTGCACCCCAAAAAGATTGTGTTCACTGCAGCCCAAAAAGATTGTGTTCACTGCAGCCCAAAAAGATTGTGTTCACTGCAGCCCAAAAAGATTGTGTTCACTGCAGCCCAAAAAGATTGTGTTCACTGCAGCCCAAAAAGATTGTGTTCACTGCAGCTCACACACAGAAAAATGGATGTGGATCACTGACACCTGCCTATCTCCAATCCCACACCACACAGCAATATCGATTGTAGTTTGTAGAACACAGTTTCCCTAAAATTCAGCAGACTCTGTCCCTAACAGGATTGAGAAGAGATCGTAGATCAGGATTGAGTGCAGACCCCACCCCCCACACAGCAATATCGATTGTAGTTTGTAGAAGACACTGACCCTATAATTCAGCAGACTCTATCCCTAAAATGCCTACAACTCGCCCTGCCTAAACACTCCGACCTGTCCCTCAATTCTATCCGGACACAAATGGTTTTTTCCTGCCTATCTTTCCCTAATCAGCAGCCAGCACGTTGATGTGTGCTCTGTCCCTGAATCTAAGCAGCATAATGACGCCGCTGCGGCTGCCTCGAACTTATAAAGACTTGGTCACATGCTTCAGACGGCCAATCACAGCTACTGAGACATTTGCAGGCATGGCTGGGATGGCTTAAGGCACACCAGTTAAACGATTGTTGATTGGCTGTTGAAAGCCCGCCATGAAAAGAGCGCCAAAGCATGCAAAACCCGGAAATAAAACGACCGAACACGGATTTTTACCCGAACATACAGTAAAGTGTCCGTGTCCGTGTTCGGGTACAAAAAATCCAATTATTCGGTACGAACACGAATAATACAGTCCGTGTTCGCTCAACACTAAGTACCACATGTGTGAGACTTTTACACAGCCTGGCCACATAGAGAGGTCCAACGTGCAAGTAGCACCTCCAGGTGTTCTAGGAGCATAGATTACACATATAATTTCCTGACAACCTATCACATTTCTGAATGCCCTGGAGCACCAAGACAATTGAATTACCCAGAAAATTACACCATTTTGGAAAGCAAACACACCAATGTATATCCTAGGAGGCATAATGAGTCTTTTGAACATGTCATTTTTTTTCCACAAGTTTTTGGAAAATGTGGAAAGAAAATGAAATCATATTTTTTTTTACACAAAGTTGTCAATTTATAAGATTTTTCTAACACATAGCATGTACATAGCAAAAATTACATTCTGCTACTCCTCCCAACATCCATTAGCACCTCTAGGCATTCTAGGAGCACAAATTACATATCTAATTTCATTCCTACCTATCACACCTTTGAAGGCCCTGGAGCACCAGGACAGTGGAATTACCCACAAAATGACCCCATTTTGGAAAGCAAACACCCCAACGTATATTTTATGAGGCAAGGGCTGCAGACAGATACTCAGGTACTCTAAAGGGCTGCTGATAGGTACTCTTATGGGCTGGAGACAGGTACTTGGGTACTCTGATGGGCTGCAGAGAGGTACTTGGGTACTCTTATGGGCTGCAAATAGGTACTCAGGTACTCTAATGGGCTGGAGACAGGTACTTGGGTACTCTGATGGGCTACAGATAGGTACTGGGGTACTCTAACGGGCTGGAGACGGGTACTTGAGTACTCTGATGGACTGCACATAGGTACTCGGGTATTCTGGGCTGGAGACAGGTACTCGGGTACTTTGATGGGCTACAGATAGGTACTTGGGTACTCTAATGGGCTGGAGACAGGTACTTGGGTACTCTAATTTTACAATGTGCCAGTAGGGAAGAGGTTAACAACCCTGTTGGGAAGAGGAGGGGGTCAGGCTTTGGTGAAATATTATTCTGACAGATTTACCTAAAAAACAGATCTCTCCAGCAGTGTGCTGTCACTACTGAGAGGGATTCCATCTTTGTCTCATCTTCTCTCTGGGTTCTTGGGCTCCAGTTGGCCAAACTGCAAAGATGTAATTCACACACATGCGCGCAGGAGTCATGGTCACAGCACAGCTATCCCAATGGATGGTATGCTGTCCATTGAAAGCGCAACGGCTGCTAGATTTAGGAGATATCCACTGATACAAGATTAAAAAAATGGAGTTTACTACTTCCAGATCAGTTAGTAAAGGTTAAATAGAAGTAGTTGATACATGGATTTGCAGACGGAAATGACAGTTAAGGGGAGAAGAAGCAACGTTTCATAGGTCAGGAAGCAGTCTGGTGGAGAGGAGTGGGACGCCCAGCTACATAAAGCACACTAAACTTCACTGGGCCAAGATAACAGGCAGCTATGGTACCAGTGTAACAGTAAATTCTTCACCCCATGGGAATGCAGCTGATCAGCTGTGATTGCGTAAGGAAGACAGAGCAAAGAGGGGGAGGGAGATTAAAAAAATATACAGGCTGGAACAAGGAGTATAGGAAGAACTGCAGGGAGACAAACAAAGTTACAGAGATAACAAACTCACCTATCAGGGCTAACATTAGAGCCAGCGCTGAGGGGGGGGGGGGCCCACACAGGGAGGGGAATTAGTGACGGATGACAATTATGTCTCTCTTCCTCCACCAGCTGAAAGCTGGCAACAGGGAGAGGGGGAGAGAGCAGCTTTTATATGCTGGAGAAAGAGAGACACAATTGTCGTCTGTTACTAATCCCCCTGCCTGTGTGGGCTCCCTGTGTGCTCAGGCCCTTTACAAGAGGACCGGTGGTCCCCTTGGGGCAGAGGACACTGCTGGAGGTAGACAGGGGGGGCAAAGATCACTGCTATGGGGGAAGGGGGGGTTGATGTGAAGGATGATAGAGGGCACTGCAATGGGGGGGAGAGAACACTACTGTGGGTAGAGGTGATGTAAAGGGGCCAGAGGACACTGCTTTGGGCAGGGCCACCTCCACAGCAGTGTCCTCTACCTCCCTTCACATCACCCCCCGCAATAGTGTTCTCTGCCCCCCTTTCCCCCATAGCAGTGACCTCTGACCCCCTTTTCTAAGCAAATGGCTGTGTGGCAGTTAAGACTCCGCCATAGTGCAAATGCAGTTCTGAGGTGCACACATATGCACATGCGCCGGCCGAGAACGGGCCAAGCAAATTTGCACAGACATCCTCATTCGCGATTCGCGAGTGTGCACCTGTTACCAGGGAGAGGGGGAGAGAGCAGATTTTATATGCTGGAGAAAGAGAGACGCAATTGTCGTCTGTCACTAATCCCCCTCCCTGTGTGGGCCCCCTGTGTGCTCGGGCCCTTTACAAGAGGACCGGTGGTCCCCTCCCCTATCAGCGGCCCTGGGGGCAGAGGACACTGCTGGAGGTAGACGGGGAGGGGGGGGCAAAGATCACTGCTATGGGGGAAGGGGGGGGGAGTTGATGTGAAGGATGATAGAGGGCACTGCAATGGGGGGGGGAGAGAACACTACTGTGGGTGGAGGTGATGTAAAAGGGCCAGAGGACACTGCTTTTGGCAGGGCCACCTCCACAGCAGTGTCCTCTACCTCCCTTCACATCACTAACCCACAATAGTGTCCTCTGCCCCCCCTTTCCCCCATAGCAGTGACCTCTGACCCCCTTTTCTAAGCAAATGGCTGTGTGGCAGTTAAGACTCCACCATAGTGCAAATGCAGTTCTGAGGCGCACACATATGTACATGCGCCGGCCGAGAACGGGCCAAGCAGATTTGCACAGACATTCTCATTCGCGAGTCTGCACCTGTTACCAATTCTGGCGCCAAATGGCTTTTTTAAACTGAGCTTCTGTGCTGGCTAATTGTTGTTTGGTCTACAACATTCTGTGAGTGTGTTCCTGATTCCTCTGTGTGACTTCTGATCTTGACCCGGCTTGCTCCTGACTATCCCTGTCTGCTACCTGCCCTGACCTCTGGCATAGGTGTGCGCAGCCTATGGCATTTGGGTGTGCACCCCAAAGATAAAACACATATGTGTGTGTGCGTGTGTATATACTGACAGTGTCCGTAGGCAGAGATTGGTGTCAGTAGGGCAGTGGATGGTGACTGTAGTTTTTTTATTAATTTTTTTAAAATTATTTTTTATTTTTATTATTTTTTTTACAATATTTTTAGGGTCTAAACAGGGGGAATCTGCGCCACATAGAATGATTAGGGTGTGCCCAGGCACACCTGGCACACCCTGTGCGCACACCTATGACCTCTGGCTTGTCCCCAGATTCTGCCTCTGCCTCTACCTACTGCTCCTGTTTGATCCATCCTCCATTGCTAACATTGTTTGTGACCTATATAACTACAGAGGATAGCGCACGCATGCAGAAGAAATGACTATCAAATATAACAAGGCAATCAAAATAAGTAAAAATGGGGATTTAGTCCCACCATATGGCCATATCATGCTCAAGCCCACCACTACATCAAAGTACCCCATTGTCAGTGGGTCCTACACTATCCATAAAATGAAGGACAAATCCAACATCTCTAAACCATTGGAGATACTTACTTCTTACATGGGAGAAATGTGCAACTGCACTATTGGGGACTCCTATATCTGGTTACTGGTGGACAGTGATAACGAAGTACAGGTATGGTTAGGTCATTGCTTGTGACCTAACTATTCTGCTGTCTACCGTTTATGCCTGATCTGCCCGCCCGTTACCAACCCAGCTCTTCTGACCCGGAATCCAGCTATTCCAGCCTGCTACAGCTCATTCAGTCCAGCT
Source organism: Pelophylax lessonae (assembly GCF_965119305.1). Classification (NCBI taxonomy): domain Eukaryota; kingdom Metazoa; phylum Chordata; class Amphibia; order Anura; family Ranidae; genus Pelophylax; species Pelophylax lessonae. The sequence goes on along the minus strand of NC_138770.1, from coordinate 514,167,758 downwards.
CATCATCTTTAGGCACCTGCTTCCTGCTGTGCATCGGCAGACTGTCACCAGCCAAGCCCCGTGCCAGTCTACCTGCATCCAGCTGTCTTATCTGCTTGCATCCTCATATGCCTGTTGTCAGCTGCTCCTAGCTAACTTCCAGGGAACTACTTACTGCCGTCAGTACAGACTACTGGACTGATCATAAGCGCTCTTACCTCGCCGTACTCTAGCAGTTACTGTCTCACCATCAGTGGCCCTCGAGCCTGGAGCTGTACAAGAGGCCTTCTATTGTATGTCAGGCTTACCGACCAGGTACGTTACAGTACCAAACAGCCATGTCTGAGCCTGCAAGAGGACCATCTCCATTAGATGAGATCTGCCAGCATCTCGCAGCCCTAACGCAAGCAATCCTGCACCACAGCGGCTGCTCAAACAGAGACTTCTGCCAGCCCTTCAGTAGTGATGTTACATCCTGAACCTCGAGTACCAACCCCTGAGAGGTTTCCCGGTGACCTGTAACACACCAGAAGGCTACTAAAGTTAATAAAATGTAGTTTTTGGCCTCCTTGTAATCAAGGAGAGCAGCTATTATTAGGTAGTGTCTGTTCTAGGTTCTGCTGGTGCAGGCGCAGCTACTTTGCCCTGCATCCCACTGAACTCTGGGATATAATGGGCAGATGAACTTAGACCCTGCTCTGCATAATCATGCCTCTTTAGTCAATACCTGGTCAGGAGAGTGAGTGACCATCAGGGGGCTGAAAGGGGTATAAATAGGCTGCGGCCTAGAACAGCTCTCTCTTGTTCCTGGGGGATTAAGACTCAGCCTGAGGGCTGAGGCATCCCTGGGAGATCAGCTGCAACTTGCAAGAATCTTTTTTTGGGTCCCAGCTCCTGCTTGGGGTGGGGGACTTCTTGCCTAGGCTTCTGAACATACAGAAAGTTAATATGAGGATCCAGGACACAGGCAATTAAATACATTTGCAAATATAATGCAATGAAATAAAGCTGACTGATACTAAAGGTGGCTGGCAACACAGTATTCAGAGCACAGTGAGAACCAGCCTTTTAGGACTTTGGAAACTTACCTTTGCTTTACTTAGGAAATCTGTTCACAGAACATCCAGGACTTTACTCCTACTAAAGAGTTCCTTTTTGGAATCAATTGATCCTTCACTTTACCTACTTCCAAACCGGGCCATTGTAAAATGACGCCGGCAGGAAGGGCTCGTCGATCTGGGCGGACGGCTGGTGACAGGTATTTGGGTACTCTGATGACAGGTACTTGGGTACTCTGATGACAGGTACTCGGGTACTCTGATGACAGGTACTCAGGTACTTGGGTACTCTGATGGGCTGGTGCAGGTATTTGGGTTCTCTGATGACAGGTACTTGGGTACTCTGATGACAGCTACTCGGGTACTCTGATGACAGCTACTTGGGTACTGAGGTACTCTGATGACAGGTACTCGGGTACACTGATGACAGGTACTCGGGTACTTTGAGTACCTGTCATCGGAGTACCCCAGTACCTGTCATCGGAGTACCCAAGTACCTGTCATCGGAGTACCCGAGTACCTGTCATCTGAGTACTCGAGTACCTGTCACCAGCCCATCAGGTACTCTGATGACATGTACTCGAGTACTCTTACGGGCTGTTGACAGGTACTTGGGTACTCTGATGACAGGCACTCGGGTACTCTGATGGGCTAGTGACAGGTACTCGGTTACTCTGATGACAGGTACTCAGGTACTCTGATGGGCTGGTGACAGGTACTCGGGTACTCCGATGACAGGTACTCAGGTACTCTAAAGACAGGTACTCGGGTACATTGAGTACCTGTCATCAGAGTACCCGAGTACCTGTCATCAGAGTACCCGAGTACCTGTCACTGGAGTACCCGAGTACCTGTCACCAGCCCATCAGAGTACCCGAGTACCTGTCATCAGAGTACCCGAGTACCTGTCACTAGCCCACCAGAGTACCCAAGTACCTTTCTGAAGCCGATCAGTGCACCTGAGGAACCTGTCTGCAGCCCATCATATTGTTATGAAATTATATGTGTAATTTATGCTCCTAGAACACCTGACAGTGCTCCTTGCATGTTGGGCCTCTGTATGTGGCTATGCTGTGACAAAGTCCCACATATGTGGTATTAGCATACTCAGGAGGAGTAGCAGAATGTATTTTGGGGTGTCATTTTTGCGATGTACATGCTATGTGTTAGAAATATCTTATAAATTGACAACTTTGTGTAAAAAAAATGCGCTTTCATTTTCTTTCCACATTTTCCAAAAACTTGGAAAAAATGACATGTTCAAAAGACTCATTATGCCTCATAGAATATATTTTGAGGTGTTTGCTTTCCAAAATGGGGTCATTTTGTGGGTAATTCCCTTGTCCTGGTGCTCCAGGGCCTTCAAAAGTGTGATAGGTCATTAGGAAATTATATGTGTAATTTATGCTCCTAGAACACCTGACGGTGCTCCTTGCATGTTGGGCCTCTGTACGTGGCCAAGTCTCATACATACAAGTCTCATACATGCCTTTTAATGCCGCTGTATTTGCCGAAGACAAGGACCATGAATTGTTGTGGGTGGATGGCGGTCTGGCGGATATTTGTGGCCTGTCATGAGGAATTTAAATGAAACATGGTCTACTGGTCACATGTGTTGAATTCCTCAGTGATCCATGCCTCATTCATTTTTATAAATGTGGGGTAGTCTACTCTGTCATGAGCTAGGCGAGTGCGCTTATCAGTCACGATCCCTCCTGCTGCGTTAAACGTCCTTTCGGACAGGACACTGGACGGGGGGCAAGCCAACAGTTCCATTGCAAATTGTGCAAGCTCTGGCCAGAGATCAAGCCTGCCCACCCAGTAGTCCAGGGGTTCATCACTCCTCAGAGCATCCACATCAGCCGTTAACCCGATGTAGTCGGACACCTGACGGTCTAGGTGTTCCCTGATGCTGGATCCGGAGTACAGCTGTCGATGGGTCGGCTGAAAGAAGGATCTCATATCTGAAGTGACCAACACATCTTCAAACCGCCCTCTTCTTGCAGGCGTTGTTGGATTGCTACCCGCAACTGTCTCTCTGTGACTGGAAATTCCTCTGCCAGCGCACACAAAAGCAGAATGCAGCATTTCTCACAGCAAGGCCTGGAAGTGCTGCATTCTGACCGCCCTCTGTGATAGTGGTAACATTTCCGCCATTTTTTGTTTGTACCGGGGGTCTAAGTACGTTGCCACCCAGTACTGGTCCTTGCCCTTTATACTTTTTATACGGGGGTTCCCCTTAAAACACTGGAGCATGAAGGCCCCCATTCGCACTAAACTGGACATGGTGTAGTGGCCTGGCTCCAGCTCATCATTCAGGATAATCTCGTCCTCGTTCTCCTCCCCCCCATCCACGGACAACACCAGGGGTTCCAGACAGATTTAAAGCATGCTCTTCTTGCTCCTCCTCATCCGCCCCGGCACCATCCTCCTCTGACTCCTCTTCAGACTCCTGCTGTTGACTTGCCTCAGATGGAATAGCACCCCCTGGGAATTCATCCAACATTGTGACTTCCTCATCTTCCTTCTCCTGCTGTTTGATCAATGACACAATGCAATGAACGCTCCAGAAAGAAGGCGTAAGGTACGATGTCACTGATGATGCCCTGGCCATGACTGACCAGATTGGTGATCTCATCAAATGACCGCAGAAGTCTGCATGCGTCGTGCATGAGCAGTCACTGGCGAGGTGAAAAAAAACCCAAGCTCCCCAGAACTTGTCCTGCCGCAGAGTTCGTACAGGTAGTCGTTAACTGCTCATTTTTGCAGGAGCAGCCTATCAAGCATATGCAATGTTGAGTTCCCGCAGGTTGTGTCGCCTTGAATGTCAGCAAGGCGAACCATGGCTGTATAAGATCTTCTGAAATGGCCTGATATTTTCCTGGCCTGCCGCAAGACGCCCTGGACCCCAGGGTATTTGGCAACGAATCGCTGCACGACCAAGTTCAGGACTTGTGCCATGCATGGCACGTGTGTTATTTTGCCCTGTTTCAGCGCGCTCAGCAGATTGGCACCATTGTCACACACCACTTTACCAACTGTCAAATTGTGTGGTGTCAGCCACCGATCTGCCTGTGAACGCAAAGCTGAAAGGAGTGCAGGACCAGTGTGGCTCTTGGCTTCCAGGCACAACAGACGCACCACAGCATGGCAAAGTCTCACCTGGCATGTGGAATAGGTTCTGGGGATCTTGGGCGGCGCAGTGGAAGAGATGGTAGCAGAGGAAAAGGAGGAGTCAGCCGAGGAGGAGAGGGAAGATGGAGTAGGAAGAGGAAAAGAAGAGGAAGGCCTGCATGCAATCCATGGTGGTAAAACCAAATCTACATGGGTGCCACGGTTTACATGCTTGACGGCCGTCAGAAGGTTCACCCAGTGGGCAGTAAAAGTGATATACCTTCACTGCCTGTGTTTGGCGTGTCTGTGGTCAGATGTATCTTGGCACTGACGCTGTGTGCCAGAGATACATTCCCTTGCTGCTGAACATGGCCATATAGCTCTGGAATGCCCTTCTGCGAGAAATATTTCCTGCCTGGGACCTTCCATTGTGGTGTTCCAATGGCCACAAATTTCCAAAAGACCTCCGACTCCACCAGTTGATATGGCAGTAGTTGGCGGGCTATCAGTTCCGACAAGCCAGCAGTCAAATGTTGGGCAAGAGGGTTATCCGGCGTCATCATTTTTTTTACGCTCCAACATTTGGGCCACGGAAGCCTGCCTTTTTCCAGAACAACGTGAGGACGGCATGATGGAAGGTGGAGTGGAGGACAATTGTGAGGAGAGAGGAGAAGGAGAAGAGGCTGGACGGTGAGAGCCTGGAGTGTGGCTTTGTGGGTTCTGACGGCGTTGCTCCCACTGGGCTCGGTGATGGGAGTTTAGGTGTCTTCTTAAGGCGGTCATCCCTAGGTGAGTGTTGGGCTTACCGCGACTTATGCGTTGACTGCAAAGGCTGCAGATGGCAACACTGTTGTCAGCAGCGGACACATTAAAAAAAACCCACACTGCGGAGCCATGTGCCGGCGTCCTGGGAGCGCCAGATATAACTGTACATGGTTGATGGCTCGCTCTTGATACATTTGCAGTCTGCTTTGTCCCTCCTGTGCAATGCAAATTCTGCCTGCTTCTCCTCCCTATCTGCTGGTCCTTCTCTCCCTCTGAACTCCCCTCCTCTCTTGTGGGCACCCATTTGACGTCCATAGACACGTCATCATCCACGTCACCTTCCCCACCACTAACATTCGAGATCTCGGAGTGGGCAGCAACAGCGGAGACCAACCTCCTTGGGCTGATCTGCATACTGTCGTCAGACTGCTGAGTGGCGGCTGTTGCTACCTCCTCTTCCTTATCCGATGCCAAGAATGGCTGCGCATCGCAAATGTCTTGTGATGGATAGGAAAATAATTCCCGTGACTCAAGCGGAGGGTATATGGTGGTGATGGTGTTGGTGGTGGTGTCTTTGGGGGTGCACACAGCAGAGAGAGAAGAGGGTGCACATAGAGAGGATGAGGAGGGTGCAGAAGAGGAAGGCTGAGTGAGCCACTCAACCAAGTCTGATGTGTCCTTTGATGTAATCGAATGCACCTTCTGAAACTTCACACTTTGGCTCCGGCCTACTGCTCCTGCCCTACCCCTACCACCCCTGCGTAAGGGCCTGCCTCTTCCTCCGCTTGTCATTTTTTAAATGACTCTGTGACAAAAGTCTCTAGAGAAGCGCAGTATATGTGGAACAAGGTATATAACACCCCGCTTCAATCTGTGGTATTGGGGGGCCACAGGTTTATCGAACCAGTTCCACAAATAATTGGCCAGTAACTGTTGTCACTGTGTGTAGCACAGTTAACGCAGCAAAAGAGGCCACATTTTTGCAGGACTAAAATGCAATCTTAGAAAAGTATACTGTTAAATAACACCCCACTTCAATATGTGGTATTGGGGGGCCACTGGTCTATCACACCAGTTGTACAAAAAATTGGCCAGTGAGTTTGGCACTATGTGTAGCAGAGTAAACGCAGCAAAAGAGGCAATATTTTTGCAGGACACAAATACACTTATACAAGTATACTCAGATAACACCCCGCTTCAATATGTGGTATTGGGGGGCCACAGATTTATCACATCAGTTCTACAAATAATTGGCCAGTAACTGTTGTCACTGTGTGTAGCACAGTTAACACAGCAAAAGAGGCCACATTTTTGCAGGACTAAAATACACTCTTAGAAAAGTATACTGTTAAATAACACCCCACTTCAATATGTGGTATTGGGGGCCACTAGTCTATCACACCAGTTGTACAAAAAAATGGCCAGTGAGTTTGGCACTGTGTGTAGCAGAGTAAACGCAGCAAAAGAGGCAATATTGTTGCAGGACACAAATACACTTATACAAGTATACTCAGATAACACCCCACTTCAATATGTGGTATTGGGGGGCCACTGGTCTATCACACCAGTTGTACAAAAAATTGGCCAGTGAGTCTGGCACTGTGTGTAGCAGAGTAAACGCAACAAAAGAGGCAATATTGTTGCAGGACACAAATACACTTATACAAGTATACTCAGATAACACCCCACTTCAATATGTGGTATTGGGGGGCCACTGGTTTATCACACCAGTTGTACAAAAAATTGGCCAGTGAGTTTGGCACTGTGTGTAGCAGAATAAACATAGCAAAAGAGGCAATATTGTTGCAGGACACAAATACACTTATAAAAGTATACTCAGATAACACCCCACTTCAGTATGTGGTATTGGGGGGCCACTGGTCTATCACACCAGTTATACTACTTTAAAAGTGCTTTCGTCACTGTTTGTAGTACTGCTGCAGAAACGCTCAACACACCAGTCACAATGCTGCACAGTGCACAATACAAATCCACTATAATATGCTTTCTATATTACAAAGTATATTATAAGTGGATTACACCTATATAGTGCATTGCACACCTATAACAAATACCAGTCCTTAAAATGACTTTTGTGGACCTTAACAGAGCGATTTGTGTCACTGACGAACCTGTCCCTGGTGCACACAGCAGACCTCTCCCTAAACTGACAAAAGAGACTGTACATCTATACCAAATACCAGCCCTTAAAAGGACTTTTGTGGACCTTAACAGAGTGATTTGTGTCATTGACGATCTGTCCATGGTGCACACAGCAAACCTCTCCCTACACTGACAAAAGAGACTGTAGACCTATGCCAAATACCAGCCCTTAAAAGGACTTTTGTGGATCATAACAGAGCGATTTGTGTCACTGACTATCTGTCCCTGTTGCACACAGCAGACCTCTCCCTACACTGACAAAAAGCAGAATGTGAAATGGCCGCCAGCATAGGTCTATTTATAGGGTAGGGGGTATGTCCATGTGCTGCAATGTTTCAATTGGCTGTCCCGTTCCACCTGATGGCTGTGTTATGGGTCAAAGTTCTCCCCAATGTAAACTAATATGGCCGCCGCAAACAACGCCATGTGTTCACAAAATAGGCGGGCTGCGAACAAGCAAAGTTCGCTGCGAACCGACCGCCGGGCGAACCGCAAGGCCATCCCTAATGACAAGTACATGCGATTTCAACATTTGTATGGAATTTTTACCAGCAGGGCCCGTTCCTGCGCCCAGCAAGAGTAACTGCGAGGGGTTGCAGTGTTCAGGCACCACCAACAACCAAGGATCAATTTTTCTGCACCTGTATGACAAGTATATGCGATTTCAAATTTGTATGGAATTTTTAGGAGCAGGGCCCGTTCCTGCGTCCAGCAAGAGGTACTGCAATGCGTTGCGGTGTTCAAGCACCACCAACAACCAAGGCCCAATTTTTCTGCACTTGTATGACAAGTACATGCAATTTCAAAATTTGTATGAAATTTTTAGCAGCAGGGCCCGTTCCTGCGCCCAGAAAGAGCAACTGCAAGGGATTGCAGTGTTCAGGCACCACCAAAAACCATGGCCCAATTTTTCTGCACCTGTATTAAAGTACATGCGATTTCAAATTTGTATGGAATTTTTACCAGCAGGGCCCGTTCCTGCACCCAGCGAGAGTAACTGCGAGGGGTTGCTGAGTTCAGGCACCACCAACAACCAAGGCCCAATTTTTCTGCACCTTTATGACAAGTACATACGATTTCAAAATTTGTATGGAATTTTTACCAGCAGGGTCTGTCCCTGCACCCAGCAAGAGTAACTGCGAGGGGTTGCGGTGTTCAGGCACCACCAACAACCAAGGCCCAATTTTTCTGCAGCTGTATGACAAGTGCATGCGATTTCAAAATTTGTATAGAATTTTTAGCAGCAGGGCCTGTTCATACGCCCAGCAAGAGTAACTGCGAGGGGTTACGGTGTTCAGGCACCACCAACAACCAAGGCCCAATTTTTCAGCACCTGTATGACAAGTACATGCGATTTCAAATTTGTATGTATATTTGTATATTACATTTTTTCTTTTAGAAATGCCAGTATTGCTGCAGCAGGCTACATACATCGTACAGATGCACTACTTTACAAGCACATTAGGGGACCCCCCAGGCACAATATTTGAAGGAATTTTTCATTTTTATAGTTTCACTTTAAACCTCATTAAAATCAGTAAATCACTGCTCCTTTAAAAATGATAATTCTAAAAAAAGGTTTTTGCATTGCTACATGTTCCCCAGGTCAGTACCCAGACCCCCATACACTTTTTTGGGCAATAACTTGCATTTAAGCCTTCAAAATGAGGACGTTTGATTTTTGACGTTCGAGTCCCATAGACTTCAATGGTGTACGTTTGTGTCGAACAAACTTTTCCCTGTTTGCGGTGTTCTGGTGCGAACCAAACAGGGGGGTGTACCCACATAAACTGTGAAAGGGTAAAGCTGGGTATAAACACATAGATTATTTTCATACAGCCTGAAGACTGAGCAAAATAAATCAAACGGATTTCCCCATTCACGCTATACTGGACCAATGGAGAAATCTCTTGCTTTGGCTGTTGTATTCTGGCAGCCTTTCTTCACAAGCCCTTAATGTTGTGCTAAAGCTGTTGTTTGTGTGCCTGTAGGTGCATGGCCCTTGGCTCCTAATGCATGATACTTCTGCTAAGATCACATCTTTTACACAAAAACCTTTTCTTGTTTTACAAATCTCACAGTGAAATCCTACTCATATAGCGTGACACACTATGTACATAATCTTATAAGGGATAGCTAGACAGAGTCCTTTCTTTCTATCTGTTGCCTAGGGGTAGAGGCATAGTCTGCCTACTGGTAAACCCAGCACTGACTGCTGTAGACAATTCCTTAACTTTACTTTTCTTAATAATACCATTCAACTACTCTCTATGTACTTTAACACACAGCACAGAGCTATAATAACTATGTTTTATTACATTTCTCTTTCATTGTCTCCCACATTCAGAGCTATGATTAATGATTCAAAAGCCCATCATTATATAGAAAGTAGGACATCCTAAAAAATCATATATATATATTTTTTTTTTTAAGCTTCAGGAGGCACATTATAGAAACACATGTAAATAACAAGCCTATTACTACATGAGCCTGCTTCTTTCTCAATTCACAAGAGGGTCACCACAATAGGAAAAGGTTGATGATGATCAATGCCAAGTAGATATACATTGAATAGCATACCATCAACAGCTGTTCCTAAATAGCAGCCTCAAGCAATTATGTTTTAAGTCGTACTAGAAAAATACCAGCTACAGGTTATCAGATATAATAGTTTAGCAGTACCACAACTAAAAAGCAATAGGACAAAGAGCCACTAGAAAGAACTTAAACATTCTGGATATACCTTTAAAACCCTGATGCTTTGAAACCCCTGAAAACAGTGCTTGGATGTTGGAGTATAAAGAAAGACTTGCAACGGGATTTCAACTGTAATATCATTTGCCGCACATGGGTCAGTTGTGGAAAAAAAATGAAGAGAACTTGTATTTGGCTGAACCTCTGAGGTGGGGCACCACTTGTATTTTGCTGGTCCCAGTAGCAGGACTGGTAGGTGTGCGACCACTTGCAGCTACCTTACTAGTGGTCTCCCAAAATTGATCCCTATAGTCAAGAGAAAAGAGGACTACTCATATAAAGTGTTGGATTTTATGTGACTCGAACATTAGGTGTTCATGTGTTCACTGAACACACAAACACCCAGGGCGCTAGGCGGGAATTTCGCCCGCTGACAAGTCCCCCATAATGCACTGCGTGATCACAGTGCATTAAGTGCTTGTGATTGGCCAAAGCATGCACCTGCCCTGTATGCTTTGGCCAATCACAGCACAATGTCCTGTCAGAGCCATGATAGGCCAATGCTTTGTCCAATCACAGCACAATGTCCTGTCAGAGCCATAATTGGCCAAAGGCAGGGTGCCTTTAGCCAATCATGGCTCAGGGGCTAAGTCCGCGCCCCACACTATATAAGGCTGCTTACACGGCAGCCCTATGTAGTGTGTTAGTTGAGATTAGGCAAGTAGTTGGTGAATTGTGCCTTGAGTCCGTTTAGTGCAGTCAGTGTTGTGTAGTGCTGTGCTAATTCTTGTGTAACAAAAGTGTAGAGGTGTCCCTGAATTGTTGGCGTACACAACACGTCTGTGTCACCCCACTAATCCCATTTTTTTAAAATTAATTTATATATTTTATTTCTTTTCATATTTATTTTTTATTTGCAGCATCAGGTTCTTGTCAGGATGGCGGGGTGGAGCCTGACTAATAGAGAGAACTCTCACCTGATGAAAGGCCGCGGTAGCAGAGCTGGATGCCGGATGGACACTAAGGTAAGTGCTCTGATAAGGACACAGGTTCACCTGAGGTGCGGAGTCTAAGTGTTAGCTGGTTTTCACCAGAGCCCCTAGTGGTGGGGATGGACTACGGTGCAAGCTAGCACCAGGTCGCGGTCCCCAGGATCACACAGCCAGGCAGAGTGCAGGTTCCGGTCCAGAAGCGGAGAAGCAGACAAGGGATAACCAGAAGAGTAGTCAGACGAGCCAAAGGTCAGGGCGGGCAGCAAGTAGCAAAGTCAAGAGAAAGCCGGGTCAAACAATCAGGAACAACAGGTACACAGGATCACAAGGAAGAGCTGAAGATAACACAGCAATTACCTGGAGTGACTGCTGTGTTTAAATAGGCCGTTTTGGCGCCAATTTAGTAGCCTCGAACTATTCTAAGGTAGCCTCGAACTATTCCGAGGTAGCCTCTGCCTATTCCAAGGTAGCCTCTGACTATTCCAAGGTAGCCTCAAACTATTGCAAGGTAGCCTCAACTATTGCAAGGTAGCCTCGAGCTATTGTAAGGTAGCCTCAAGCTATTCTAAGGTAGCCTCTAGCTATTCAAGGTGGTTCTTCGTACGCGCATGCGCATAGGCATTCGCCGGTTTGTGGCGCCAGTGCACCTGTGCATGGCAGTGGATCCCTGACAGTTCTATTGCTGAATTATTAGTAGTCTCCCTTCTGAGTCACAGGTGCTATTCCTTATGCGTTAGCAGTGATTTATTTTTTTTGGCACAGAAGCACTAATAATATTTAGAGCTCAATAATGTCCCCCTTCTGCATTGCAGGTGCTATTCCTTCTGTGTCAGCAGTGATTTTATTTTTATTTTTTGTAGTGCAGCAGCACTAATAATATTTAGGGTATAATTGCTGTCCCCCCTTCTGCATCGCAGGGGGATGATGAGGTCACTGACTGTACTTGGGTGCCTGAGAGAATAGAGAAGGAAAGTGAGGAGGAGGCACAAGTCCAACGAGGCAGGATCTCCTCCAGGGGCCGGCTTGAGGACAGCCACCCTATTGCATCACACCACAGAGGTCCACAGGTGCAGGGTGCTGTAAATCCCCCACTGATTTCCAAAAGTTCATTGGTGTGGGTTTTTTCAACACATGTGCAGTAGACAGCAGAGTTGCTATTTTCAATCTCTGTCTGAAGCGGATCAAGCGTGGCCAGAACACCAGCCGCTTGGGCACCACATGCTTGACAAGAAATATGACGGTCTGCCATGCAGTCTGTTGGCAGCAGCACCTGAAAGACCCACATCATAAAAAAAAATGCAGACTTCTCCTTGCTCCTCATCTGGGATCTCTACCCCTACTATACCACATGTCTTCTCAAAAACCTGTACTGAGGGGGATGATGGTATAGCAATGGGTGCCACAGGTACTTGCACCCAATCTGCTAGCAGTACACCACCTGTTGATTTCACCACCAGGCAAATTTCGCTACCCCAGTTGCTGAACCGTAAAAAAAATTACTGTCCTGGCCATCCACATGCTCAGCGTCTAAATGCTAGCTTGGCCAATCTGCTAGCACTATAACTGCTGCCTTTTTATCTGGTAGACTCTGCCTCCTTTTGTGAATTTTGCAGAATGTGCTGTACCACAGCGGCAGGTTAAAAAAAAATGTATTTTCGTGTAAGGCCATTCCAGCTCTGTACCATCATGTGGAAGGCAAAGTTTTGGCCTCGTTGGACAGAGCAGTCAGCAGAAAGAATCACATTACTGCTGACTCATGGTCCAGCAGGCATGGTCAGGGACGTTACATTTCCTTCGCGGTGCACTGGGTAACTCTGCTGGCAGCTGGGAAGGATGCAGGACAGGGTTCAGTGCTGGATCTTATTTCGCCACCACACCTCCAAAAAGCTGGTGGTAATTCTGCCACATCTGTCTGCTCCACACCCTCCTCTTCTTCTTCCGCTCTGGCCTCTTCTGCTGAATTGTCCTCTGATCCAGCAGTGCTCCCTAAGCATTCAAGTGGCTACGCAAGCAGTCAGGCTAAAAGATGCCATGCAGTGCTTCAGTTGGTCTGCTAGGGGACAGGAGCCACACCGGGCCAGAGATTCTGTCAGCTCTGCAGGGGCAGGCTCAGAGGTGGTTGACACCATGCCAGCTTGAGCCAGGAATGGTTGTATGTGGCACCAACCTTCTCTCCGCCCTCCAACAGGGAAACTTGACACATGTTCCATGCTTGGCACATGTCCTGAATTTGGTGGTGCAGCGTTTCTTGAACAGGAATCCGGGCTTACAAGATCTTCTGAGGCAGGCCAAAAAGTCTGTGGCGATTTTCAGCAGTCATACAATGTCAATGCTCGGCTGGCTGACATTCAATGGGAATTAAACCTGACCACCAACCACCTCATTTGTGACATGCCCACCAGGTGGAACTCAACATTGGCAATGATGCAGTGGCTGCACACGTAGCAGAGTGCCATCAACGAGTACCTGTGTGAGTATGGCACAAGGACAGGCTCAGGGGCCATCACGCCAGTGGCTGCTGACAAAGAATGCATGCACTTTCCTGTCACCATTTGAGGAGACCACAAGGCTGGTGAGCCGTGACAATGCATGCATTAGTAGCACTATCCCTCTAGTCTTCCTGCTGGAGCACACACTTCGTGGAATCATGGACAGGGCACTTGAGGCAGAACAGCGGGAGGAAGAGGAGGATTTCCTTTCCTCACAAGGCCCCCTTTATGCAGATACCATTCCTGCGGGGCCGCAAAACACACAAGAGGAAGCGAAGGAGGAGGATTGTGGCAGCATGAATGTAGAGGATAACATACAGCAGTCTTCAAGGGATGGTTCTCATTCTCCAGAAACCCAAGGAGTTGTAAGTGGCTGGGGAGAGGTTGCTCCTGACTAGGGATGATCGAACGGTTCGGGTCGACCATCGGTTCGACCCGAACATTGGGTGTTCGAGGTTCGGTCGAATTTAGAACTTTTTGCTGAAAAAGTTCGGAATTCGGCAACCAGAACCGACCAAAATGAAATGGGCCAGGAAATGGGCTTTAAAAGCCTGTGATTGGACCAGAACCATTAGTAAAAGCCAATTGAGGGGGCAGGAGAATGTTAGGAATGTGATTGGAGTGACTAGGGGGTCCCTAGGCCAATCATTAGTGAATACGCCCCCCAGTATATAAGATAGCCCCCGCCAAATTCCTAGCATTGTAATACAGGGACATGGAAGAGAGTGGAAGCAGTTCTGTTAATTTTACTTTAAAAGTGTCATTTAGCATTTATTAGTGTGAGGAAAGGGATATCTACTGTAGTTAGGGTGCTCTTTTACACTTTAGTTAGATGCAAAAATTTAGTTTCTGTAGGGAAAGTGTTAAGTGTCAGGATGACCGTAATGTAGTGTAGGGTGAACTGACACTGACTGCTATGGCAGGGTGACCAAACCCTTCCATATCAGGGTGACCGCTATAGAGAAAAGATTTCTTAAGTCACATTCGGTGCACTAATATGGCTTCTCGCCGGTCAGCTTGCTTTTTAGCTTCAGTCGTTTATAGGGATTTTTTGAGGACCTGTTTGGAGTCAGGCATGACATCTGAACATGTGTATAGGGGGTATATATACACACCCATGTATGTATGTATACACCTGCACATATATAGGTGTGAAAGGAGCAGAAAACACTACTTGCGCTAATGAAATAATTAACACCAATATAGTTACGCTCCTATCTGTAAGATCCTGGTACTCTCAGTGCCTTTCTATCACCTCACTTCCGGGTTGCGTTCCACCACTCAGGTAGGTGGAACGCATATAGGTGTGTATTCCTTTAACAGGGCTGACATCATCATCAGGCGCCGCACTGAGTGGCTATTTCAACTGACGGTCTGCACTCACACATGGTTTGTGCAACCGCTCCTGATACCTGCCTAACCTGACGCTGCCGAATCTTCCGGCTACATACCCTATACCTGGATTGACCGGAGCCTCGCTACCTTGTCCTGCACTCCCTCACTACTGGCTATTGATAAGTACCCCACAGGGGACCCTCTCTTATCAACAACACTTGCTAACTAATACCTGCATTACAGAACTGTTGTTAGCTCTAGGATACATGCTCTCTAGTATCTATCACCTGCATTACTAAACTAGATTGCTAGCTCTTGTGCCTACTGCTTACTAAACCCTGCATTCCTGAACTAGATTGCTAGCTCTTGTGTCTACTGCTATCTGTTACCCTGCAACTCTGTTTTTGCATACCTCTGAACACCACATCGGTTACCAGCCTATCCGATTCTCACATCGGTTACCAGCCTATCCGATTCTCACATCGGTTACCAGCCTATCCGATTCCCACATCGGTTACCAGCCTATCCGATTCTCACATCAGTTACCAGCTCTATCCGATTCTCACATCGGTTACCAGCCCTATCCGATTCTCACATCGGTTACCAGCCCTATCCGATTCTCACATCGGTTACCAGCCTAGCTGATTCTTACATCAGTTACCAGCCCTATCCGATTCTCACATCGGTTACCAGCTATATCCGATTCTCGCATCAGTTACCAACCTACCTCCACACACCTACAAAGAGACTAACATACCTGTGTTATCCATTGTAACTATTACTTCTACCTATCATCATCTACTATCACTCCTGCAACATCACGATCTGAGTGCTTATCATCATCTACTGTCACTCTTCAAAGCCTATACCTTCAGTGTATCATTTCACTGCTACTTGCATAATTACCTATCACTCCTGCAACATCATTAACTGAGTGTTTGTGTATGTGCATACTGAATTAGGCTGAACCACTGTGATGAGTCAAGAGTGTTGGATCAGGTGATTTAACATATCTCTACAAGACTACTGAGTGGAATTCTGCAGCTGTAGATCCAGCCCCATTGAACTAAGAACCCAGAGCGTTACACTATCACACCTATATATGTGTATGTCTAAAATACATATAAGTGTGTGTGTATATATATATACCCCTATACAGAAGTTCAGATGTTTTGCCTGCCTCCAAAGAACCCAAAAAAATGCCCAAACAAACGCTAGCATCAAAAAACAAAAACAAAACGCCCAGGTGTATTGTTGCAGGCATTTTTTGGGGGTTTTTGGAGGCAGGCAAAACATCTGAACTTGTGTATAGTGGTATATATACACACATACTTATATGTATTTTACACTTACACATATATAGGTGTTATAGGAGCGGAGCCATATTAGTGTAAATTATTTCATTAGCGCAAATATATATTTCTGCTACTATCACACCTATATATGTCTAGGTGTATATATACATATAAGTATGTGTGTATATATACCCGTATACACAAGTTCAGATGTTTTGCCTGCCTCAAAAGACCCCAAAAAATGCCCAAAAAAACGCCTGCTACTAAACCGGCAAGGTGTGAAAATAGCAAAGCCATATCCCTGTTCTATAAGTGACATAATACAAACGATATTTTTTTTATGGTTCTGGACATGCTACAGAGCTGAAACTTCACAGGTACACTTTTTAGACCCCCCATATACTAAATCCAAAGAAATTATAATTTTTTTTTTATTATTTTTTTTTTTCAATAATTGGCTCTCTATCAAAAATGACAATTTTTAAGAACTTTTTTTGTGTGATTAATAGTCCCTGGGGTATGACCCAGAACCCTAGGCACTTTTTAGGGGCATTTATTGGGTTTTAGGGCTTCAAAATGGTGTTTTTTGATTACAGAAGTTCGGGTCCCATTGATTTCCATGGGGTTCTGAAATCCGGGCCGAACTTTCGGGAAGTTCGGATGTTCTGGCCGAACCGAACTTTTAAAAGTTCGATCATCCCTACTCCTGACAATGTCATCCTTAGTGACCCAGAGGACTCAAAATCTCATGCCTTCTCAAACTTACGCTGCATGGGCTCCCTGATTCTGCAAAACCTGCGAAAGGACCAGAGGATTCATGGTATCAAGGAGATGGATCATTACTGATTGGCAACCCTTCTTGATCCACGTTACAAGGGTAAAGTTGCAGAGCTCACCCTGCCTTTGCAAAAGGAGCAGAGGATGAAACATCTTGTGTAACACCTTTCCAGACACAAGGAGGTTACCACTTCCTGGACAACGTGTTTCTGAGGCTTTGTTTGGTCGAAAAAGGAGCGGTGGAGAAGGCGGCCGGCTGACCGGTGCCTTTAACCGCTTAAGGACCGGGAGGCTTTATCCCCTTAATGACCAGGCTATTTTTTTGCGATACGGCACTGCATTACTTTAACTGACAATTGCACGGTCATGCGATGCGGTACCCAAATAAAATTGATATATTTTTTTTCCCACAAATAGAGTTTTATCTTGGTGGCATTAGATCACATGTGCAATTTTTAGTTTTTGCACTACAAACAGAAAAAGGGCGACAATTCTGAAAAAAAAACAATATTTTTTAATTAGTGCTATAAAACATTCCCAATAAAAAAAATTAAAAAATCTAATTTTTTCATCATTTTAGGCCATTATGTATTTTGCTACATATTGTGGTACAAAAACACCCAATAAGTATATATTAATTGGTTTGCGCAAAGTTTATTGCAACCACAAACTAGGGGAAAGATTTATGTCATTTCTAATTATTTTTTTATTTTTACTAGTAATGGTGGTGATCAGCGATTTTTAGCAGGACTGCGACATTGCGGCGGACAGATCAGACACCTAACTGACATTTTTGACACTTTTGGGGGGGACCAGGGACATTACAGTAATCAGTGCTAAAAATATGCACTGTTACTGTGCTAATTACACTGGCAGGGAAGGGGCTAAAACCAGGTGTGATCAAAGGGTTAAATGTGTGCCTAGGGCGTGCTTTCTAACTGTGTGGGTGATGGGCTCACTGGATGAACACAGAGACCTGTGTTCCTAAATAGGAGGAACACAGGGTCCCTGTGTTCATCACTTACAGAACAGAGGTCTGCCGTGTTTACATCGGCAGACTGCCGTTCTGTCTCCATGGGGAGCGATGGTACGTGCCCAGCAGACATCATGGCTGCCGGACCCGCTGATTGGCTTCCTCTCTAGCCAATCAGAGCGTGCGCGCCCACACTAACTACTACACAAAGCGACATCATTGTACGTTGTTTCTCGTAACAGAGCTGACCTGCCGAAGTAAAACTACTGTTTGGCAAGTCTTTAGTCCTCACCGTCTAGGGCTGCTAGGTTTAAGCAACCATCGTCAGCATCTGCATCATATGGTGCAGGATTAGCTGGGAGCAAGAGAAGACTTGGAGACCTTTCCAACTGAGCATCCACTGGGTTACTGGGTCTTGAGGATGGACCACTGGGAAGAACTTGCTCAAAATGCAATCAAGCCACTGGCCTGTCCTGCTTTCTGAATGGACATTCAGTGCAGCTGGAGATTTTTTGATGGATAAAAGATTGCGTCGGTCCACAGACTCCGTTGACCGGCTAAAATTTATCATAATCAATCAGTCCTGGATCAACAGCAGCTATCAGGCCTCTAATGCTGATGTAACTGATTGAATTTGCTAGGGATCTTGGATCCCTTGAAGAATGCCTATGCTGCCTATCCTATTTTTGAATCTTGATTGCGCTAGCTTCCAACAATGTTTTTGATTTAGGGCACCACCAACACCCAAGGCCCAATTTTTCTGTACCTGTTTGACAGGTAAATGCAATTTAAATTTTTATTTCAAATTCTTAACAGAACGGCCTGTTCCTGCGCCTAGCAAGAGTAACTGTGAGGGGTTACAGTGTTCAGGCACCACAACACATCCTTTGATGATGCCCTGGTCGGTGGGGCGAAACACGTTGACGTTATTTCCGGTCCTATCGAACCATTGACGTCACTTCCTGCCCTCCCTGGAAAGCACACTGGATGGCGTTCACGGAAGCTGTATTTCCTCTTTCTACAAGGTGTTTTTCTACATTTTCTTGTAAGTAATATTTTAAGCACACATTAAATTGATTTTATGGACTTCACTTTGTTGGTTATTTATTTTGCTTGAGCCCCAAAGACCCGCTTAATGTGCCACCAAGTGATAGAGTGACAAGATCCTACAGGTGGAAAAAGGACCCATCTTTCCATACTTAATCACTTGCCTAAAGGGTCCTTAAACCCCCCTACTGCCCAGGCCAATTTTCAGCTTTCAGCGCTGTCGCACTTTGAATGACAATTGCACGGTCATACAACACTGTACCCAAATTACATTTTTATCATTTTTTTCAAACAAATAGAGCTTTCTTTTGGTTGTATTTAATCACTACTGGGGTTTTTATTTTTTGCTGAACAAACAAAAAAATACAGAAAATTTTGAAAAAAACAAAAAATAGTTTTCATAGTTTGTTATAAAATTTTGCGAAAATTTTGCAAACAGGTAATTTTTCTCCTTCATTGATGTGCGCTAATAAGGCGGCACTGATGGGTCCTGATAGGCAATGGTAGGCTGCACTGATGGGCACTGATAGGCTGCACTGTTGGGCACTGATAGGCTGCACTGATGGGCACTGATAAGGCAGCACTGATAAGGTGGCACTCATAGGTGGCACTGATGGGCAATGATAGGCAGCACTGAAGGGCACTGGTAAGTGGCACTGAAGGGCACTACTTGGCGGCACTCATGGGCACTGATGGGCACTAATAAGTGGCACTGATGGGTGGCACTGATGGGCAATGATAGGCACTGGTAGGGGACACATGATGGGGCACTGATAGGTGGCACTGGTAGGTGGCACTGGTGGGCACTATTAGGTGGCACTAGTGGGCACTAATAGATGGCACTGGTGGGCATTGGTAGGTGGTGCTGGTGGGCACTGGTAGGTGGCGCTGGTGGGCACTGGCGGGTGACACTAGTGGGCACTGGTAGGTGGCACTGGGGGCACAAATAATCCCTCTCCTCTTTGGGACCGATGTCTCTCTGACAGCAGCCAGCGATCATTGTTTTTTTCTCCTCACACTGACAGTGTGAGGAGAAAAAAACAGCTGATCGCCGTTTGCTGTTTACTTTACATGATTAGCTGTCATTGGCTGACAGCTGATCACGTGGTAAGGGGGTGGGATAACCCCGATCTCCAATCTGTGATCAGGCGAGTCTCATGGACTCGCTGATCACAGAGCGAGCTGGGCGCACTCTGCAGGGAGCACGCAGGCCACTTGTTGCCGAGAGGATGTCAATGTACGCACTCCCGGCAATTCAGGTCCGCGCTGTAGCCGTCATTCGGCTATAGCGTGGACGTCAAGTAGTTAAGCTTCTTTGACCCTCAGACTGAAAATCTGCGGGTCTATCGTTTCCAGTGAGTGGGGATACAGGAGAAGAGTGATACACCCTGCACCACCTGATTGGGCTGAAGCACACCAGCACTTTTTTCAGTTCCAAACACCTTTGTATACTTATGGACATTTTTGGAGCACTATTGCATTTTATGTATTTTTTGTAGATTATTTAAAGCACTATTGCACTTATATATCATACTACTCTAGCACTTTAATTTGGTTACATACTTTTTGCACATGAACACTTTATTATACTATTTATTACTGTTTTAGGTGGAAGCGCTGTTTTATTGTTAGTCCAAGGTATTTAGTAAGAGGCATAGTGAGTTTTTTGAAGTTGCAATATTTTGGGTAATGAAGACATTTTTATTTTCCACAAAATTGTCATATTAACAAGTTATTTCTTACACATGGCATGGATAAACTTGCAATTACACCCCAAAATACATTCTGCTACTTGTCCTGAGTATGGCGATACCACACATGTGAGACTTTTCCACAGCCTGGCCACATCCACAGAGGCCCAACATCCAAGTAGCACCATAAGGCGTTCTAGGATCATAAATTACACATTTCATTTCCTGAGTACCTATCGCATTTTTGAAGGCCCTGGATAATTTTTTAGCCATGTGGACAGATGTGCGCAGATGATTCCTGGGATAGATGTGTGACAGATGTTGATCACTGGGATGTGGCAGATGTTCACTGGGACAGATGTGGCAGATGTTCACTGGGACAGATGTGGCAGATCACGGACAGATGTGGCAGATCACGGATAGATGTGGCAGATGATTACAGACAGATGTGGCAGATGATTACGGACAGATGTGGCAGATGATTATGGGCAGATGCGGCAGGTGATCACTGACAGATGTGGCAGATGATGTGCGCCAGATGAGCACGGACAGATGTGGCAGATGATCACAGACAGATGTGGCAGATGATCACAGACAGAAGTGGCAGATGATGTGCGCCAGATGTGCACCAGATGATTACGCACAGATGTGGCAAATGATTATGGACAGATGAGGCAGATGATCACAGATACACGTGGCGGATGATGTGCGCCAGAAGTGCGTCAGATCATGGACAGATGTGCCAGATGATCACTGACAGATGTGCCAGATGATCATGGACAGATGTGGCAGATGATAATGAACAGATGTGGCGAATGATCACAGATAGATGTGGCAGATGATCATGGACCGATGCGGCAGATATTCACTGGGACAGATTATTTTACTGGGACAGATGTGTGACTGGTGTTTTTACTGTGTTGGGGACACTGTTTTGGGGACACTAGCTGGGTGATCAGTGAGTAAAAGCAGTAAAAATGCTGTAAACTCACTGATCCCCAGCTGGCAGCACAGATCCGCTCTCCTTCTCCTCACTGACAAGCTCTGTGTGAGGAGAAGCAGAGCTGATCCCCGTTACGGCTGTGTTTACATTACATGACGGCTGTGATTGGACACAGCTGTCATGTGATCAGGAGGGCCAATCACAGAGCCCTCCTGCCGAGTGGTGTTGCGCTGTGTCTGGGGAACACAGGCACACCGGTATCACGTAGCTGCGTGGACACGCGGCCGGGCAATCTTCCTCCTTCTGCGGGATGTTCAGGAACGTCCACTCAGAAGGAGGAAGCGCTGGTGGGAGGAGGTTAAAAATTATAATTTTATAACATTTTTTTTTGCATTGATACATGTTCCCCAGGGCAGTACCCAGGTCCCCATACACTTTTTATGCCAATAACTTGCTTATAAGCCTTTAAAATGAGGACTTTTGATTTTTCCTGTTCGTGTCCCATAGACTTTAATAGAGTTTGCATGTTTGCTAGAACTTTTTCCCTGTTTGAGATGTTCTGGTGCAAACCGAACAGGGGGGTTTTTGATCCTTCCCTACCCTACCATAAAAATCACTTGATCATTATCTAAATGTGAGTAAAAATTTCAAAATTCCTAGGCTGTGGAATCCAACAAAATGGAAACAGTTGTCATTCAGTAGTATCCTAAGAGTTTGAAATGTGTATTTTTTTTTGCATGTGCAACAGAAATGTCTGATGTAGGGAGGGTCGAATAACCTGACTTAAAACTATTCTAGTTTTCCTTTAGTTTTCATATAGCTCTTTTTCACATAACAATATTATTTCAAGAGTAGAACTTTTAGAGTTAACTTTTGGTTAAATAGCTATTTATTCTGGTCTGGCACACGGAAGACAATTAACTGTTGAAACAGCAAACTACATGGCAACTAATTGTCCATTAAATAGAATATAGAAAGTTACACAGCTGTTAGGTCACTAGGAGCCAAAGATATGACTGGCCCCAGGACCTGTGATCCCAGGTGTTTCTATAAACCAAAAAAATGCAAAGAATTATGATATTTTCATTCCTCCTATTCATTGTCTGTAAAGCCTTAGCGATGAGCAATACTCTTTAAGCCTAGCTATTGGCTCTTGATACGAATATGACAGATGTTAGAGGAGCCCTGAGGCCAGCAATGGCTAAGTTGAGACATAAAAGATTTTGGGAAAATCTACTTGGTTGCAGTTTAAGTATTTCTCGGAAGATCCTTGATTCTTTGTCTATATGACATTCGCAGTTCAAAAGAAAAAACAAAACAAATATAAAGACAGAGTAACATGTTTACATTAGCAG
This sequence comes from Pelophylax lessonae, assembly GCF_965119305.1. NCBI lineage: Eukaryota > Metazoa > Chordata > Amphibia > Anura > Ranidae > Pelophylax > Pelophylax lessonae. The sequence continues at coordinate 514,145,088 of NC_138770.1, read as the reverse complement.
GGCTATCAACATCTTGTGGTATGAGATGTTACATTGTTTCAGAGCTCATCATTAAAGTAGAACCCCACTCAAAACTTTTTTTTGTTTATTTTTAATAGAGAGAGAATTGGGTTTGCAGAGTTTTATGGGTGTCTGTGCTTCCACTAAGTTACTTTAACGTCATTGTAACTGTACCTTACAGCAAGTTTGTTTAAGTCTCAGAACCCACAAGGGCCCTTTAGAATGTTCCAGCTGTGGGAGTGGTTAAAGAGCCAGAACCCATGCTTCATGGTTCACTTTCCAGAACTTCTTATGCTTTAATACAAGCATTGGATCCAATATTGAGATCAGTTTCCCCAGGAACAGCCTCCACAGTACATAGGTTGGTTTCAATGGTTCCCTATACACACAGTGAGACTTTTTGTAATTTCCACTTTGCCACAAGGCTTGCACAATACAGCCCCTCAAAACTGCTAGCAGACCAGGTCATGAGTACAGTCCTCAGCGCTCAAATTGCCTCACATAGGGCATGGTATAGTGTAAGATCCTGGTACCTGCGGTACCCTTCCAGCCTATTATTTGTACATTACGTTCCACCATATAGATAGGTGGAACGCATCTAGTACCTGTCCCTTTAAATTCCATGACCTCATCAGTGAGTGCCGCTCTGAGCGGCTATTTCAACCGCCGGCATTCACTCACATGTGTTCGTGCAAACCGCTTGCTACAGCATTACCTAATGCTGCCGAATCCTCCAGCTATTCCCTAATACCTGGATTGACCGAACACTTGCTACAACATCTTGTATCTCACTACAAGATCATTACCTCACCGCCGGAACCCTCTCCTTACAAACCTACCAGTGATAAGTACCCCACAGGGGAATACCTTCCTAATCTACTTTCACTACTACTCTGCTTACTAAAGACTATTGCTACTCTAAGAACTATACTGTTACATCTAACATCTGCACCGCTACTTAGATTGCAAGCTCTTGAGCCTATTACCATCTTGTCACTGCACTAGCCTAGCATCTCCTGTACACTTCATCTGCTCTTCACTACCACCTGTTACCTGTACATGATTGCTATCCTAAGTGCTTACTATGACCATCTGTTACCTCTTACCATTGCTATCACTATCCACGCCTGTCCCCTCAGTATCACCTCTATACTTTCACATATAAACATATCACTCCAGGAACATCTTTAATGAGTGTCTGTGTTTGTGTATGTGCTTGCTGAGACAGGCTGATGCACAATGATGAGTCTTGAGAGTTGGATATGGTAGTTCAACACATCTCTACATGACTACTAAGTGTAACTTCCGCAGCTGCAAATCCACACCACACAAATAAACGCCGGAGCTCTTACAGATTGCACGAAAGCCGAAAAATGGATTCAGCGGAAATAGCTACACATGTGATACAACTATCACAAAAGGTAGATTCATTAATTCTTTCACTTACTGAAGTGAAAAATGAAAACCAGACCTTGAGACAGCAGATAGCCTGTGTTTCACAGCTCACTGCTGCCCAACCCCGTGAGCCCAAAATAAACCCTCCACAAGTGTTTACGGGTGATCGGAAAAAATTCAGTGAATTTAAAAACGTATGTCAATTGCTTTTTAATCTAAAACCTCGTACTTACACTACAGACCAATTAAAGGTCTGCACCACTATATCATATATGTCAGGTGATCCACGGGCTTGGGCAGACTCTCTTATTGAGAAAAATGACCCTCTTCTCAACTCCTATCCTACGTTTTTAGCAGAGCTCTCTAGCCTATATGAAGACTCTAATAGGCAGAGTACTGCTGACAGCCAATTGAGGGCTTTAAAACAAGGAAGGAGACCTGTTGAAGATTTCGTAGCAGAGTTCAAGAGATGGACCCTTGATTCAGGGTGGAATGATGCATCTCTGCGAACCCAGTTCAGGCTTGGGTTATCTGAAGCCATAAAAGACGAGCTCGCCCGAGCGGATTTACCTGGCACCTTGGATGCCTTGATACAACTTAGTATCAAAATAGACAGACGATTGCGAGAGAGGAAGGCTGAGAAAATGGGAATCCCATTACCCAACCCTTCTCGGGAGTCGTCCTTCGATCCTACTCCTATGGAGGTAGGAACCATCCGCCCACCAATATCGTCTACTGAAAAGGCCAGGAGAAGAACAGAAAATCTCTGTATGTACTGCGCCTCCGCCGAACATTTGATAAGCGTTTGTCCCCTTGTCCACAAGAAAAAGGGTGAGTGTTCACAGGTCTTGCTGGGGGGAATTAACGACTTCTTTTACTAATCCCTATCTCTTTCTTCGTTTGATCCTACAGTGGGACCAAATTAGGATCACCACCAAGGCCATGGTCGACACAGGATCTTGTGGGAACTACATTGACACTAGTTTTGTTGCTTTAAATAAAATACCTATTATTTCAAAACCCAAACCTGTCTCTGTTAGTTTGATTAACGGTATTCCGTTATCTTCTGGTCCAATTACCACTCAGACACAAGCACTCCTTGCTACTGCTAACGAGTCTCATGTTGAGACCACCACGTTTGATGTGTTACCCTCACCACATTTTCCCATTATTTTGGGACTTCCCTGGTTACATATACATCAACCAACTATTGATTGGAAGACACGGTCCCTAACCTTCCCTTCTCACTATTGCGAGACCACGTGTAACCTCCAATCTCAAAAGAAAATCCTGTCCATGGTGTCAGAGGAAATTACACCACCACCATGCTATCAGGGTTTATCAGAAGTCTTCCTTGAGAAAAATGCTCAAGTGTTGCCTCCCCATAGGGACTACGATTGTTCTATTGACCTACTCCCTAATAGTAAGCTACCTTTCGGTCATGTTTATCCTCTTTCTCAGGATCAACTTTCTCATCTCAAGGAATACTTGGATGAGAACTTAGCGAAAGGGTTCATTAGACCCTCTACTTCCTCTACAGCTGCAGGACTTTTCTTTGTCCGCAATAAGGATTTAAGCCTTCGGCCTATTATTGACTATAGGCAATTAAATATTATTACGATAAAGGATCGCTATTCCTTACCTCTCATCCCGGAACTGATTGAACAAGTGCGTGGAGCCACTTACTTCTCAAAGTTAGACCTTAAAGGGGCTTACAATCTCATCCGCATCCGTAGTGGGGATGAGTGGAAGACGGCATTCAGAACTAGATACGGACTATTCGAATATCTAGTGATGCCGTTTGGGTTGTGTAATGCTCCCGCAGCATTTCAGCGGTTCATAAACGACATCTTCCGAGATCTACTCCATGTCTGTGTCGTAGTATATCTGGACGATATACTCATTTACTCTCAATCCTTGTCTGAACATAAAAGACATGTAAGACTTGTGTTGTCCAGATTGCTCGCACATAACTTGTACGTAAAACTGAAGAAATGCCTATTCCATAAGGAAGAGGTGTTATTCTTAGGATACATCATATCCAAGAACAGCATCAAGATGGATATGAGCAAGATATCCTGTATTCTGGATTGGCCTGTACCAACAACTCGTAAGGCCTTACAACGATTTCTTGGATTCTCAAACTTCTATAGGAAGTTCATCAAGAACTTCTCGTCTATTGTGAGACCACTCACACAACTTACAAGTGTTAAGCAAACATTTAAATGGTCTGAAGAAGCAAATAAAGCGTTCAGCTTGTTGAAATCAAGCTTCATTACCGCTCCCATACGACGCCATCCAGACCCATCCCTCCAATACATCCTGGAGGTAGATGCGTCAAATATGGCTGTAGGAGCAGTTCTTTCCCAACGACCTACGAATACTTCACCACTTCATCTCTAAATCACTAAGTAACCCAGAGGTGAACTACCCAGTGGGTGAAAAAGAGTTACTTGCCATGAAGTTGGCACTGGAGAATTGGCGACATCTACTTGAGGGCACCCGGTTGCCAATACTCATATATACAGACCATAAAAACCTCCAATATCTCCAGACCAACAAGACCCTTTCCCACCGACAGGTACGTTGGTCGCTATTCCTCCATGTTCCATGGGAAGTTGTTTCTTTAGACTTCATAGTGGAATTACCACCGTCCAAGGGATTCACTACCATCCTAGTGTCAGTGGACCATCTGACAAAAATGGCACATTTCATTCCCATTCGCAGACTACCTTCATCTAAGGAAACAGCGGAATTGCTAGTAAAATATGTGTTCAAACTACATGGAATTCCAAAGACTTTTTTATCTGACCGGGGCTCGCAGTTCATCTCTAAGTTTTGGCAAGCTCTATGTCACATACTGCGCATTGAGCGAAAACTTACTTCCCCCTATCACCCACAGACCAACGGACAAACTGAAAGAGTCAACCAGTGTATTGAACAATATTTGCGTTGCTACACCTCATACCTACAGGATGATTGGGTGGACCTCCTCCCTCTGGCAGAATTTGCTTATAACAATGCAACCCACAGTACTACTAAGCAAAGTCCGTTCTACCTGAACTATGGGTTCCATCCCACAATTCTTCCACCACGCATCCTACCATCAAGTAACCCAGTAGCCTCTGACTATCTCACCCAAATAAAAGACTCTTTGGGCTTACTTAACACCACCATCTCACATGCTCATAGCCAACAAAAGAGGTACTATGACCTCCGCAGAAGACCTTCACCTCAATATGCTATTGGGGATCTTGTTTGGCTATCTACGAGGAACTTGAGGTTGAAAATTCCTAGTAAAAAGCTTGGACCTCTATTCCTGGGACCTTTCCCAATTGAGAAGCTCATTGGGGAATCTGCAGTTCGACTCACTTTATCGGCAGATCTTAAAATACACCCCACGTTCCATGTATCTCTATTGAAGCCACATACACCCAACCAAGGGATTAGACCTACCATCGCGCCTCCACCTCCAATACAAGTTGAAGGTGGAGAAGAATTTGAGATTAAAGAAATTTTGGATTCTCGTATCCACAGAGGAAAGCTCCAATATTTCATAAGACGGAAAAATTATGGTCCCCAAGATGACACCTGGTTGGATGCTTCTGACGTCCACGCACCCAGGCTTATACGAAGGTTCCACTCCAAATACCCGGAGAGACCAGTGTTATAGGCCTTCCGGAGCCGGCCTTAGGGGGGGGGGGTACTATAAGATCCTGGTACCTGCGGTACCCTTCCAGCCTATTATTTGTACAGTACGTTCCACCATATAGATAGGTGGAACGCATCTAGTACCTGTCCCTTTAAATTCCATGACCTCATCAGTGAGCGCCGCTCTGAGCGGCTATTTCAACCGCCGGCATTCACTCACATGTGTTCGTGCAAACCGCTTGCTACAGCATTACCTAACGCTGCCGAATCCTCCAGCTATTCCCTAATACCTGGATTGACCGAAGACTTGCTACAACATCTTGTATCTCGCTACAAGATCTTTACCTCACCGCCGGAACCCTCTCCTTACAAACCTACCAGTGATAAGTAGCCCACAGGGGAATACCTTCCTAATCTACTTTCACTACTACTCTGCTTACTAAAGACTACTGCTACTCTAAGAACTATACTGTTACATCTAACATCTGCACCGCTACTTAGATTGCAAGCTCTTGAGCCTATTGCCATCTTGTCACTGCACTAGCCTAGCATCTCCTGTACACTTCATCTGCTCTTCACTACCACCTGTTACCTGTACATGATTGCTATCCTAAGTGCTTACTATCACCATCTGTTACCTCTTACCATTGCTATCACTATCCACGCCTGTCCCCTCAGTATAACCTCTATACTTTCACATATAAACATATCACTCCAGGAACATCTTTAATGAGTGTCTGTGTTTGTGTATGTGCTTGCTGAGACAGGCTGATGCACAATGATGAGTCTTGAGAGTTGGATATGGTAGTTAACACATCTCTACATGACTACTGAGTGTAACTTCCGCACCTGCAAATCCACACCACACAAATAAACGCTGGAGTGTTACATATAGACACTGGATATTTCAGCTCTAGCTACACAAGCAGCAATGGTGACAAGCACCTTCTCTATTTCACGTTCACACTCTTCCTTCATTCCAGGACATCACAGACACAAAATAAAGCCAGGCATGGATCACATTTGAACAGCTTTACATCAACATACATTTTCAGCAAGCTATCTTGTTTTAATAGGAAGGCATGTCCAACCTAGTTGCCTAAGGCAAGTCTCAAAAAAAAAAACATCTTCCATAACTCCTGGTGTTTGTTTGGGTGCTCACTTGAATAAACCTTTTTCATAACTTTTAGTGCTCGGGTGCTAACACTGACTTGGGTGCTTAATTAGCCTCTTGAAGAATAACTTTTCTATCCTGGCTGTCCCCAAATGGCTCTAGAACACTTAGGGGCTGTTCACACTTTGCCTAACAAACACTCCTATAGCGTTAATATAGGCGTTAGATTTGCATTAATGAGCTTTAGTATGAGCGTTAGACTGACATTTTAAGAGCTATTGACAAGTTAAAAATGCTCCCCAAATGCCCTATGGGCAGTTTTGAAGCGTTTGATGAGCATTAAGGCGTATTTTCCACGGTTGTGCTTATCTCCATAATACAGTATACTGTATGTTGTATTACTATTTGTTCTAAGTTCTTCTCTACTTTTGGTAAGCACATTTTCTTCATACTGGAAAAGGGCGAGACACAGATAAATGAAAAACGGAACATGTCAGTTCAACTTTTGTCTCTCCAGTGCACCTGTGTTTGCCTTAGGTACACTGATAATTAGACTTATATCAAGTGCTAAGGGCAGAAATTTTAGATGTGGAATAATAAAATGGATTGTAGGCAAATGTCAGAAACAAAAATCTACTTTTTCAGCAACGCTGTGTGTGTATAGATTTTGAGGGTTGGAGTATGGATTTTTTGTTATAGAACCCCTGCCTCAGATTTCCTGCATGTTGCCAAGTACTCTGATTCCTGTCCTTATTTTACTTTGTTAATATCTTGAAATTTAAAAGTATAATCATGTATTCTGTGTCAACAGGAAAACTCTATAGAATATTAGAACAATGTTTGGATTTGCTTCAAATCAGATTATAAGCACTCTGTTTTATTTTTATTTTTAAAGTGTCAGTTATTTTCAGATGAGTTGAGTGAGATTGGGAAATCACAGTAATGTGACCAAAAATAGACACTTATCCTTGTGTAAAGCTTCATAAATGTAAATTGTTATGTAATGTGGTGCCAGGGGATAAGGGGGTCAAAATCTTTTAGATCTGCTAGAACTAAGCATTTCTAGACTGAAAAAGATATTCTGTGAACTGTCAATAACTGGTAAATTGCACATTAAACTGCTGCATGCAGCACACTTCTAATGTTTAAGTAGGGTAGAGAGAAGGAGAAAAGGAGGAAAAACAGCTTACAGATCCTCAAAAAAAAGTTGTGGCCAAGAGTTGAATTCAGAGAGTCCAAACCACATCCAAACAATGGGACATTACCTTCTGGTAAACTGAAGCCAGACACAAAGATGGAAGGGTAATGTTCTGGGTAAGGTATAAGGCAGAGACAACCTTAGAAAGGCCTAGACCTCAACACCTCCTTGTTCTTATGCAAGACCAAAGCCCTAGCAAGATAAGGCTGCTAGTTCAGATTTTCACCTAGCTGATGTAGCACGCTACAGGTAGGTGCTAGGTAAAGTATAGTGGCTCCTGATGACGTCAAATGACAAACCGCGTAGAGTGTCCTTCCGTCATTTCCGCTTGCTGTCACTCTGAACCGCATTTCCGGTGTTTGGAGCGCATCGCGTTCCGGAAATAACCCGGGAACAGACCCACGCTACTTGTATTGTGATCTGCCTGTCTTTCACCGCCAGTTTGTGAGTAATATTTTTATTTCAATAAAGTATTTTACCAAACAGTACTTCACTATATGAGCCTTTCCTCCCCATATATGATCTGGACTTTCTACTTATATATGAACGCTATAATATGAGGATTTATGGAATAAAGGAGAAGATGCATGCCCCCTATTGATGCTGGTAGAGAAGACCTACCCTTGATTTTTACCACGCTTGTTACCCCTGTAGGGGTACCATTTTCTGGTGAGTGCGCAATTCATTAAGGGGACCTAGGATTCACCTGCACGCGTCACCTTCTGAAAAGTTCCACCTTATTCCATGATAACCTGGGATTGGATGGCTGCCATCCTCTTCATTCTATGAACTTTTGACTTTACATGGACTCACCTATATAGTTATCTTTCTTTTATGTGACACTGACCATTTATATAAGTTTCATTGGACTTCACCTGCTTTTTTGATTTGTCATTTTAGATTTTGCCATTTGTTACACTTTATTCGTGGCTATTATTATAATTGCACTCTTTTTGCCGATTTTTTCTTTGGGACACACCTCTATTATCTTTTACACTTTATTTCACTTATCACCTCATGTGATTTGTTATAATCACCTTCTGGCACATCTCTTTACTTGCCAATTTTTGGGGACACATCCAACCCCCCCCCCTCTTCATTTTAAGTGGCACTGTCACCTTCATTTTTTATTTATATACTGTATTTACCATTGCACTTTTTTGAAGCACATCGCACAGACCACTATTGCACTTTTAGACAATTAAACTTGGGATATCTATGTCTTTTATCTGTGTATTTATTTTTCTGTGTATGAATTATTGTGCATTTTCATTTATTGCACCTTTTTCATGTTTATATTACATCTAGCACCTCATCATTTACACCACTCATTGGAGAGATATTAGTATTTGCCAATTTTATCCTTTTTCTATATTCATTTTTCACCACACTAGTGAAGTAGAGCCAATCACTTTCCTTCCTTAATTTTGAGATATCTGTGTCATTTACCTCTGTATTAATTTGTCTACATATTCCGTATTGTGCATTTATTGCACCTTTCTCATTTTTTATATTGCATCTAGCACTTTATTATTTACACTGGAGAGATATTAGCATCTGCCATTTTTATTTCTTTACACTTATTTATTTTTTACCACACTAGTGGGGCAGCGCCGAGTACCTTCCTGTTTTCATATCTTCCAATCGGTATATTGCCCCTTTTCAGAGGCATATACCTTTTTTTGAAGGTAGGCTGCAGCCGCCCATTCCCCTATTTCTCCATTAAGCGCGGATTCTTTATATTTCCTATTTATAGTGGGACTTGTCTGTCTAACAGCAGGGCTTTGATTTATTTTTGTCAGTCAGGTTGTCATGGCTCCCAAGTGTGTCTGCTGAAAGGGGAGTCTCCCCACTGGTCCTATGAAAGGCTTCTCATTGGGCAGTGGAGAAAACCCAATCAGAGACACATTCAGGCCTGTATCTACCCCAGAAGCCAGATTCTGCCACAGAGGATTCTGGGAGTGGGTATAAGTCTGAAGAGGGTGTATGACTCAGCATCTTTGGGGTAAAGCAGAGTCCCAGGAGGGAGAGGATGGCTGTCTCTCCTCCTGTCAGAGGAAGCGGATGTCTCGGAGTGCTGCCTGAGAATCCAGAGGGTGCTGAGTTGAGCTGAAGGGGATCCGGTGTGCCGAGAACCAACGGAGAAAGAGAGAGGTCCAGTCCCAGGAAAGCCTACAAAGGTTGTGAGTACTGTGGATTGCCCCTGGGGTTCTGCCTAGTGTCAGAGGGGACCACTCCAGAGAAGGTTCTGGGGATCCAGGAGTCAGCTAGCTGTAAAGGGGGTGTCTGATCAGAGGACCCTGAAGTATTAGAGGGGGGTACCTAGGTAGAGGACCCTGAAGTGTTAAAGGGGGCGCCTGCAGTTTGGGCCCTGAAGAGTCAGTGAACAGTGTGAAGTGTACAGGTTAAGAGTTGCAACGGCACAGAAATTTACAAGAAGCTACCTCAGCCAGTACAGGGCTGGAGGGAGCTGTTCAGTGACTTTTGAGCTAAAGCAGTGTCAGGAGTCAAGTATTCTACAGTCCTGGATCTTCTGAGTTAACAGATACATTAAAGTCGAGGTTCCAGCACTGTTTCAGTGTCACAGTATCTTCAAGCGTCAGGAAGCGTTGGCTGGCATTCAGCTGGCGTCAAGACAGCGCTAACAGGCATTTTTCTTCAAGTGTCCCAAAATTGTACCTAGTTGAGCCAGAGGAATATCCCACTCATTCCCTTCTCCCATCCCCTCAATACAATAAAACAAAAACAAACCAAAGATGCCGGTATGGTCATTGTCTCAGTTCTCACACCTGGGTTCACAGCTTAAATGTGCTGAAAGTGTTATCGGTAACAATGGTAGACCCACATTAGGCTCAAGGCCTAGAAAACCTGCTACACTAAGGTAATACAGTATCTCACAAAAGTGAGTACACCCCTCACATTTTTGTAAATATTTTATTTCAAATTTTCATGTGACAACACTGAAGAAATTACACTTTGCTACAATGTAAAGTAGTGAGTGTACAGCTTATATAATAGTATAAATTTGCTGTCCCCTCAAAATCACTCAACACACAGCCATTAATGTCGAAACCGCTAGCAACAAAAGTGAGTACACCCCTGAGTGAAAATGTCCAAATTGGGCCCAGTTAGACATTTTCCCTCCCAGTGTCATGTGACTCGTTAGTTGTACAAGGTCTCAGGTGTGAATGGGGAGCAGGTGTGTTAAATGTGTTATTGCTCTCACTCTCTCATACTGGAAATAGCAAACAAAGAGTGTTCCAGGGAAATTTGAGTGGACAAGGCTGGGTTATGCCAGTACAATAAGTTTAAAGAATGAAAAAAGTAGAATAAAAGGTAATATTTAGTGACCAAATTTAAAATGTACACAAAATACAAGACTAACAACACTCAGTGTATAAAAGGACATAGTTGAAGAGATATGTTCAAATCCATTGCATGTGGACCAGTGTCATAAGTGGAATCACTAGCTCTTCGTGCAGTAGGAACATCCAACAGGTTTCACAATCTAACAGTGATTCCTTCTTCAGGGAAATTTAGATAGAACATATAACCATCAAAATGATATCGCAAAGCAAAATATGTGCACACAAATAGCACAGCCAAAAGGTAGATGTCTAGCCCACAGTAAGTATGGCTAAGCCCAATATATAGTATTAAGGAGTGAAAAAACCCCTGAAGTTGGCAGAGTAGAAAAATTCCAAAAGTGTGGGGGGGGGGGGGGCCCGTAAAGTCCGTGACTCACTGTTCACTTTGTGACGATCACAAGGAGCTCAAAATTTAGGAGGGACAATCCAATACAAATGTTAAGTATGTGTGGAGACAGCAGGAGATGTGAGCCTGTCGGCGGTAGCCAGTGCTGGGCTCACAGCACAGTAAGTAAGGAGTAAGGAGTAATTGAGGAGTTGCAGAGTGAGTATTGGAGCCCAGATTTGTTGGTCTCCAAGCTCAATGGCACTCTGGAGTTCTGCCATAATTTCCTTGAACCCTAATAAAGTTTCAAAATTTGGCATACATCCTATGTCCGGTGTGGATGAGCTCACTGAAAGATGAGGCCTGGCTAAGTCATTTTTTTTTAGCTTATAAAGATAATAGCAGCTACCCTTAAAGGAGAAGTACAGCCAAAGTTTTTTTTCACTGTACTTCTCCTGTGAATCACAGGATTGCAATTTGTTCTGCATTCTTGTGACCCATTTTCAGCAGACAGTGGGCTGAAGCCCAATATTGGCTGACATCACTGAACCGGTCCAAGTAGGGGAAAGATTGCGACTATATGCTCAGGATCCACCCAGATGTCTGGACCAGCACCCAGCTCAGCCTCTCAGCTAGATACTGAGAGCCTGAGCCAGCCCCTCCCACCCCCTCCAAAGCCCTTTGCTCTAGTGAACCTGTGGGGGCAGAGCAGAGAGCCGGTGACTGACAGTCACTAGCTCTTTGCATCAGAGCACTGAGAACTGATTGATCAACAGTCTTTGATCGCTCGGTTCTCAGTCTTAGAGCAGATGCTGCATCCACCTAGGTAAGTATGATTTCTAAATAAAAAATAAAAAAAACCCTTGATGTCTTCTTTAACCAAGTTGCCTGAGAGAAGATACATTTCTAAATCACAGAGAGACACTTATTGCTCCTACCATGTTCTAACAGATCATAGGCCAAATGTTATGCCAAAATGATTTTTTGTAGGGACTGTTAATCCCATTTGCCCAAAGTCCAGGCAGTGTTAAACTTTCTGAGGAGGGGAGACTTACTGTGTATCCAGAAAAGTGTGCTTTATGCATGGAGGAAGAAAATAATTTTGGATACATTGTGGGAAGATGGAAGATGAAGCTTCAAGTCAGCAAGGTAGAGACTATACAGTCCTGGCCCTGCCTCGATTTGTCCTTCTAGGACACTAGCAAAAACTGAGGCATGCTGGTAGTAGGAAGGAGTATACCCAGGGCTGTCCTATAGCATTTTTGTTTGCCAGTGTCCTATCCTTCTGTAAGCGGCAGTATCAGAACTCCTGTGTCCCTCAGTGGTAGAGAGGTAAATATTTGTAATTGCAGCAATATACAGTATACTGAGCTATTTAGACAGGATTTAGCTCTGTGAAGTGACTGCTTTGCTGGATGCAAACATTTTATGTTCATTTTTTTTGTACAATACGGAAAGACTCCTGTGTTGGCCATTGCTTTGAAATTTTCTTCTGCATCAAAGCCCATTGTGGGAGGAAAGTTAGTCCCAACAAAAGGCTAGTGGATCAAATGCAGAAACTCATAAACACTGTTCCCACTCTTTTTACAAACTACCAAGAGATGCCTTTCTATAAATGAAAGGGCTTGGATAGCCAACAACACAACTTGGTTTTCTTCCCAGAAGTTAGCACAGTCTGACTTTTGGAAACTGGTTAGCTCAATTTCTTTTGCAAACCCAACAGGGAAATTTTTTACACCTGGGCAAAGAGAGAGTGTAAGAAGTAATGAAGCATCTATGTAGTGTCTGGTGGTGGTTAAAGTAGAAAAAATCTGATAACAGAATGATATTTTAGCTTAATGACTACCAATACTACTAGTGTTGGCTACCATAATAATTTCAACAAAAAATATATACAGTATCTCACAAAAGTGAGCACACCCCTCACATTTTTGTAAATATTTTATTATATCTTTTCCTGTGACAACACTGAAGAAATGACACTTTGCTGCAATGTAAAGTAGAGAGTGAACAGCTTGTATAACAGTGTAAATTTGCTGTCCCCTCAAAATAACTCAACACACAGCCATTAATGTCTAAACCGCTGGCAACAAAAGTGAGTACACCACTAAGTGAAAATGTCCAAAGTGTCAATATTTTGTGTGGCCACCATTATTTTCCAGGACTGCCTTAACCCTCTTGGGCATGGAGTTCACCAGAGCTTCACAGGTTGCGACTGGAGTCCTTTTCCACTCCTCCATGATGACATCACGGAGCTGGTGGATGTTAGCGACCTTGCTCTCCTCCACCTTCTGTTTGAGGATGCCCCACAGATGCTCAATAGGATTTAGGTCTGGAGACATTCTTGGCCGGTCCATCACCTTTACCCTCAGCTTCTTTAGCAAGGCAGCGGCCATTTTGGAGCTGTGTTTGGGGTCATTATCATGTTGGAATTCTGGCCTGGGGCCCAGTCTCCGAAGGGAGGGGATCATGCTCTGCTTCAGTATGTCACAGTACATGTTGGCATTCATGGTTCCCTCAATGAACTGTAGCTCCCCAGTGCTGGCAGCACTCATGCAGCCCCAGACCATGACACTCCCACCACCATGCTTGACTGTAGGCAAGACACAATTGTCTTTGTACTCCTCACCTTGTTGCCGCCACACACGCTTGACACCATCTGAACAAAATAAGTTTATCTTGGTCTCATCAGACCACAGGACATGGTTCCTGTAATCCATGTCCTTAGTCTGCTTGTCTTCAGCAAACTGTTTGCGGGCTTTCTTGTGCATCATCTTTAAAAGAGGCTTCCTTCTGGGACGACAGCCATGCAGAAAAATTTGATGCAGTGTGCGTCTATGGTCTGAGCCCTGACAGGCTGACCCCCCCCCCCCACCCCTTCAACCTCTGCAGCAATGCTGGCAGCACTCATACGTTTATTTCCCAAAGACAACCTCTGGCTAGGATGCTGAGCACCTGCACTCAGCTTCTTTTTTGGACATAGCAAGGCCTTTTCTGAGTGGAACCTGTCCTGTTCAACCGCTGTATGGTCTTGGCCACCATGCTGCAGCTCAGTTTCAGGGTCTTGGCAATCTCCCTATAGCCTAGGCCATCTTTATGTAGAGCAATGATTCTTTTTTTTAGATCCTCAGAGAGTTCTTTGCCATGAGGTGCCATGTTGAACTTCCACTGACCAGTATGAGAGAGTAAGAGAGATAACACCAAATGTAACACACCTGCTCCCATTCACACCTGAGACCTTGTAACACTAACAAGTCACATGACACCGGGGAGGGAAAATGGCTAATTGGGCCCAATTTGGACATTGTCACTTAGAGGTGTACTCACTTTTGTTGCCAGCGGTTTAGACATTAATGGCTGTGTGTTGAGTTATTTTGAGGGGACAGCAAATGTATACTATTATACAAGCTACACTCACTACTTTACATTGTAGCAAAGTGTTATTTCTTCAGTGTTGTCACTTGAAAAGATAAAATAAAATATTTACAGAAATGTGAGGGGTGTGCTGTACTGTATAATTAAGTACATTGTGTGTCCATAATGTGTCATAGTGTAGAATGGAGGGCTGCAGATAAACAGGTACAATCTATGTACATTGATTTTGTTTCATCTCTGTGGATCACCTGAGGTTAGTCACTTCACTCGGTATATTTTACAACCACTTTAATGGCCATTAAGTTGAACCTTTTACAACTTCTTTAACTTTCCATGTTGCCATTTTGTTAAGATCCTTCAGTAGTACTCTATATCGCAAGCCTTCTAATTTTTAATAGTTATCATTTGTGTCACTGGGAGCAATGGCAATATTTCTATTTAATCTTCTTGATCATTAATAAATAGAATACTATTATTGCAATAGAAGAAAGTCATAATCCCGCAGTTAGTAACAACCTCACTGACTGAATCGCTGATAGAGCAAATTCTAAGAGGTGCTGACAATAATTTCCCCAGGGTCTGTAGCACCTAAAGCAAGCATAGCACTCTTTCTTGGCAGATCCCTCACTCTTCTGTAGGTTTAAGGTATACTTTACAGTCACCTTTATCGCAGAACAAACAATTACATTTTTTTTTTATTACTCTTGAAGTTATTGTTTTTTTTTTTAACATTTAATTTGCATTTTGAACATTTTGAAGCAATTTGTTTATGTTTTTTTGTTTTTTTAGACAATATTTTTGCTGTTATAACTAAGTGATTTATAGAGTGGGCAATATACACATATTCTGTGGCTTCATAGGGGTTTTATTTTATCCTCCTAATGTACCCAGCTAGGAAAATACCACTAATGCTTGGCAGTGCTGGTTTTCTGAGTTTGATTGCCATAAAGAAAAATATTTGCATGAAGTTTACATGCTCTTCCTATCCTTGCATGGATTTTCTGTAGTTTTTCCAGCTCCAATAATATAAAAACATACTAGTAGGTTAAATGGCTTCTGTTTTTTTTTTTATTATTTTAATGGCAGCCTTGCTGTTCTGTATTGTAAATTTTACAGTACAGCGTACATCTTTTGCTGGTTTCATTGTATTACCATTTTGGAAGCTGTACGTTAACCAGCTGTACTGCTGGTGTGCATTTCTCCCTAATACCTAGCTTCAGGCGGTATTAAACCCAAAACCAAAAATGTATTATATTGGAGCTTACCAATTATTAGATGTGGCGGCTGCATTGGTTTTCTTTCCTCTAGCTTTTTTCCCTCTGTTTTTTACCTGGTGATCTGTCCAGTAACACACCTCCTGTATTAGTAAGACACCTCTCTGGAGGAATGAGTACAGGGGGCACAGTAGACAGCAGCATTGTCAGTTTGGGGGGGAGGGTAGTGTTAAATGTATTAGCAAATTTATATACACTAGCAAATTGATGCAAAACTGCAGCGCACACTTTATAATCAGTTACAACAGTTTTTTTTTTCCTTTTGGGATAAAGGTTTTGAATGAATAAATAAAAGCTGATTATTGTAAACACTCCATGCCAGTATTAGGTGGTTTGTCTCCTCCATGTAAACTGATACATTTTGCTGGAGAGCTTGTGAAAAACAACAGACATGCTGGCTGGATCACCAGATGAAAATAGAAGAAGGAAAGCCTAAAAAGGGAAACTAATGAAGCCATCCCATCTAGGAAATAATAAGCTTCAGTATAATAAATGTTTATTTTCAGGTGTAATACTGCTTTCACTTTGCTTGCACTGTTCTCTTTGTCAATGCATTTTGTCTATGGCCAGAATATTCAATGACTAAGTGCTGCTGCATGAAACATGAGATGATCGACTGTTCTACAAACAGTAATAACTAACTTCTAACTTGAGGTGAGCTGAATATTATTTCAGTTGTTGTGTTTGTGACATCTACTTAGCTACATAAAAATTAAAAACCTGATGTCATTTGGATCTTCTGGTGTTTTTTCCATCGGCCTATAGCCTATACTTCCACAGGCTAAGATTTAGAAATATACAACTTAGCTAGCAATGCAGCCAATAGCATACAATAAAAGAACATTAGAGACACTAACAACATACCGTGTTTCCTCGATAATAAGCCCGGGTCTTATATTAATTTTGGTACCAAAAGACACGTAGGGCTTATTTTTGGGGTAGGTCTTATTATGTTCTGTCCTGTCCCTCTCTGCCCTCCCTGCGTGCCAAGAATCCAGTGTGAACCTAGTTTAGTGTATATAAAATCCTAGGATGCACTTTATTAGTGTTTTATATATGTCCAGTGTGTGTTTTTGTAATACAATAGTGTAAAATACCTTCATTACTGTGTCTCCCCAATTTCTCCTGTCTTTCTCCTCTCATACCGTGGCTGTCAGAGGGGGATCTCAGCCCCTCCCCTCTGCAGTTTACACAGAAGCGCAGGGTAGATTCGATTACAATAGTGGGAAATACCTTCTTCATCGCCGCTCCGGGCTCAGCTGATCTGCCGCCCTCTTCTCCCCCCCTGACAGCTGGGGGTCACAGAAGCGCCGATGTATCGAAGGTATTTCCCACAATTCTAATCGAATAGCGGCGCTTCTGTGTACACTGCAGAGGGGAGGGGCTGAGATCCCCCTCTGACAGCTATGGTATGAGAGGAGAAAGACAGAATCAGCTGAGAGCGGAGTGGCGATCCAAGGAAGGTATTTCACAGTATTATATTACAAAAACACACATTGGACATTATTTAAAACACGAATAAAGTGCATCCTAGGATTTTTCATACACTAAACTAGGGCTTATTTTCAGGGTAGGGCTTATATTGCAGCCCTCCCCAAAAATAACAATAGGTCTTACTTTCAGGGTAGGTCTTACTTTCGGGGAAACACGGTAGGCATGTTCCTGGCCTGGTCTAACATTTGCATATATACAATAAGTTTAGCTCTGACTCGAACTGCATGAATCGGTTTTCTGTAGTCACTGGCAAGTGAAATCACATTCTGGCCAATACAATGACAGATTTTTGTGTCACACATTCCCAGTGTATCCTTCAAAATGTTGATCATCCTTTTTCAACCAGGGTTCAGTGAAAGTCTTGTATTCCTCTAGAGCAGGCATCACTAAATGATTGACGGTCCAGATCCAGTGCAAGTCACTGTTCCATCTGGACAGCCATTTAGGATCTTTTTCTTTCTGCCTCCTCTGCTGTCACTATCACAGCAGAGAAGATAGCTGGAGCAAAACAGCTTTGCACGCAGGCGGGAGGCACAGCAGCACTAGATAGAGGGCAGGAGTGGGAGCTGCCAGAAATAACAAACTGGTGTTTGGTTGCTAGGATGCAGGGTGGTCCTACCAACTAATAACCAGCTTTTCAATATGAAAAGTTAACTCCAGCAGCTCCTGCCAGTCATCCAGTTCTGCTGTGTCTCCTGCCCTGTGTGCCCGAGTAAGGGAGGAAGGGGCAGAGCTGTGTTGTGAAGCAAATAGGTGCAAGGGGCTGCGATGTAGAGGGGGCCAAAGGGGCAAGGTGCTGTGATGTGAAGGGGGGGCAGAGCTGCAGGGGACTGTGACGTGAAGGGGGGGCAGGGCTGCCGGGGGCTGTAATGTAAAGGGGGTTCAGAACACTGCTGTGAAGGGGAAACTGTGATGTTAAGAGGGGATTGTTATATGCACAGGGACTGCGGACACTGATGTGATAACGGGATTGTGAAGGAAGGGCCGAGCTGCAGGGGGCTGTGATGATAAGGAGGAGCAGAGCTGCAGGGGGCTGTGATGTGAAGGGAGGAGGAAACTGAGCTGCAAGGGGCTGTGATGTGAATGGAGGAGGAAACTGAGCTGCAGGGGGCTGTGATGTGAAGGGAGGAGGAAACTGAGCTGCAAGGGGCTGTGATGTGAATGGAGGAGGAAACTGAGCTGCAAGGGGCTGTGAAGTAAAGGGGAGCCGAGCTGCAGGGGACTGTAATGTGAAGGGGAGGCCAAGCCAAGGACACCACTGTGCAGGGAAGGGTGCTGTGAAGGGGGCTCAGAACACTTCTGTGAAGGAAAAGCTTTAATATTAATGGGGAATTATGATATGCAAGGGGACTGTGAGCATTAATGTAAGATTGGGATTGTGAATTAAAGAAAGAGGCTGTGATGTAAAGGATCTGGTTCATCACACAAACATGTGATTTGGACCTCTGACAGAAGAAAATTTTACTGATCAGACCTCCATGGATTTTAATTTTGTACCCCCGTTCTAGCGGTTTCTAAGGGTTCTTTGAGCTGTGAGCAATGGTAAACTCGTCTCCTCTCTCATGGTGCCTTTACAATCCTGGCACCAATGTCACTATGTGCAGGACCATTGAAGCCTCTCCTCTCATCTCTCATTAACTATTGACACCAAAGATCATTTTAGCTGGCTGTAAGGGTACACTCTCTCCACCCTCCAACAATTTTGGCAATAGTCTTCCCATTAACCCCCATTGTAATAGGATCTTTTTCCCACTGACCACCACGGGTATTTCACCCACTGGCCATCAATGTAAAGAGTCTTTCTTTTACTGACCTCCAAAATAAGGGGTCCTTTTCCCACTTAGCTCCAATGTAATGGGAATCTTCTCCCAGGTGCCACCACCCAGATAGCAAGCAATTGTGTTGCAAGTATGAAAATGATTTGCTAAGCTATTGTTAGATTTGTCAGGCTTCACAAGTTTGTTGCATAAATGCAGCAAGTCTGCATTGCATGACTCCAGATCAACTTTCTTTGCAAACATTCTGCAAGTCTGCTGCAAGTTCTGGTTCAGTTATGTTGTGCAAAAGTCATCCCACCACAGGGGGCACTGTGACTGAATTTTCATGCTGTAGACCAGTGTTTCTCAACCGGTGTGCCGTGGCACCCTGGGATGCCGTGAGGCGTCCCCAGGGGTGCTGCAGCAAAATTACCAAAACTTACCTAACTAAGCAGGCATCTGGTAAAAGATTATTCTTGCCACCAGGTAAACCTTTTGTGTTTACAGTAGGGATGCACCGAAATGAAATTCTTGGCCGAAGCCGAAGCCGAATAATAATGAAATGCTTGGCCGAAGGCCGAAGGCCGAATACCGAACGCGGTGTTTCGCACTTTTTCCATTTATTTTGCCAATTTTTTCACCATTACAATAATTAAATGGTAAAAATTTGCTTTTTACTATTTTGTGTTGCTTTTCAGATAAATAAATCAAATAACAAAAATACAATTTCAAAATATTTATTTAACACTGAACATTTTTGAACATTTGAAGCCCTTTTCTTGAATAGCCTACGTTAGGCCTATAACTGACTGCTGAAAGAATGTAACTCTGTATGTCTACAACAACAAATGTGCATTGAATAGTGCAAAAACTGTGGATGAACCCAAAACAAATGAATAACTGTCCTAGACATAAGCCTACTTAGCCTACTTCTTCAGGAAAAGTTGCAGGTTCTTCTTTATGAAAAGTAGTTTCTCTGCTTTCTCACATGAAAGTCGGTTCCTCTTCTCATCGATGACATGAGATGCAGCACTAAACAGTCTCTCACTGTCGGTGCTTGTGCATGGAGCAGACAAGTACCTGCAGAATAGTTGAAAATTTTATTGCAGTTTTCTGACAGTTGCTCATTTCAAAACGAACAATGTCTCCCATACAAGTAGCCTACCTGCGTGCCATCTGCGCCAAGTCGGGAAAGCGGCCTTGATTGGTCCTCCAAAATTCGAGAGGGTTATTGCTCCTGGGGATGGGGACATCTGAGAGATACCCATCTAACTGTTGAGCGGTCGAGCTTGTCCTCTGTCTTGCAAATGGGTTATTCTCTTGGAGGATCTCATCGAACATGTCAGACAGCGAGACTGTGCGCGGCTCATCTGTAGTACGAGCCTGTTTACTCTCTGCGCTGTTTTCATCTCCTGCGCTGTGCATCACCTGACCGTCTCCATCACCTAGCGGCTTTCCCAAATCCAACTCGGCCTGGATCATTTCTCGTGTGCGCATCTTTTTCCCCACATCCAAGTAATGATCTATATATCGTGGATCAAGCACAGTCGCGATGCAGTACAGGGGTTTTGAGTCCGCCTGACTAAATCGTGTGCTGACAGCTTCTAAGAGCGCACTTTTAGTTGTTTTCACTCCGTGGTCTGTTTCAGCCTCTTTGTTTAAAAGACGCTTTAATGCTGCAAGTAAGGGTTTGATGTCTGCCACAGATGCATCAGATGAGCTTATCTCTTTTGTTATCTGCTCAAAGGGGGCGAGAAGAGAGAGAACGTTCTCGATTAACACCCACTGGTGTGTGGTGAACGTCGCAGGCAGGTCATGATCTGCTATGTATGTAGCCAAGACTCACTGTTCCACCTTGTGCTCACATCTTGTTGGAAACGTTTTTGTGGCATTCCGAACTGTTCTTGGATAGATTGTAGGCGCGCATAGGCAAGCGGTGAATGTTTAAAATGGCCAACAATTTTTCTGCCTATCGCTATCACATCTGCTATACTGCGCTGACTCAACAATCCCTCGTTGACCGCCAGTTGAATTGTGTGTGCCATACACCGTATGCCTTTCAGATTGCTATCTTCCATGGCTTTAGCCATATTTCTTGCGTTGTCACTGACTACCGCATGCACTTTAGATCGGTCGATACGCCAAGTGTCAAACATGTTGGCGAACGCCTTGGATATGGCTACAGCTGTATGGGACCCTCTAAACTCTTGTGAGTGAAGCACAATCTTTTGTAGCTTGAAATCTGTGTCGATCCACTGCGCAGTTAAACTCAGCATACTAGTGGGGCTCACATCCGAGCTCCAAATATCAGTCGTGAAGCTGAGGGCTGCAATATCTGTGGCCAAAAGCTCATGGACGTTAGTTGAAACGACGTTATACATCTCAGGTAAGCACACGTCTGAGAAATGCCGTCTACTAGGGATGGTGTAACGGGGCTCAATATGGTCTTTAAGCCTGTGAAATCCAACATCCTCTACAACAGAGAATGGTTGATCATCCAATGCGAAGAATTCCATTATCCTTTTTGTAATACCTTTAGCTTTGGCACTGTCATTGGCAAACTTTTTTGCCTTTTCTAAGAAGTCAGCCACAGATGGAGTGGGTGTCCTAGGACTGGGAGCTACTTTTCTTTTCGCTGCTGCTGTGGCCGTAGCCGCCGCCGTGTCTTTCTCGTACTCTGCATGATGTTCAGGGTGTCTTGATTTTAAGTGATAAATTAAACTTGAAGTGCTGTACGTTTTTGCAGATGCACCCCCTCTGGACAATTCAGCAGAACAATGTCTGCAAACGGCCGTTTTTGCCTCTTTCTCTGACACTTTAAAGTGCTTCCACACTGCTGACATGTTTGCTGCATAAAGCGCGCGCCTCTCACTCTACGCGGGTTATTTGATTGCGTCAGTGCCCTGATTACATTGCTGTGTCCCCGGCGGCTATCGGCTCCCCCTCCTTCCTCACACTGCAGGCTCCGTGTGAGGAAGGAGCGCCGGCGATGAGAGATGATCTCATATGTTTACATATGAGATCATCTCTCATTGGACGGCTTGATCACGTGGTGAATGGCCGCTGTGATTGGCCATTCACCACGATCTGTGATCGGCCGTGTCCAAGGGACACGGCCGACACAGATTCTCCCTGATGCGCGCTCGCGGGAGCGCGCGGGGAGAGTCTTTCTGGGAGGCCGTTTAAAAATGGCCTCCCGAAAATTCAAGTCCGCGCTGCAGCCATATATAGGCTGTAGCGCGGATGGGAGGTAGTTAAAAACTTCATTGTTCGGCAAAATTTATTCGGCCTATTTACTTATTCGGCCGAACACCGAAAGTGCTTTTTTTGGCTATTTTCGGCCGAATAATTTCGGTTGCCGAACATTTGGTGCATCGCTAGTTTACAGAGGTGCCTGTCCGGTGTCTAAAACATGAATAAAGCTGCTATAGACACTGGGAAAGCTGTGCGGGCCACCCGTCCGCGTCCTGCCAACCAATGATATCATCATCTTTTGTTAATGGCCGGTTTGACGCCCGCACAGCTTGCTGGGATGTGCTCTCCTGGTTTATGGGATGCTTCCTGCTTGTTTGTCAGTGCAGGTGTAGCTGTGTGAGAAGGGAGAAGGAAAAAGACACTGTGAGGAGGGAGGCAGAGTTCTGAACTGCCGTTAAAGTGAGAGTTTAAGAGCAGAGCCGACAATATACTGTGCCCTGGGTAGGGGAGTCTGGAGGCTTTCCGAGACTGCTGACCTGCTTGGCATCCTCCTACAGTGCAGAACTGTAGGAGTAAAGAACTGTACTGTATGTAAATAAACATTTCTCCGGGCATTGGAGATGCCAAAGCCAAACATAAAAATGGGTGGTTTCAGCAAGGCCCCATTCATCAGTAATGCCTACCAAACACAACTGGGAGGGTAATTCCTGCCATAGCCACAAAGCATTGTGGCCACAGCATGTGTACAACTGGCTGCTGCCTCTGCAAGTAAAGATAAACTAGTCAGGGGGGTAAAAAACATGGCTCAACTGCATTGTCTTACTGTCCCCCAACCTAACGTGTCAATAAGCACTAGGTTCAC
The DNA here is from genome assembly GCF_965119305.1 of Pelophylax lessonae. Lineage (NCBI taxonomy): Eukaryota > Metazoa > Chordata > Amphibia > Anura > Ranidae > Pelophylax > Pelophylax lessonae. The sequence goes on along the minus strand of NC_138770.1, from coordinate 514,122,080 downwards.
ACTGTTGTGGCTCTGCACTGCTACGTTTGTTTGGGCATGACAGCTCATTGATTTAAATGGGCTACTGTGCCTGTGTTTCATGCAGGAAAACGATCCTTGGACCATTTTTAAACCACAGCGGCTGGGAAATCGCAGTTCCCACATCTGCAAATGCGTTGCATTTTTAGATGCATGAGGGTGCTATTAGGAATAAATGGCAACCCCACGAATCTGTAAAGAATAGCGCATTTTAGTTGTTGGGGGTTGTGGGTGCGTGAACAGCTGCAATTCCTGTACCTGCAACCACCCGCATTCATTGGAACCTAGCCTTAGACTGGGAGGCCTTGAGGCTGAATTTGCTTTCAAAGGATGCCTCGACTAAAAAAAGGTTGAAAAAGACTTGCATAGCTCTTTCTGTAGGCTCATCACTGCAACTTTGCTCCTGCTAGAGACTTGCCATGCAAATATACTACAAATTGTAAAAGTTTCAACTAGAACCTGTGCTTCAAGTGCTCTGCAAGTATATAACTTCAAATTACTCAAATCATTCAACCACAAATTTGTGGCAAGTTATCCTTGCTATCTGGGCAAGGTGAGGAGATCCTTCTCCACTAACACAAATGGAAGAGTACCCCTATCTGCTAACAACCACTATAAGGGGGCCCTTATCCAATAACCATCAATGCAAAGGAGCATTTTTACTGGCCATCAATGCAAAAGGACACTTCAAGTTCAATCATCTCACATACCCCATTCAGGGGTATGTGAGATGATTACAGCCACACACACCTACACAGGTTGAACTGGATGGACTATTGTCTTTATTCAACCTCACCTACTATGTAACTATGTAACTATATGTAAGTTTTACATTCTTCAGTTCTTTTCTGGCTGTCATTAGTACTGAAAATGGCGATAGAGTGGGGGTTGTTTAAAATTGTGTCAAACACCTCAGGTATGACAGAATGCAATTGTAGCAGCTTTTCCAGGCATTGGGCCTGATGTGGGTCTGCCATTGTTACCGGTTACCTCTCCAGCCCATGTGAGCTGCGACCCTGGGTGTGAGAACTGAGACATTGACAACTCCTGCATCTTGGTTTTTGTGTTTTTATTTTAGAAAAAGGGGATGGGAGAAGGGAATGAGTGGGATACTCCTTTAGGCTTAACTAAATATAATTCTGGACTTTATTCAGAAAATGTCTGTTAATGCTACCTTGGTGCCAGCCGACACTAGCCAGCGCTCACTGACGCTTAGAACACACTGTATCTTGACTGAAGTGCTGAATCCTCGACTCTAGGTCCAGAAGACTCAGGACTGTGAAGCATAGAACTACTGACACTGCTGCACTGCAAAGTCACTGACCACCCTTTCCAGCCTGGCACAGGCTGGAGGTTGCTCACTGTGAATTACGGTATAGCTGCAACTCTCAACTGACACTCTGTACAATTCAGGGCCCAAACCGCAGGTGCCCTCTTTACACTCTTAGCTCTTCAGGGTCCACTGACTATGTACCCCCTTTGCTACTTCATGGTCCTCAACCTAGGTACCCCTTTTTACAGCTAGCTGACACTGGATCCCAGAACCTCCTCCGGAGTAGCCTCCTCTAACTCTCCAGGCAGACTCCCAGGGGCAATCCTCGGTACTCACGACCTGTGTAGACTTTCCTGGGACTGAACCCCTCTCGCTCTCCGCTGGTTCTCGGCACACCGGATCCCCTCAGCTCAACTCAGCACTCTCTGGATTCCCAAGCCACACCCTGAGACATCCTCTTTTTCAGACAGGAGGAGAGACAGCCGTTCTCTCTCTCCTGGGACTCTGCTCCCGCAAAAGACACCGGGTAACGCGCATTCCCCAAACTTATACCCACACCCAGAATCCTTTGCAGCATAATCTGCCTTCTGGGATAGTTACAAGCTTGAGTGTGTCCCCTGATTGGGCTTCCTCCACTGCCCTATGAGAAGCCTATCACAAGAGCCAGTGGGGAGACTTCCCCTTCAGCAGGCACACCTGGAAACCATGACACCCTAACCAAAAGAAATCATGGCCATGCTGTTAAGCAGACAAGGCCCACTATACATTTACCTTGCACCTACCTGTAGGGTGCTACACAATTTTTAAAAATTGTATTAATATATTAACAAAAATACTCATGCTATGTACCGAAAGTTGTAGATATAATTATTTTTAGCAGGGGGTTCTAAATACCTGATAGATATTTCAAGACTTCTTCAGTTGTAAAAAAAAAATTAAAAACAGGATTATACATCATGGAAAAATGTACACTACCTATCCTTTTCTCCTGTATAATGGAACAGTGAAACAAACTCCAGTTTTACCAGTTGTGTCCCTAGTGCTGCCTATGCATTTGACAATATGATTGTTCAATATCACAGATATCTAGCCCAGGCACCCCGGAGTGCCTTTAGGCTTCTTCAGGGATGCCTTGGCAAAATGCCTAAAAATTAATCAAAAATTGTATACAAGCCAGCAGGTGTATGAATTTCTAGACACTGGCATCCTAACAAGCAATGACATCATATGTTAATAAGGAGGATGTCTGTTGCCTCCACAGCATCCTTGTTTGACCCTTTTCTGCCCCTCTTCCTCAGCACTGGGGTGACATTAGCTGACTGAAGGAGAGAAAATGAGGGAGAAAAGAAACATTGGAATATTTTTCAGTACCAGTGTGCAAAATTGTATTGGCTTTGGAGGAAATGTTGGGTGTCCTATATGTGTGGATGTTGCTGCATTATGTAAAACTATTAAAATCTTTTTTTACATTTTAGAATAGGTGCCTTGATACTGTCCAAACTTTTAAAGGGTGCCTTGAAAAAAGGTTGAGAAACACTGGTCTAAATGAAATAATCATGTCCTTTAGTAATTAAATACAGTACACCGAATGTAATGTATGACCAGTAAATTCATGTCTCCATTAAAAAAAAAAAGAAGAAGCAATTGGTTGTTTCAGAAAAGCTGATCAAATTGATCCGAATCATGTTTCCTTAGTAGTGTCAAGCTAATTTTTGTCATTAACTACATGTCGACTGGCAGTAATACATATACTGCGGCAGGTCGGCTCTGTCCAACGAAATGGCGTAACTGTACGCAGCTTTGTGGGACCATGAGTGGGGGCACGCCTGCCCATTCACCACAGGGTAAGCTGATCTGCGGGTCTGGCGGCCATGATTGCAGCCGGGCACCCGGGATCGCTCCCCGTGGAGACAGAATGCCAATCTGCCGTGTTTCTGTCGGTAATGAACACAGGGCTCCTGTGTTCCTCCTATTTAGGAACACAGGTCCCTGTGTTAATTTCATAAGTACATCCCCCACACAGTTATAAAGCACCCCCCGGGACACATTTAACCCTTTGATCGCCCCTGGTGTTAACCCCTTCTCTGCCAGTGTCTTTAGTACAGTAACAGTGCATATTTTTAGCACTGATTACTGTAGTAATGTCACTGGTCTCCCCAAAAGTGTAAAAAATGTCAGTTAGGTGTCCAATCTATCTGCCGCAATGTCGCAGTCCCGCTAAAAATCGCTGATTGCCGCCATTACTAGTAAAAAAATAAATAAACAAAAATTACATAAATCTTTCCCCTTGTTTGTAGTCGCGATAACTTTTATGCAAACCAACCAATATACTCCTACTGGGATTTTGTTTTACCAAAAATATGTAGCAAAATACATATTGCCCTAAAATGATGGAAAAATATGATTTAATTTTTTTTTTTTTGGGAATGTTATATAGCAGCATGTGAAAAATATTATTTTTTTTTTCAGAATTTTTCTTATAGCGCAAAAAATAAAAATCGCATAGGTGATCAAATACCACCAAAAGAAAGCTCTATTTGTGGGAAAAAAGGACATCAATTTTTTTTGGGTACAGCGTTGCACGACCGCGCAATTGTCAGGTAAAGTAAAGCAGTGCCGATTCGCAAAAAATGGCCTGGTCATTAAGGGGGAAAACCTTCAGGTCCAGAAGTGGTTAAAAGAATGTATGAAACGATTGATTCTGTGACTGATTGGTCATTTTTTTTTTATCATAATGTGTACTGCCACCCACAATAGAAACATAACTTTTTAGCTAAAGAATTTTTTTGCTAAATAACTTCATTTTAGCCCTAATTTTGGTACTTAGTAAACAGAGCACAGCTATACTAAGATTATATAATATCATCTGTAGAGAAGCTTGCCAGAGTGCCTGGATGAGGATTTAGTTAGCCTACAGAATGGTGTTTTTGTATGAAGGTCTTGCAGTCTGTGACATAACGATGCCTCTGTTAGATTATTCACGTAATGAAATAATGTCTGTGATGATGACGATGATATTATACACCGCATGGATGAATTGCCTGATTTTTAAAAACAGTTCTGTTGGAAAGCACATAAAGCACAGAGTGCCTGCCTTATTTAAATCCAAACCTCAGTTTGCTTTCCCAAGAGCTGCGTTTCTGCAGCTGTCCTATACTTTGGACGAAAAAGCAACTTTATTGGTCCAAAAACATCATTTACGCTAACTTTCCAGTATGTTGATATTTAGTCAGAATGGTCGATCCGGTTTAAGCAGAGAACTCAAGCTCTATGCAAATGAACAGCAAAGGATCTAAGTCTATTTATAATATGTGGAAAAGTACTGTGCATTCACACAACTGGAGCATTGAAAGAGTCCAGCCAGTAAAAGTGAAAGATGGAATTAGAATTAGGTAATGAATGCTTAGAAAGGTCTGCAATTAATTCTTTCTAAAATTACCCAGTAATGTGATTTACATTTAAAACCATATGAAGAATTATTGAAGTAAACCCATCTCAAATGTGGGCAATTCAAACTGAAAACAGAGTATAACTCGAGCTTTTCTTTTTATGTCATGCCTATGGATAATTTTAGTTTCCTGTTAAATGGAGAAGCTTTCCTGTCAGTAAAACAACATTGTATGTGAGCGGTGAATGGTGTTGAATGCCCCCACCCATGTTTAGAGGTGGTTGTTCCATTTTGACATAGATGGCCTCTTTCATGCCTCTTGTGAATCCTCTGTTGGAAATTTGAAGAATGTCCCTTTTCCTTAAAGCTAACTAAACTCACAATTTAATAGTTTCCCAAACATAGTTCATATTGGAAATGTTTAAAAATGTTATTAAATCCTTAATCAAGCATACCAATGTTGTTTGTGCAGTGTTTAAATGTATATTCTGCCTACTAGCATATGTGCAGTGTATGCTACATTTAAGGCATGTCTATGGTGATAACTGTCAAAGCTGCCAATGTGCTTATTAACATTTGTTAGTGCAGGTGGTGGCCATTGGGCACCACATCCCTATATAAAACACATATTACAAAACATCCTTTAGCTGGATGAGGGGCTTTTTAGGTGCCAAAAACACATACCACACAAATGATTACATACATACATTGAAATCTTTATTACATTGCATATACGCGAAAACTGTTTTAAAATTGATGACTAGTTCTTATATTGCCCCGAAACATTGTAAATAGGAAAACATGTCAATGCTAACTGCCTCATCGTCATCAATTATACATACGGTATATGGTACAAATAGTAAAATAACTTTTACTCATTATTCCATTCAAGTAATCATAAATATAATATATGTAGAAAGGAGTTGACGCAAATTATTCCACAGCACCACAACTAAGCTGATTATACAAGTGCCCTCTTATGTTACAATATGATTGACAGTCGATCACGGTGCTAGCTAATACAACTGTTCTATGTTTTCCATGCTTTTATTATTGAACGTTACTAAATGTTTGAATTCAGCATTGTTAAAGCTGTATGTTATCCCTTTGATATTTAATAAAAACATTTTTGAAGAAAAAAAAAATAACTTTTACTCATTTCTAATTAATTTCATGTTCTCAGCCTTGTTTCACTTCTTCAGGAGTGCAAGAGGCAATCTAGGTTAACCACTTTACCACCGGAGGATTTTGCTGTCTTCCGTCCAGGCCACTTTTTGCGATTCGGCGCTGTGCGACTTCAACTGACAATTGCGCGGTCGTGCGACGCCGTACCCAAACGAAATTTATGTCCTTTTTTTCCCACAAGCAGAGCTTTCTTTTGGTGGTATTTGATCACCTGTGCGATTTTTACTTTTTGCGCTATAAACAAAAAAAGAGCGTTTATTTTGAAAAAATAACAATATTTTTAACATTTTTTTATATGAAATTCCCCCCAAAAAAGATGTAAAAACCAATTTTTTTAAAAATTTTTGACCAATTTGTTTTCTGCTACCTATGTTTGGTAAAAAAAATCGCAATAAGCGTATTTTGATTGGTTTGCGCAAAAGTTATTGCATTTACTAACAAAGGGAAAGATTTCTGTCATTTTTGGTGTTTTTTTTTTTAACGCGTAATGGCGGCGATCTGCGATTTTTTTTGCGGGACTGCGACATTGCGGCGGACAGATCGGACCCTTGACTGACATTTTTGACACTTTTGGGGTTACCAGTGACATTACTGCAGTAATCAGTGCTATATATATGCACTGTTACTGTAAAAATGACACTGGCAGGGAAGGGGTTAATTTTATTGTAGAGGGAGGGGTTAATGTATGCCTGGTGCTTACTGACGTGTAGGGGGGGAGGTGACTGAGTGAGTCATGGACAGATCGGATGTCCAGCTATGCTGAACAGTCCGATCTGTCACTCCCTGTCACTATGGAGATCCGCCCGCTGTGTTTACACACAGCGGGCGGATCTCCAGACTCGATCCCCGACGATCGGGTAAGAGCAGCGGCAATCGCCGCTGCTCCTCCCCTGGCCCGACTCCCGCTGTGAATGAAAACAGCGGGAGCGAGCCTCCGGCGGCGCGCAAGAAGGGAGAGTGTCTGACGACGTAGTACTACGTCGTCAGACGATAACGAGCCACTCTGCCGCAGTAATATTACTGTGAGCAGAGGTAAAGTGGTTAACAACAAGCAGGTAAATATACATACAGTGTACTACCTTGTACTAACTCACTTGTTTTACTTCTTTCATAAATCAATCATGATGTATTAACCCGGAAAAAACGTTTTTAGGGTGGCCAGAAATGGGCCTAGCTAAATATAAAAGAGTAAGGATTATTCATAATGTGCATGGGGGTCACAGACACACATGAAACCTGATAGAAATGTTTACTCTTCCCCAGTGTATCTAAAACTTAAAAACGAACTGGAGTTATGCTTTAAACACTTCCCACCCGTCCACCGTCAAATGACGGCGGAGCGGTACGGCTATTGTTCTGGGATGCCGTCATATGACAGCGTACCACAGCAGCCTCTCTTGCGTGCCTGCGGGGGCGTGCAGTGCGGCGATCGTGGCCGCGCCATGTTGCTAGGACACAGCACGACCCTGATCTTGGTAAAGAGCCAATGACTTGGCTCTTTACCCATGTGATCGGCTGTGTCCAATCACAGCCAGTCACATGTTAATGAGGAAGGGCCCCACTGTCAGAGTGTGTGGTGAGGAGAGCTGATCAGTGGCTCCTCCTCAAAGGGAAACCTAGAAAAGGTAATCAGGGCACTGATTGATTGGCATTTGGAGCTTGATTGGCATTTGCCATTGAACACCAGGATTGGCAGGTCTACCACTGGTGCCATGTGCTTTTCACAGATGAGAGCAGGTTCACCCTGAGCACATATGACAGACGTGAAAGGGTCTGGAGAATGTTATGCTGCCTGTAACATTGTTCAGCATGACCGGTTTGGTGGTGGGTTTGTGATGGTTTGGGGAGGCATATCCATGGAGGGACACACATACCACTACAGGCTAGACAATGGCACCCTGGTTTCTATTAGGTATCAGTATGAAATCCTTGGATCCAATTACAGACCCTACACTGGTGCAGTGGGTCCTGGGCTCCTCCAGGAGCATGACAATGCCTGGCCTCCTGTGGTGAGAGTATGCAACCAGTTCCTGGAGGATGAAGGAATTGATACCTTTGAATGACCCCCTTGCTCGCTTGACCTAAATCCAGTAGAACACCTCTGGGGAATTTTGTTTGATCCATCCGATGCCCCCCAAATTGTTGAGGAGCTCAGTGATGCCCTGGTCCAGATCTTGGAGGAAATACCCCAGGGTTCCATCCGTCGTCTCATTAGGAGAATGGTCCAATGTTGTCAGGCATGAATACAAGCATGTGGGGGCCATACAAACTATTTTGAGTTTCTGCAATAAAATGTCAGCAAAATGGACTAGCCTACTGCCTTATTTTTTCACATTGATTTTCGGGGTGTCTTTGAATTCCGCCCTCTCTAGGTTGAAAATTTTCATTTCCATCAAACGATGTGACATCCTTTTGTTCCTAACACATTACCCAGTCCATATCAGTATAGACATCAAGCATGATATTTTTCTCTACCGAGATCTGATGTGTTTTCAAAGTGTTCCTTTAATTTTTTTGAGCAGTGTGTGTGTGTGTATATATATATATATATATATATATATAATGTATAAATACCTTTCTTCTTTTTTTTTACAAGTAATCACATGACCTCTGTTCTTAGCTGCATACGACAGGTGGGGGGGGGGGGTGGAGACTGCGGGGGGGGGGGGGTGTCAGTAGGAGGCAGAGAAAGAGCAGTGCTTTGATCTTCCCAGTGATTAGCTTGTCAGCATTAATCTGCCCATTGGATTATAGGCAGGCTGTGATCCCAAGTAGAATGCAAAGCAGAAAACTGACCATGCTAGGATGGAGGTGCTTGGTCAGTTTCAAATAGGAAAGCAAGGGTGTTTGGCAGAATCACGAAGTATTTCACACAAAGAAAGAAATGCAGAGAGAGAAAGATTACAAGCATATTGTACAGCAGGAACATATCTAAAATCTGAAATGTTGGAGAAAAATACACTCTAAAGATATTAGAACCTGTCAGAGATCATAGAACTACCTCTGACAATGTCATTATCTGATTTTCTTACCAAAAAAGTGTAGGCAACATTTGAGGTCAACATCTACTTCTTGCAGTAAGATGCAACATCTACGTTGAGAAGTAAGATGCTGTCCCTGAGATGTCACCGTTATATTAACCCTGATATCTGTTCAGTTCTGGGCTGCGTTCACAAATGTCAGACTCAAGATCATTTCCTACTTCCGTCTTTCACATTGTGACTTTTTACAACATCTCAATGCTGCAGTCTGTGTGGCCACTGGAATGGAAGAGGACATGCTTCTTCTTGCCTGCAGCAGACTGATGACATTATTTCGGTCTAGGTATTGGAGTGTTACTGGAGATCTAAATAGGGGTCTGATTTTCCTCGTTATTTCACAGCGAATCGAAAACGGTTAATGAAAGTTCATACGAAAATTCTCGTACAACAAAGGCTTTTTTTTTGTTGTTTATTTTTTCTGATCGTGTGCAGTCTTCCTTTTCTGATTTTTCCTGTATGAAAATCGTACGAAAGCGATACACATTAAACGAAAATCTTTCGTACTGTTCCCATACGAGAATAATTTTGGAGTTTATTCCTTCAGGAATTTTCATATGAAAAGTCAGAATTGGCTGTTGAAAATTGTGTACACACTATCAGAAAAATTTTACAAAAGTTCTTTGGACGAAAAATTCTCCCCTGATTTTCTTATAGTGTGTACGAGCCATAAGGCGACGACCGATCTGCCGATTTTCGGATTGTTAGTATGGTGCTTTCGACAGCCAACTCCGACTTTTCGGCTGACAAAATCCTGATGTGCAGGCTATAACATTTTTGTCGTGCGTAATACAACGTCCGATTTTCGTCTCATTAGTACAGATTTCGACAGAAAAAAATCTTAAGAGCAAGACTAGGCATGCTCAGAGAGAAAGAACACATACAAAGCAATCCAACACATGACATCACTTCTGAAGTAGAATTCTGTCGTACGGGAAAATTCGTATGAAAATAACCTCTTCACTTTCCACATCAGACTAGCATGCCACAAAAAACGGACGACGGATTGTTCGATAATCTGATCGTGTGTACGGGGCTTTAAGGCTTCTTTTTAATGATAAACAACTGTAATGAATACATTAGCAGGATCCTTAAAGCCTTGAACTCTGGGCAAAAAAAAACTTTATTTAAATATATTCCTCAATAGCCCCAAAGAATTTAAATTCACTTGCGTACATCAAGAGTTGTGGGAGGGACCCAGCAGGCCCATCAACCACAGGCTGTCTGCAGAAAAAAACAGGAGGGGCGGAGACAAGACCAATCACCCTGCGCAAGGAGAGAATAACAGTGACAGGTCTTTATTACAGGAAGTTCCTGCACAGAGGTAAAGTTTCACTCTGGATTATTGCACAGATCTGGAAGAAATACACAAAGCTCACCAAGATTCAAGTAAAAGTACACATGCCTCTATATTTGCATATCCCAGAGTTCAGTTTTGACTGTCAATAATGAAAGCTACATTTAAGATGTGTTCTGAATTAAAATGCAGCCTTCCAGCTAGTGAAAATTCCAGTGCATGAGTGACATATGTTGAGTCCTTACTCAGAAGCCTCTTTTTCTGGAATGCCGGGGATCTCTGTATCTTTGGGCAATGCATCATGCTTTTTAATAAATGCTTGCACAATATCCTCATATTTAGGTATCAGTGAGGATTAGATTTCTTAAGCATACCATTCAAATATTTAGACTCTTAGTACTGTTGATCTTATGTAAAAAAAAAAAAAGTAATTTATTTGAATCGTTTAACCCATCCTTGACAGGCTTTTATCTGGGTCTTGCTAAACCCACAAGAGTAAAATCAGTCTTTATATGCAGTAAATCATGCTTGTTACCTAAAGGGTTAATTATCTGCAATGTGTTAAAAGGCTGTCTTCTTTGATCCTCTCTTCTCTGATACTCCCCTTCTTCCACAGTCCCCAGCCCTTCTCCCAATAGAACAGAGCCTTGGGGGCAAGCTGCACATGTTCAGTTTGGTCTGAATTGATAAGGAGTTTTTTTTTTCTTGGGAGAGTGCATGTGATCAGCACAGGACCAATCAGCACTGTCCAGACAGAGGGTCAGGGGTCTTGCAGCCTCATAGGACAATCAAGGGAGGATAAAAAAACTCCTCATACAACCTTAACCAGTGCTCTACTGGACACTGATAGAAGTCACAAGACTGCTCTAACTGCTGATGGTAAAAAGTATTTAGCAGTTTATATTTACTAAAAGACGTGTGTGTGTGCCCTCTCATGAAACACGTTGGGCGGAGGTACGCACACACGCTACCACACATGTGCGGTTGGCTGTCAGCCATTTTCATTACTGGAGGAAGACCTTTTTGATGGCATTCTCTTGAGACATACTGTATATTACACGCTGCCTTTGAAGTGCAAATTTATCCTACTAAATTTCTGGATGGTTTTACATTATCACACTATGTGGAGCTATTTTATTTTACATATCCTGTGGTCTACCTGAGCTCTCGATTGAATTAGTATTTGGAGGAGCCTCAGTACATCAATACAGTGACCTTGGCTGGTACTATATGCTTATCCTTTGCTATGAAGTCCATATTTAGGATCTGGTTGAGCGCATACTGACCACCTTAATAAGGAAGTTGCAGACTTTCTAGTAAGCCTTTTGAGATGGTGTCACCTCGGCTTTCCCTGGAGCTTCCTTTCCTTACATCTTTTTCACGTATTTTGGGACTTTATCTAACATACTTTTAATACCTCTTGTCTATTGGCTTGCAAAAGTCTTTTACGTTTTTCAATGGGGAAAATGTATGGACTATTGGTTGTAAAAACCATGATTTTCATCTTTTATTTTTCGTCACGTTTATTTGTTGTTGTTTTTTTTTTCCACAATATTTCATAATATTAATTATTATTAATGCACTGCACTCTTTTTTGCGATGTTTGTTTAACTGCCTGGTATCAAGGGTATAGTGTTTAACAACTACTTTCTACCACAAGCACAGATTTTTCTTTTGGTTTTTTAGTTTATATTTACTAAAAATTTCGCATTTTCCTGTTCTGTGTACTGTGGGAGACCATATATATAGTGAATGCAGGTTCTGAGTTTAGTAACACTTTAAGGCTTGACAAATTTCCTGATCATGTGAACTTTGTGAGTGACTATTGCAGAAAGTGCTCTCAGCACAGAAACCTCAGCTGCCATGGACACACACATTGTCCCTGGCAGCTTAGGTGAGGTGTTGATGATTAGTGATGATTTGGGGAGCCATGTCACCTGCTGGTGTTGGTCCACTGTGTTTAATCAAGTCCAAAGTCAGTGCAGCCCTCTACCAGGAAATTCTAGAGCACTTCATGCTTCCCCCTGCTGCCCAGCTTTATGGAGATGCTGATATAATTTTCCAGCAGGACCTGGCACCTGTCCACACTGCCAAAAGTACCAATACCTGGTTTAATGATCATGGTATCACTGTGATTGATCAGCCAGCAAACTCGCCTGACCTAAACTCCATGGAGAATCTGTTGGGTATAGTCAAGAGGAAGATGAGAGACACCAGACCCAACAATGCACATGATCCAAAGGCCGCTATCAAAGCAACCCTAGCTTCCATAACACCTCAGCAGTGCCGCAGGCTGATCGCCTCCATGCCATACTGCATTGATGCAGTAATTCATTCTAAAGGAGCCCTGTCTCCAAAGTATTAAGTGCATTTTATACTGTACATGGAAATACTTCTCAGTAAGCCAACATTTCTGTATTAAAAATCCTATTTTTTTATTGGTCTTATGCAATATTCAAATTTTCTGAGATACTAAATTTTGGGGTGTCACTAGCTGTAAGCCATAATCATCAAAATGAAAAGAAAGAAATACATGAAATATATAATTCTGTGTGTAACACATCTATATAAAATATATGAGTTTCACTTTTTGAATTGAATTACTGAAATAAATTTACTTTTTGATGATATTCTAATTTTATGAGATGCACCTCTATGTGTGTCATGTGGGTGTTATGCATTAACAAATAAGCATTGACAAAAGGTTAAGCATACTGTACCATTAGGCCCCTTTCACACGATCGGACCAATCAGGTCCGCCTGTCTGTTTTTCAGGCGGTCCTGATCGGGCCACCCATTCTCCTCTGTGGAGAGACGGATGTCAGCAGACACCCGTCTGGCATCCGATCCGACAAGATCCGCTGAAAACAGATACGTTCAGATGGTGATACGTTCGCCATCCATCAAGCGGGTCGGGTGGATGTCATGGACAGAATGTCCATTTTTATCCGATCTGCTCATAGAGGAGAGTGGGACTCTGACAGGTCCGTCTCTGCACAGTGAGCAGAGACCGATCTGTTGTAATGGAGTGATCCCTGCTGAGCTAGTGGAGTCCACCAAGTGGATCCGCCCCGTGTAAAAAAAAATCTTTTTTATTCATATTGTCAGATTGACTCTTTTTTCTGTTTATTGGTTTATTGAACCGCATAAAGGTAGTGAGGCATTTAAAAGAAATGTTCATTGGCCATTTTAACCTTTTTATCCGCTTTGTAAACTGCTGAATAGGTGGAATCTGACCAGTAAATGCCCTTCGAAAATCTTTCTTTCTATTGGTTTATTTAAAAAAAAAAACATTTTTGTAGACACTCTGGAGGTGATGCCAACACTATGAGCCAGGTTTAGAGTACATTTATATTGGCCTCTTGGGAGCATCTGAACTCCTTCATTAACCCATTTTAAAGTAACTGTACTCAGTTTCTTTATAGATTTCAATGAAACCTTTCAGTCACTTGCAGTAGCATGCACTGACACTACAGAATATAGGTCAAAGCAAGTGAATGACACTTGCTCACCTACCTGCTTTAATTAGTCAATGCTTGTTCAGGTGTGCTGTAAAGGCCCGTACACACGTACCGATCGTCGGCATACAAACGTCGGCGGACGAAAGATCTGCCGATTGTACGCGTGTTAGTATGGTGCCTCCGACAGATGTCTGCGCACAATCCGCGGACAAAAGTCTTTCGTGCAAACATGAAAATTTTTGTCTGCGGACACCAGAACGGACGATTGTTCGCCTGTCAGTACAGAATTCGGCCGACAGACCGCAGATTTGCAAGACTGGGCATGCTCAGAAAATTAAAAACACAGGGAAAGTTAACCATTACATGACATCACTTCTGCAGTCAGCTGAAGTCTGCAGACAAAATTCTTGTGCTGTCCTTGTGCTGTCTTTGCACTTTTCAACAGACACCGACATCCCAGGGAGAAAAGAGGAACATTTGTATGCCGACGATCGGTACGTGTGTACGGGCCTTTAGGCAGTGTCATTGAAATGTATAAAATGCAACAGTGCAATTCTACTTGAGCATTATTAGGTATATGTATAAGTCATTGCTATAGATGGATTATCTATACAGTGAGTATAGAAAAGAATCACCCCCTGTTAAAATAATCACATTTTGTTGCTTTGCAGCCTGAAATGAAGACAGATGCAGTTTATGTTTTATCTAGCTGTATTTACTCGTATAACACCCAAGTTACAGGAGAGAGCGCATAGAGGTGACAACTTTGATATAGTAAGACCTGCTCATAAATAGCATTATCACCCAGTTTGAGAAAAACATGTGTCAGTACATTCACCCACTTTATATGAGTGACTCATTTTTTCTAATTAGGTTTACAGACACTTTAAACAGAGGAGTGCTAGTGGGCTTGGATGTCCATTACATTCCTGTTCACTCGCACCTCTACATGTTGTGATGGAATCTGCACAAAAGCAAAATGTTTCTGAAATAAAACACTATTTGTCTGTGTACAGAAAAAGTGTGCATTATTTCAGTATAACTTTAAATTATGCGTTTAAAAGAGTAGAGAAAATATGTAATCAATAGTCAATAGTCAATAAAAGCATACATAAAAAAGACACATATCAATGACCACCTAGGCCTAGGCCTTTTTGTAAGTGTTTAGCCAGTTCTGGACCAGAAGATTTTCCCTCTTAATGACCAGGCCATTTTTTGCGATTTGATACTGCGTTATTTTAACTGACAATTGCATGGCCATGCGACGCTGTACCCAAATAAAATTCATGTCCTTTTTTTCCAAAAATAGGGCTTTCTTTTGGTGGTAGTTGATCAACTCTCCGATTTTTTATTTTTTGCGCTATAAACAAATAAATAGTGACACTTATGGAAAAAAAATATATTATTTATTTAAATTTTTTAACTTTCTGCTATATAACATTCCCAATAAAAAACAAATGAAAAATCAATTTTTTTCATCAATTCAGGCAAATATGTATTCTGCTATATATTTTTGGTAAAAAAAAAAAATCCCAATAAGGGGAATTTTGATTGGTTTGCGCAAAAGTTATCGCATCTACAAACTAGGGAAAAGATATATGTCATTTTTATAAATTTTTAATTTTTTTACTAGTAATGGCGGCGATCAGCATTTTTTAGGGGGACTGCGACATTGCGGCGGACAGATCGGACACCTAACTGACATTTTTGGGGGGACCAGTGACATTACTACAGTAATCAGTGCTAAAAATATGCACTGTTACTGTACTAATGACATTGGCAGGGAATGAGTTAACCCAGGGGCAATCAGAGGGTTAAATGCGAGCCTAGGGGGTGTTTTGTAACAGTGTGGGGGATGGGACTATGGAATAAACACAGAGACCTGTGTTCCTAAATAGGAACACAAGAGCTCTGTGTTGATAGCTGAGAGAACAATGGTCTGCTGTGTTCACAACAGCAGACCGCTGTTCTCTCTTCACGGGGAGCAATCACGGGTGCCCGGCGGCAACTGCAGCCACCAGCCCCCCGGATCAGCTTCCCCCGCTAGTGAAGGGGCGCACGCACGCCCCCAGGATCGCTCCCACGAACCACCGTACAGGTACAGCGATTCGCGGGACCCTGCCGACCTGCCATCATATATCTGCTGTGGCTGGTCCGCAAGTGGTTAATGAAATATTGGTTTTATAAATTATGTGTTATTTTACATTTAACTGATTATTGATTTAAATATTGATAAAGCATGTATCTCTTGATTTCTCCTGAGGAAGTAGTCTGTGATTCAACAATTGAGAAGAGTTTGGTTATAAAATGCATCATTTCCTCCATCATATCCACATTATGGATGCCAGGAGCTTTTATTTGGCATTAGAGTAAATAATAAAGATATTTGACACATGGTGCATTTTGGGCCTGAAAGTTTTCACTCACTCAATACAGCACAATGTAAGTATTTTATATATTTTGTATGATTATTATAATGTGGATTTTAATACAATCTATGTTATAAACTGACTTTTAATCTGTTTTGGTGTATATATTATAGTCACTACCTC
This sequence comes from Pelophylax lessonae, assembly GCF_965119305.1. Lineage (NCBI taxonomy): Eukaryota > Metazoa > Chordata > Amphibia > Anura > Ranidae > Pelophylax > Pelophylax lessonae. The sequence goes on along the minus strand of NC_138770.1, from coordinate 514,105,868 downwards.
AAAAGTTCTCTTCTTCTATTCATTTCTATTTTATTATATCATTTGGAATAATTGTATAAGACAATATTACCAGGTTAGATCCATATATTTTTATGTTTCACTGTCAATGTGTTTCAAAATGCTTTAATACATTCTACATGCGACACAAATGGGCATTACTACACTACCAATAATGCAGCTGAAAATCTGTAACTGGTAATAGGAAAGGAAAAGGAAAGTTTTTGCTAATATCTGTTTAGTTAATTTCATATAAATGTGTTGAGCATGCTAAATCAATTCAACCATTGTTTGTGTGTGTTCTATTTTATGAGACATACTTTGGTGTCCCTGCTGTGATCTGAACTTTTGTATCATGTTAGGACATTCTGGCAGTCTTGCATGTTAGCTGTAGTAGATGGACATTGTTCAAAGGGGCTGGAAATTTAATTTGTTTTTCTGGAGTTCTCTGTTGTTTGAAATACTAACAACAACAACAGAGGTTTCGTCAAACTTTCCGGAACACTAACACCATTGTGACCAATCCTAGATATATGTTTTATTGTTATAATGTATCTGAAGAAAAATTTGTATTTGTTTGTGGATACAGTGTGCCAATGTTGAAATCTCTATCCAATTGTATTCGCTGTCTGTTTCCCCACTGGGGGTTCTCTCGCTCTATATTTGTTCTGGTGGCAGCTGTAATCAGGACTAAAGGTGATGAGGAACCCAACATTTTGACTACTCTCACCATAAGAAGAATAGAAGGAAATCTCTCACACTTGTTCTGATGACAATTGTTTTAAAGTTTTTTCCTTGCTTTGCAGAAATTTCCCCATACGTTCTGTTATGTCTACAAGAGAGAAAGGGTCCTTTCATACGGTCCGCCTCCATTGGCAGACTCCGTGCAGCTCAGCAGGGGATCGATCCGCCGATCCCCGCTGAGCAGGCAGGTGACAGCTCTCTCTCCGTTCTGTGTGCGGAGAGGGAGGTGTCAGAGCCCCGCTGCTCTCTATGGGGGAATCGGATGAGAACGGACCACCTGTCTGCTCTCCTCCGATCCGATCCCCTGGATGGATGGAAAATAGGGTTTCCATCCATCCGGATTTCACGGACAGGATCGGAATTGGATGGCAGTGGGTGTCAGCAGACATGTCTCCGCTGACATCCGCTGCCCCATAGGGATGCATGGAGGATCCGATCAGATCCGTCTAAAAAAACAGACAGTCGGATCTGATCGGATCGTGTGTGTGTGTGTGAAAGGGGCCTAAGTATAAATAAATCTCCACATGTGGCAAATAACCTGTCTAGAGTTTTAAAGCTAAACTCTGTGCAGAAACTTTTATCAATTTAGGAAGGTAATTTCTTGTCTTTAAGCAATTTCTTTGTGTTTTTCAGAGCAGTTATCCAGTGTAAAATCCCACCTTGAACCCTGCAACATAAAGGTTCAGCGTTCATTATTTCCAAGACCAGTGGCTGCTTTGCTTCCATATGCAATGTAATGTTGAAATATGTATAGCCAAACTGCGCTAACTTAAACAAAATAGTGAGCTGCCAGCACACCAACTGACATAAGTTGTCCCAAAGTAAAAAATATAAATAAGTGCAGCGCTATATGACATGTGAAAAACTCTTAAAAGGTATATATACGTGTGAACAATAAAATAAATATTGTATAAATTCATATAAAGTGAGTCCCAAGTGAGAAAAAACATCCAAATTCATAAAGATGATGGAAAATAGTGAAAAGATCCCGACACCAGCAGAATAAAAATAATTGCGCTCACCGGAGGGTATGAACCAAAATTAGTATACAGCAAATTGGTCATACAGGGCTGGTTATGATCATAAAGGATTCCAAACGTGACTGGATCACAAGGTGTTCTGAAGGGTGGCCAAGGAGTCTCACCAGAGGATGCCCGGATCTCCCACTCAGATGTACATGTGCAGGAATGAACCTGCAGATGTACATGTGCAGGAATGAACCTGCAGATGTACATGTGCAGGAATAAACGAGTCAGGCTGAAAGGTGCCATGTAGCGCTTCAGGTGGTCTGTCCAGAGGACAGGAGCTACACCAGGGCAGAGATTCTGGCAGCTCTGCAGTGGCAGGCCCAAAGGTGGTTCAGGAATAGTGGGGTGTGATAATGGCACAAACCTCCTGTCTACCCTTAGACCCTACTCATCTGGCTGAAATTCAGCAGGAATTCCACATGCCCATAAAAAGCCTGATTTGTGACATGCCCACCAGGTGGAACTCGACTTTTTCAATGCACAATCAGAAGAGGGCCGTCAACAAGTACCTGTGTGAGTATAGCACAATGACAGGCTGGCTCAGCTTTTTTTTTTTCTTCATTCCAATGGCTGTTGATAAAGGATGTATGCACTGTCACTATTTGAGGAGGCCACAAGGACTGAGTGTTGAGCCATGACAATGCATCAGTGACATAATCCCTGTTGTGTTCCTGCTGGAGCATACTATCGTGGCATTATGGACAAGGCACTCGAGCAGCGGGAGGAAGAGGAGGACTTCCTTTCCTCTCAAGTCCTGTTTTATGCAGACACCATTCTGCCTACGCCACAGACAGGGCCGGAGTGGGACTAATTTTCAGCCCTGGAGTTTCATGCCTTAGACCGGCCCACTTAAGTTCACTACTGACTATATTAAAATAATAATATTAAAACCTCAGAATATAAGTTTGCAATGGCGCACTGTTCTCTACAGCCTTGTAATTCATTCAGGAAGTGAGAGAAGGAGGGGTGAAAGAAAGAGGGAAGGAGAGAGAGAGGGAAAGAGGGAAGTGTGATACATACAGAGTACAGGGTTTAGCAGCTTATTATGCACAAAGTGCAGAGTTTAGGGGGCATTATGTACAGAATGCAGAGTTGAGAAATGTATTACACATAAAGTGCAAGTTTGAGCAGTGCATTGTGAACAGTGCAGAGTTGAGGAATGTGCTACGTACAAAGTGCAGAATTCAGCGGTGCGCTATGTACAGATTGCAGGGTTGAGGAGTGCACTAAGCACAGAGTGCAGAGTTCAGGAGTGTGCTTTGTATATAGTGTGCAGTGTACAGAGTTCAGGGTTCCGGAGTGCATTGAATTTTCAGTACAGGGTTCAGAATTGTGCTAGATAAAGTGTGCAGGGTTCAGAATTGTGCTATATACAGAGTGCAGGGTTCAGGAGTATGCTATATGCAGAGCCCAGGAGTACGTTACATTCAGAGTGCAGATTCAGGAGTGCACTGAATACAGAGTGCAAGGTTCAGGATTGTGCTATGTACAAAGTGCAGGGTTCCGGATTGTGCTCCGTACAGAGTGCACTACGTGCAGAGTGCAGTGTTTAGGAGTACATTGCATTCAGAGTGCGAGGTTCAGGATTGCACTACGTACAGAAGGCAGGGTTCAGGAGAGCGCTATGTACAGAGTGCAGGGTTCAAGATCGCACTACCTACAGAGGGCAGGGTTCAGGAGTGTGCTATGTGATGAGTGCACGGCGCAGGACTGCACTATCTACAGGGTTCAGGAGTGCACTACGTATAGAGTGCACGGTTCAAGATCGCACTACCTACAGAGGGTAAGGTTCACGAGTGCGCTACATATAGAATGCACGGTTCAGGATTGCACTACCTACAGAGGGTAGGGTTCAGGAGTGTGCTATGTGTAGAGTGCATGGCTCAGGATTACACTACCTACAGGGTTCAGAATTGCACTACGTACAGAGTTCACGGTTCAGGATCGCACTACCTACAGAGGTCAAGGTTCAGGATCGCACTACCTACAGAGGTCAGGGTTAAGGATCGCACTACCTACAGAGGTCAGGGTTAAGGATCGCACTACCTACAGAGGTCAGAGTTCAGGATCGCACTACCTACAGAGGTCAGGGTTAAGGATCGCACTACCTACAGAGGTCAGGGTTCAGGATCGCACTACCTACAGATGTCAGGGTTCAGGATCGCACTACCTACAGATGTCAGGGTTCAGGAGTGCAGTACTTGCCAAAACGCATGTAAAAAAACAGTCCTTTGGGGTGGTAAATCTCTTCCTCACCTAGATACTTCCGTGCCCACAGAAGTATCGCGGTGAGGAGATTTATCGTCCCCAAGGACTGTTTTTTTACATGCGTTTTGGCAAGTACTGCAAATGTAAGTGTTTTTAATATTTTTAAAATACCTCATTTTTTAGACCAACTATGCTAAAAGCCTATTCTTTCATACCTTGCGTACTCATTCCCCAGCGGAGTGTTTTTCAGCGGAAGAGGAGCATACATCTTGAGTGGAACCACACCTGACTATAAACAAACATACAAAAGGCACAATATAACCTGTAATGGGTTAAAATTTCATTGCACATGGAGGTGTTTTGTAAGGGCTTCCTGACACACAGTTGCTGATCTACAGATGGCCGTTCTATTTCTCACACATTATATTTATTGATTTTGCATATTAAGGATATTATAGTATGTTTTCTGTTTCACTATTATACATGCTTTTTGGAAGATTATTTAGGATCTTGAGTATATACATATATATGTGTATGTAGGTTAGCACTGTCACTTCACTGCAAAGTAATATATAATATTGTTCTTTATGTTATTTCTGAAAAATTGCCAGGTTTGTGTTGGATAGCTTATGCTCTGTACAGAGGGCAGGTGTGCATATCTCAGAGGTCAACCCTCCCCCCCCCCCCCCCCAGTACAGAGCTCTCTCCAAAATTTCTGCCCCCTCCCTCCCATTACAGATCTTTTCTCTCCTCCCTGCCCAGTGCAGTACAGGGCTCCCCTCCCTGTCCTCTGCCCCACAGAAAAGAATAGACTGTAACTTACAGGTCAGGTCAGGCTGATGCCATGGGCTTCTTGTAATACTGTAGGCTCGAGGCAAGAGCTATGTGCCCCGCCCCCTTCTCGTCGTGCCACGCCCCCTGCTCATCCTGCCACGCCCCCTCCTCTGTTGAATATGCAGGAAGAGCAGGGAGGGTTTTGAGCGTGCTGCCGAGATTGTTGTCACTTATAAAACACAGAAGCTGGGCTTCTGTGATTATAAGTGACTGTAGTAAGCGGCAATGCAAGGAGGCAGCGCCGAAGGTCCTGGCTGAAAAAAAAAGCCATTATTCCTGCATTAAAAAAAGCTGCTAGCTGTCCCTGGGTGCCGCCTTCTCCTCCTTCGCTCCTCCCACCGGCAGTCCCCGCCCCTGTCGGCCGCACAGTGAAGATGCAGGGAGGAGGTGGGTGGAGCCACATGCCACACATTCCAATAGACGCAGAGGAGGACGAGGAAGATCCTCCTTCGACGTGCATTCTGGGTCCTCTTCTCTGCACGTCACTGGTTGTTAGACGCCAGGCGGCTGGCCATCTTAGCAACCAGTCTAGTGCACGCTAAAGGTGCTGCTGCGGTGTCCTGGGGGATCAGATCGGGGAAATTGCCACCCTGCGTGGGGCCCCCCAGGCAACTTGGCCAGTCCACCCCTGGCCATGACAACGGCCCTAGTGGCCAAAAAAACTGACCAGCCCACCGGGAATTCTCCCGGTGCTCCCGATTAGCCAATCTGGGCCTGGCCACAGAACACACAAGAGGAGAGGGTGGAGGAGAAGGAGAAGGATGAGGATGAGGAGCTTTGAAGGTATTGAAGCAGAGCAAGACATACGTCAACCCTTAAATTATGGTTTTCCATCTGCAGAACCCTGTGTAGTAGTACGTGGCTGGGAGGAGGCAGTTCCAGTTCCTGTAATCCTCAGTGATCCTGAGGAGTCTGCTTCTCATGCCTCTGCAAAATTGCGGTGCATGGGCTCCCTCATTCTTCAAAGCCTGGAGAAGGACCCGAGAATACGTAGCATCAAGAAAGATCACTATTGGTTGGCAACCCTCCTTGACCACCGTTACAAGGGGAAAATCTCAGAACTCATCCCATCCCCACAGAGGGAGCAGAAGATGAAATCTTTTGAGGACACCTACAAGAGGAGTTTATGTAACGCCTTTGCCAACTCTGAAAGGTTACAGTCCGTTGAAAAATGTTGTTTTGAGGCTTCTGTTGTGGAGAAGGGGGCCACCTCAGTGATGCCTTTCAAGTTTTTTTTAGTTCTCGGCGCCCAGGGCTGTCAGCTTCCACATCCCATCATCAGCATCTTCATCAAATGGTGGCGGATTATCCAGGGTGACAAATAAATATGGAGAGCTTTCCAGTTGACGATCCACTGGGTTACTGGGTCATGAGATTAGACCACTGGCCAGAAGTTGCCCAGTATGCAATAGACCTGCTGCGCTGCCCTGCATCCAGCGTGTTTTCTAAATGGGCATTCAGTGCTGCTGAAGGTTTTGTGACAGATTAAAGAGCGCGTCTGTGCACAGACTCCATGGACCAGCTGACATTTATCAAAATGAGTCCTTGATTAGCAGCAGCTATAAAGCTCCTGATGCCAATGATGCTGATTAAGTTCTTTCTAGATCTGGAATCTCTGAAAGACTGTCTAGGCTGCTTAGCTTTGTGGGTGTTGATTTAATTTGGAAGAAATGTTTTGGTGTAAGTTTCATAGGCACAAATTAACACCCAAAGACCAATTTTATCGCATCTGTTTGACAGATGCATATCATTGCAATTTTTGACAGCAGGGCCAATTCTTGCTTTCATAAAGTGTACCTGTATTGGCTTACGGTGTAAAGGCACCACTGACACCCAAGGACCAATTTTTCCACACCTGTTTGACAGGTGCATATTGTTGCAATTTTTAATAGCAAGGCCAATTCTTGCCTCCATCAACGTACCTGTATAGGGTTACGATGTGAAGGTACCACTGACACCCAAAAGACCAATTTTTTCGCACCTGTTTGACAGGTGCATATCATTGCAATTTTTGATAGCAAGGCCAATTCTTACTTTTATCAAGAGTACCTCTATAGGTTTAAGGTATGAAGGCACCACAATGCCCACAGCCCAATTTGTTACCTCTATCCAAAGTCTGCAAAAGAGGCACCAGAATTTATCCAAAGAATCTTTCATTTTGTTCTAAGTGCACTAAATTGTGGCCTCATCATACAGACTGGCTCCCCAAGCCATTGTTTATAAAATAAAGAAAACTTGAATGAAAAATGTCATTTTTTGGCTTTATAAATGTCATTTTTGCTGCAGCATGTTCTATACACGGTACAGATGTGCCACTTTACAGGCAGACTAAGAGGACCCCCCAGGCACCATATTTAAGGGAATTTTTCTATTTTATTGTTATTTCTCATTTTGATGTTTTCACTTTAGGAATCAGTAAATCCCTGCTCATTTAAACATGACTTTTATTTTTACAAACTTTTTTTTCATTGATACATGTCCCCTAGGGCAGTACCCACACCCAATACCCTTTTGTATGCCCAATTACTTGCATATAATCCTTCAAAAAGGGCACTTTTGATTTATCCAGTTCAGGTTCCATAAAGTTAAATGTGTTTTTTTTATTCAGCTTAGAAGTTTTGCAATGTTCTAAAGTTCTTCCGCGAACCTAACAGGGGTTCGTTCGGCCCATATCTAACAGGGATATACAATGTACTATTGACATAAACACATACACCCACACACACACACACCATATGTTGGACTGGATGGACTGGTGTCTTTTTCCACCTTACCAGCTATGTAATTGATGAAATAGATCCGAAACTGTTCATTCTCAAACTATCCCCATTAAAATGTTGATTGACTATGTCATGAGACTACTACTTTTCTTCTACTGTCATAAGCCTCCTCCAAGCTTTTCTTGGGTCTCCCTTGGACTTAATAGCATTCTCCTGTGTTAGATCCGTCCACCTCTTAACTGTTGGCATTGAGTCTATCTTGCCATTTCAAGTGCTTTGTCAAGGTGAACTCAGTGAATCCTTTACTCTTAGCTTCTTTTAAGCCTTCCAATCTAGTACCTACTCCTTACCGCAGCTTTCTGGATGTCTTCTTTAAAACAAGGCAGGCCTGCTTCTACCCCACAAGTCTATATTTGCGCTATTGAGTTAATTCTAGGTGCCTGCGGTCTGAGAGGTCAGGTGTTCCCTCTTAGCCTAACTGAGATCAGGGTAATTTTAGAATGCATTGTGAAAAATCCTAAAAAGGGGTTTTTCTGTAAATCTTTATCCCCTCTCTGGGTTACATGTTTTCAGGGATAAACTTTTCATTGATCTGTAAAAGGTAACAGTCATCACTCATTTGCCTTTGTCCAGTGGCCTTAAGGCTGCTCAGCACTTCCTCCGCTTCACCAACTATTATCAATAATTCATTATTAATTACTCTGTGCTGGTCACTCAGATTACAACTCTGACTCATAAGAATGCTAATCTCAAGAATTAGATGTCCAAAATGGTGGTAACATTCTACGATCTTAAGTAAGCTTTTCTTTATTGTCCTGATCTTTTGAGGCTGGATTTAACCAAACTTGTTTCAGTGAGGCATATGCCAACTCTGTAGTGGTGGGGTAAATTCTCTTCCACTGCCCCAGTGGAGCTAGGCACCCTTTGACTGTTGAGAAGAACTACTCCTTCAGAGATCAAGACCTGTTACCCATCAGGAGGCCTTGGACGATTGGCGATACCTCTTAGGTATTAGATTACCATTTACAGTACAGTGGCTATTCTTTACTTGGTTTCCTTTTTTCATTGCTTTCAAGCTAGGAACAGTTAATTCATGTGCAGATGCTCTTACCCATTCCTTTGATCTGCAGGATTCTGAAAAGTCTGCTAAGAAGGAGTTTATAATCCCACCTTCCTGAACCCCTGGCTCAGACCTCGATCCAGGATAATGCTATTCCTCTGGACGAGACTTTTGTACGCACAAATTTCTGGGATACGAAGTTACATTGCTGAGCCTAAGATTCAAAGTTTCCTGGACACGCCGTGGTTAACTGAACCTCTTCCTTCCTCTCTCACCACTACTTGTGGACAGGCTCTTATAGGGATATGGAGGAGTATATGAAAGTATTTTCTGTCTGTGCCCAGACTCTTCTGTTATCTGTTCCTGCCACACTGCCATGAACTTCATTACTGATCTGCCCCCCTCTGAGGGCTTTACCATCTTCAGAGTGGTCAAATGCTGATCCTCCAAGATGGAAAATGTTGTATCTTTCATGTTGTTTCTATTTATAGCTACCTTGGTGCCAATCTTTTTTTTAGGATATTTTTCAGACTACATTTCATTCATGTTCCCATTTTCATTGTATATTGAATGGCAGGATTCAATGAACCTCATGATTTTGGAGGGGCCTTTGCAAATTTCTGGAAGTTTCCTTACAGTTTTCCATCACCTGCAATCCAATGGGCAAACTGAGAGACACAACTGGGCAATTTCCCTTAGCCTTTCTGTTTACTCACAAGGACAACCGGGGAACTCTTTGGCATGGGCAGATTTCACCAATATTAATCATCAAAATGCCAGCACTCAGGAATCATCATTTGTCATTGTTTTTGGCAAACACCCTTGCATACACTTGTCAGTGCCTTCAGCCCCGGAAATTCCTGCTTTGTATTCCTAGCAAAGAATAATGAACCATATATGGACCCAAGTACAAGTATAACATCAGTAAGCAGTTGTTAAGCACATAAGATTTGGTACTGCCAAAAGATTTCTAGACTGCATCACAGTTACAAGGTTTGGTTCGTGACAATCAATATCTGCCTTAAGGTACCATCTATGAACTTTGTTCCTCGTTACATTGGCATTATATTATCACAACAGGAGTCACATCTGAAGATTCTGAACTCTTTCCATGTACCACTGTCTTACCCGTTAGTCCTGAACAAATTTTCTCATCCTTCATCTTTGACCATACCTCCTGCCAACCCATCTCATTAAAACAAAAGGATAGCATATGGGTTACTCAGTGTTTAGGCAAAACGTCCACATGCTAGCAGCCAGACCCCCTGAATGATCTCCCTAGTGGTGTCTACTGTTATACCCAGTGTATCCTCACATTTTCCTCTATGACCCTAGTGCTCACCAGTGCCGTCTTTTTCTCCAGTGATTCTTTGAAACTGTAGCCTGCATTCAAATCAGTGGTCCTGCTATACTTAACTCTGCAAGAACTCTTCCCTGCATATCCACTCTCAGTTACCAGTAGCTGCCTGTTTGCTTGGGTTCGAGGGCCACAACCTGGGTGTCTGCTGTGGCCAAACCCATTTCCACTGTCAGGTACTCTGGTGAAGACAAGGCAGCTGTATTGGTGGGCGTACTGGGCTTGCACTCCAGTTCAATGAGTGCCTTGTCTTTAGAAGACTGCTTGCAGTTCTCTTTGCCTCCTCTATGGCCACTGTCACTGCCTAGCCCCAACCGTGATACTAATTTCTGGTTAGCCAGTCTGCGCCCTAGTGAGAACAGACTCTAGCTCAAGAGAATTATAGTAAAACTCAAGCTACTTTTTTATTTTATTTTAATGAAGTGAGGCAGGTTTTGGATTATTACAGTTGTCTATAAGCCCAAGAGGGAGGTTAATCCCACTCCTGCTCCTACTGTGACAGCCACTGCTAAAGCTGTTACTGTTCTGAATTTGCTGATTACTTTACAGTATCTGGTATATTTTCTACATATTTTTTATGGATAATCCACCAGGGGCAAAGTAAAGCAGGCATAATAGTGTCACCAGTCCCCTAGTGGATGCCAAATATACATTGACAATGCAATCCAGACAGTGAAAGCAGGAGGTTCAGTTTGGGAACCAGGAGGATCAGTTAGGGGAACAATACATTTCTATTTTCCAATATTTTTTATTAAAGTTTTGCAAAAAGTAAACAAAATGTACAACAGTGCAAAGTGTGCCTATAAGGCTTGGTCATATACAACAGAGATAGCATAACATCCTCAAAATGTAAATCGAAGCACAACAGACACAGACATAGCCAGTGTAAGAAACTCAATATAAACAGAATAAGTCATGGAATGGCAGCCCAAGTCAGGGTCCGAGCAGAACCCCGAATCGGCCGCCAGGTTGGCCAGCGGGCCCGAGCCCCCCCCCCCCCCGGCGCCCCACAAGGGAACATACTGCGCCTTAGGAGGGAGGTGGTCCCCGACCCCCGGCCTCGGCCCCCACCTCAAACTGAGGGGGGGCACCGACTCTCCGGCTGTGCACTGTAATGAGTAAGAATAATAAACCAGGGAGAAAAGAGAACAAAAACAAAAAAGGGAAGGAGTGAACAAAGAGAAGGGGAGCAGAGGATAAAAGAAGGAAAAGAGAGAATGGAGTTAGATGGTCCTCGAGGGCCCAAGCAATAGCAAGGAAGGAGATAGGAGAAGAAATTAGTAGCGGTGGGTAGAAAAGGAAGGGGGGATCCGCGTCCAGGTCCGTCCACCCCCATCAGGCTCCCTCGTTCCCCCCAGCCCCCGTGGGGGTCAACAGCACTCCCCCCTCAATGGGGGCCTGCCAAATATCTGAGCCAAAGGTCCCATGTCTTGTCAAACAAGCGCATTTTATCGTTAAGTAGCGCCACAATCCGTTCATTTATCATGATCCATGTCAGCTTGGCTTTGAGCAGCTCTAGCGGTATTACAGGAGAGTGCCAGGAGCGGGCTATCGCAATTTTAGCCTCTGTGAATATAAAAGCTATAAGGCGTTTAGTGGGTTTAGACTCTCCCTCGATCTGCCTTCCCAACAAGGCTTGTTGGGGGGATTTAACTAGGTTAACCTGCGTCTAGGAATAGATTAAATTGTATGTGCGGTTTCAGAAACGCCTTACTTTCGGGCAAGCCCACCAAGTGTGGAATACAGTACCCGCCTGTCCGCATCCCTGGAAACAGTCGGGGGACGCAGTGCGAACTGCCGCCGCCAACCTGACCGGGACCATGTACCAGCGGAGGAACACCTTATAGTTAGGTGTTAAGTAGGGATTTGGAGTTAGATTGTGCTAGGGAATTCCAGTCGGCGCAGTCCAAATTGTCATTCAGATCCTCCTCCCAGCGGAGCATGTACGGAAGTTTAGTATCGTCATCGTGTAACATGTTATAGATCGAGGATATATAACTTTTTTGCTTGTCCACCATGCGACATAGAAACTCCATTTGCGTGGAGGTAGTGATGTCACTCTTGTTTTTTAGGGAGGCTACATAATGGGAAATTTGGGTATAGCGATAATATTCACTGCCCGGGAGGGAATATTTTTCCTGCAACTGGTTCCTAGTAAGCAATCCACGGTGATCACACAGATCTGCTAGCCGGAGAAGTCCCTTGTTTGTCCCCCACTCAAATGCCGAGGGACATAGGCCCAGGGGAAACAAGGGGTTGCCCAATAGAGGTGCCAGAGGCGCGTGGGGAGATTTAAAACTGTGTCTTTTCGAAAGTCTATCCCATATACCCAGGGAGAAGGACAGAGTGGGGCAGAGCACCCCCGGTCTGTCCTTGGCCCTTAGCCACAGTGCGTGATGTAGCGGAAATGGTAAGTGGGCCGATTCCAATCGCATCCAAATGGGGTGAGGATTTTGGGAGTGGAAGCGGACTAAATGAGCGAGTTGAGCTGCGTAATAGTATTTAACCAAATCAGGGACTCCCAGCCCTCCTCTAAGCTTCGGGGTGAAGAAAGTACGTCTGTTCACCCTGGGCCTCTTGTCTCCCCACACAAAGTGGATAAGTGTCCCCTGAAATTCCCTGAGATCCGACATGCGCAGCATTACAGGTAAAGTGCGAAACAAATATAACAATCTAGGCAAGATATTCATTTTGACTGAATTCAACCTACCGAACCACGACGGAGGGTTAGCCGACCAGCGAGTGAGGTCCTCCCGAAGTTGTTTGTATATGGGTGGGTAATTGTGCGTGTAAAGCGTGGCAATGGATGGCGTAAGGTGTATCCCCAGATATGGTAGTGACCGTTCCTGCCATGTGAAAGTGAAATTAGCCTTGAGAGCTGACTGTGTGGTCGCCTCTAATGTCAGATTTAAAGCCTGGGACTTGGAGGGGTTAACCCGCAGGCCAGAGAGGGATGCAAACTCTGCCAGGACCTTGAGCAAATTAGGGAGAGATGTCAACGGATTTGAGATGAACATTAAGATATCATCCGCAAAGAGGGCGCATTTATGTTCCAGGCCACCGCACGGTATACCTTGGATATTCGGATTAAGGCGAATCTTAGTGGCCAGCGGTTCCAAGGCCAAAATAAAGAGGAGAGGTGACAAGGGGCACCCCTGACACGTGCCCCTGCGTATCGATAGGAAGTCAGAACCATAGCCCTTAATAGACAGCCTCGCTATAGGGTTGTCATACAGTGTTCAAATAAGGGTGAGAAAATGGCGCCCGAAGCCAAAATGTTCCAGAGTCCGCATTAGGTATTCCCATGACAGGGAGTCGAATGCCTTATGTAAATCTAGCGATAATAGCATGCCTTTCCTACACCCCATACCGGAACAATACATTTCTAGTAGTAGTGATCACAACAGGGATTAGAGCAGTGACTTGATGCTGCTGGAAAAGGAGTTTGCCAGAAGGAAGGGGTCTCCAACAATCCAGTGTTACTATCTAAAGCAGTGTTAAACACAAAACCAAAATGTTATATTTTGCAGCTTGGCAATCACTAGATGTAGTGGCAGCATTAGTTTTCTTTCTTTTTTTTAGACTTTGTTCCCTCTGTTTTAACCTGGTGGTCTGGCCAGTAACACACCTCCTGTATTAGAGTGTCTACACTCTGTATGAAGAAGCACAGAGGCCCCTTTGGACAGCAGCATTGTCAATACGGGGGAAGGGAGTGTTATATGCACATAGCGGATTTAAATACAGTAACACATTAGATCCAAACACCAGATAACGCTTTATAGACAGTTACAGAAAATCTTTTTTTCCTTTTGGGGATAAAGGTTTTACATAAATAAATAAGAGCTGTTCATTATAATTGTCATTGCACCCCTTTCAGTGTAAAATGGTCTATCTTAACCCTCTAACTGCTACATCTGCAGGACAGCATATTCTGTTGACAAACAACAGACTTACTAGCAAGATCACCAGGTGAAAAAAAGAAAGAGAGCCTAAAAAAAAGAAAACTAATGCGACCACCACTTCTAAGAATTGGTAAGATAAAATAAAATAAATATTAAAATAAATATTAAAATAAAATAAATATTTTCTTTTGAGTTTAATACCACTTTAAGCACAGGTTAAAGAAATCATATTTTGGCCATACCCCAGCAAAAGACCATTTGTCTTTTTATCTCTGTAAAATTTTGATATCAAAAGTACCCAACTATGTGGATTACACTTGAATAGAAGATATTTCTTTTAGGTACTTATACTGTAAAGCATCGTACATTTTTACAGTGCTTTACATGTATATTGAACATTCACATCAATCCCTACCTCAAGGAGCTTACAATCTAAGATCCCTAACTTACACTCACTCATACAGTACATATACCAGGGCCAATTTAGACAGAAGCCAATTAAACAACCAGCATGTCTTTGGAGTATGGAAGGAAACTCAGCACAGTGAGAACATGCAAATTCAGACAGGTAGTGCCATGGTTGGGATTCTAACCAATGACCCCAGTGCTGTTAGGAGGTTAACCACTTAGCCATTGTGCTGCCATATGATGCAAAGACAACTTTTTTGAGAGATTGCCATTTTAGCTACTTTAGGTTTACCTAAGGAAGAAAAAAAATGTTAGAATCACTCCTTCTAAACAATTTGAAATCAACATTTGAGATTTTAAAGGTGTGCGCCAATGCACTCAATCTCTATATTCATTTTTGATGTTTTTGAAACGGCAACATACATATGCGATTCAAAATTTGTAACTATTTTGGCTACGTCTGTGCCATTTAGGAAGTATACCAGTAGAATGCTGCCTTGGCAGAGAACTACTGCAGTGGTAAGGATTGAATTATGAGTGCTAGCTAGCAATATTATCAATTACTTTGCGCAAATTTCTTTTCAGCCTATTACATTTGAGAAAAATTAAGATACAACATACAGTTGTACAAATCACATTTATATGCTATGTAAAAGTGTTGCATGATGTAAAAATATATTATATTCATATTTTTTTTTTCCTGTGACCAGGAATCCTGTTAGGAACAGGTTGAATTTATGCTGCCGCACCTTATATTTAGTGT
The DNA here is from genome assembly GCF_965119305.1 of Pelophylax lessonae. NCBI lineage: Eukaryota > Metazoa > Chordata > Amphibia > Anura > Ranidae > Pelophylax > Pelophylax lessonae. The sequence continues at coordinate 514,090,847 of NC_138770.1, read as the reverse complement.
ATACACTGCAACTGATCTTATAAAACAGATGTGTATTTATTTTAGCTTTCACCTTTATGGAGGCTATTGGGGCTATTCCATTTGGCTCATGATCTGCTGAGCTAAATTGGAACATTGTTTCCAAGCCAAGTGTGGAAGCTGCCCTTCCTTTAGCTGAGAAGACATCAGGAAAAATGCAAGCATATGGTCAAATGTCATCTTGCTATAATAGTAATAGTTTATGATGCTTAATAAAAGCTCATGCAAAGGTATAATATTTTTGCAATGTTTACAATGATATACTATAGATCAGCCCTCAAATTTTCCACTCGCCTGGTCGCATTTTGCGAGTGGAAAATTCTGTTGGGCGAGCTCTGGGGAAGAGAGGAGAGGAAAGCCGGATAATGTCAGAGCGGCGGATCATCCCGCTGTAATAGCTTCAATTGTAATTGCGGGGCGTTCGCTGACACACACAGTCCCGCCTCCTAGCCCGGCTTCTTTGATAGACAGAACACCTGGCCAACCAGGACGTGTGACGTCTATCAAAGGAGCCGGGCTAGGAGGCGGGACTGTGTATGTCACCGAGCGCCCGGCAATTACAATTGAAGCTATTACAGCGGGATGATCCGCCGCTCTGACATTATCCGGCCGCATACCGATGGGGGGTGTCAAGCCGGCATGAAAATCGATCTCCCAGAGCTACACCGGTACTCGCGCCGATCATCTCCTGTGAAGGCAGCTGCTCCCTCGGTCTGTGCTGCGCTGCTCACGGGTGCTGGAAGCAGGTGAGTGTCCAAGGATTTAGCAGCCTCCCTGTGTGACTGGATAGGAGGAGCGGTGGGGCGGCTGCATATAGAGGAATTGATCTTTCCAGCTGGATGCCTGATTCTCCTCTCTGCAGGCATTGAGCAGCTGCAGGAGGAATATGCAAAGATCAATTCCTCTATATGCAGCCGCCCCACCGCTCCTCCTATCCAACTTCTTTTTTTCTTTTGCTGGCCCCCCAGTGCTGTACAGCCCCTCCCTCTTCAGCCCTCCCAGTGCTCTTCAGCCCCCCTCCAGCCCCCCAGTGCTCTTCAGTCCACCCCTCCAGCCCCCCCAGTGCTCTTCAGCCCACCCCTCCAGCCCCCCCAGTGCTCTTCAGTCCACCCCTCCAGCCCCCCCAATGCTCTTCAGTCCACCCCTCCAGCCCCCCCAATGCTCTTCAGTCCACCCCTCCAGCCCCCCCAGTGCTCTTCAGTCCACCCCTCCAGCCCCCCCAGTGCTCTTCAGTCCACCCCTCCAGCCCCCCCAGTGCTCTTCAGCCCACCCCTCCAGCCCCCCCAATGCTCTTCAGTCCACCCCTCCAGCCCCCCCAATGCTCTTCAGTCCACCCCTCCAGCCCCCCCAGTGCTCTTCAGTCCACCCCTCCAGCCCCCCCAGTGCTCTTCAGTCCACCCCTCCAGCCCCCCCAGTGCTCTTCAGCCCACCCCTCCAGCCCCCCCAATGCTCTTCAGTCCACCCCTCCAGCCCCCCCAGTGCTCTTCAGCCCACCCCTCCAGCCCCCCAGTGCTCTTCAGCCCACCCCTCCAGCCCCCCAGTGCTCTTCAGCCCACCCCTCCAGCCCCCCCGTGCTCTTCAGCCCACCCCTCCAGCCCCCCCAGTGCTCTTCAGTCCACCCCTCCAGCCCCCCCCCCCCAGTGCTCTTCAGCCCACCCCTCCAGCCCCTTAGTGATCTTCAGCCCACCCCTCCAGCCCCCCAGTGCTCTTCAGCCCACCCCTCCAGCCCCTTAGTGCTCTTCAGTCCACCCCTCCAGTCCCCCCAGTGCTCTTCAGTCCACCCCTCCAGCCCCCCCCCCCAGTGCTCTTCAGCCCACCCCTCCAGCCCCTTAGTGATCTTCAGCCCACCCCTCCAGCCCCCCAGTGCTCTTCAGCCCACCCCTCCAGCCCCCCAGTGCTCTTCAGCCCACCCCTCCAGCCCCTTAGTGCTCTTCAGCCCACCCCTCCAGCCCCCCCAGTGCTCTTCAGCCCACCCCTCCAGCCCCCCCAGTGCTCTTCAGCCCACCCCTCCAGCCCCCCCCAGTGCTCTTCAGTCCACCCCTCCAGCCCCCCCCCAGTGCTCTTCAGCCCACCCCTCCAGCCCCTTAGTGCTCTTCAGCCCACCCCTCCAGCCCCTTAGTGCTCTTCAGCCCACCCCTCCAGCCCCTTAGTGCTCTTCAGCCCACCCCTCCAGCCCCTTAGTGCTCTTCAGTCCACCCCTCCAGTCCCCCCAGTGATCTTCAGTCCACCCCTCCAGTCCCCCCAGTGATCTTCAGTCCACCCCTCCAGTCCCCCCCAGTGATCTTCAGTCCACCCCTCCAGCCCCCCCAGTGCTTTTCAGTCCACCCCTCCAGCCCCCCCAGTGCTTTTCAGACCACCCCTCCAGCCCCCCAGTGCTCTTCAGCCCATCCCTCCAGCCCCCCAGTGCTCTTCAGCCCATCCCTCCAGCCCCCCAGTGCTCTTCAGCCCATCCCTCCAGCCCCCCCCAGTGCTCTTCAGCCCATCCCTCCAGCCCCCCCCAGTGCTCTTCAGCCCATCCCTCCAGCCCCCCCAGTGCTCTTCAGCCCACCCCTCAAGCCCCTTAGTGCTCTTCAGCCCACCCCTCCAGCCCCCCCAGTGCTCTTCAGCCCACCCCTCCAGCCCCCCCAGTGCTCTTCAGCCCACCCCTCCAGCCCCTTAGTGCTCTTCAGTCCACCCCTCCAGTCCCCCCAGTGATCTTCAGTCCCCCCAGTGATCTTCAGTCCACCCCTCCAGCTCCCCCCCAGTGCTCTTCAGCCCACTCCTCCAGCCCCTTAGTGCTCTCAGCCCCCCAGTGCTCTTCAGCCCACTCCTCCAGCCCCTTAGTGCTCTCAGCCCCCCCAGCGCTCTTCAGCCCCCCTCCAGCCCCTTAGTGCTCTTCAGCCCCCCCTTTAGCCCCCCCCCAGTGCTCTTCAGCCCCCCACCCTCCAGACCCTTGATGGGCACTGATGAGGCTGCACTGATGGGCACTGAAAACGTTGTTATTAAAATCTATTTTTGTAACTTCTGCATTAATTCAAAAACATTTAACAGTGTAATTTTGAGATAATTTATGAGGGCGTGTTTAGGGGCGGGATTAGGGGCGGGGCATGGTAGGGGTTGGGTGGGGCAACTGGTGGCGAGTAACCCTTAAGGCCTGGCTAGTAGCTCAGGACTTTAAATTTTGAGCCCTGCTATAGATTATTATTTATTTCATGAGAGCTTGAGCTAGTGCTCTCCATCACTCCTTAACATTGGTACAGTTGCTATCAGCACACAAGTTCAGACTGGACTCTTGCTGTTTGGGCATTTGTTGATTTTTCTCGTAAGGTGTAAGCTGAACATCATATATAGTACCATTATTTCTACCGCTACTATCTATCCCCCCCCCCCCCCCCATGCCATTTGTCTAGCAATCCCTTGCTTATTATCCTAGAAAATGTCCAGAACAGTTTTTAACATTCGGTTTACATTGAATTTAATAGGGTTCAGATTTGTCATCCCAACTATAGTCATGTTCTGTGAGCCTGCTTAATTCTGAACCCAAATACATTTGGCCCATCCATACTTGTGGTCAACCCTTCCCTCGCCATCACAGAGAGATTGGTATGTATATGAAGTATAGAGTAATACAGTGTAAGAATTGCAGTTTAGAAACATAAATAACCAGTGGTGGCTAGTCTTTGTCAATGTCCAAAGATTTTTGTTTAGCTGGGCATGCCCTGGCTTCAAAAATGAGCTTGTACTTTGGTAGGGCTTTGTATATCAGGTTAGTAGATATCTGTACAGTAGAAGGATGGGAGTTTTCTAGAAGAGCAGTAACGGTTTACATACTTAGATACAAAGAAATCTGAAAAAAGTTCTGTTGGTGAAACACAGAATAAAGGGTTCAAGAACACCCACCAATAGCACTTTGGGTGTCTTAGGACCTGTTAAGCCCAGTTTGTGTTGCAGAAGTGTTTTTGTCCAGTCATCTAGTATCAGAGGACATAGCAAGAAAATATGGAAGTCCACTACCTCATCCTGGCAGCGCAGAATGCAGTTTTGGTCACAGAGTTCCATGTTTGAGTTTAACAGGAATGTAATGAAGACCATATATTTTAATTACATTTAATTGTAAATTACATGGAGGGCTGAGCACTGCCATACGTAGCATTGACCAATTTCTTTTGACTGGGAGCAGTGATTTTAGTAATGCTTAAGTGAAACATTAAAAATGCAAAGCTCCAATAAATAGCATATCTTGGGGATGCCATGACCCTGCCTGTGAAATGGCATATCTGTGTGATGTATACAAACTACTACAGCAACACTGATGTTTACAGAGAAAAAAAAGGTAGACAAATAAGATATCACCCCCATATATAAGATGGGACTTTAAAGGAAATACAAAGTAAAACTATACGTTATATAAAAATGTATCTTTATTACAATAAATATTTTTAAAAAATAGTCTCAAATTAAAAGAAGCAGCTGTATATGTGTTGTAGGAATGCCATAACAGAGTACGATCGATCATATAATCGAAGGGGTCATGATCCTCTCTATCCTTAGCCAGAGATAGTACTGACAAGGAACACCTGACGTGTTTCAGAAAATTGTTTTCTTTCTTCAGAGGTACATAAGCAAGAGAGGTTTGATCCAAAGTAAAAAAGTTTTTTGTATTACGATTTGTAACAGAGCCATACAAGGATAAAAGAATACTGAATTTGTCAGTTCGTCACAGTAGGGCCACTACCACTGTCCCAGAAACCACCCAACGGGGACTCACAGAGGCTAACCATCCATACAAATATAGGGGACAATAGTGAGGTGAATCAGGAGCCTAATGAAATTGTCACAGGAAAAAACAAGTAACAAAAAAAGTGTGTATGATGCCCTGTACCTATAGCAGTTTCTGACATAATAACACCTGCCAGCCACATTGTTCTGAGCAGCTGGGTGAGGGTCTGATATAGATGTTATTGGGGGACCCCCACACACAGAAATTGCATGGGGTTCCTCCCTAATTCATACCAAACCCATCAGGTCTGGTACAAATTTTAGGAGGGATCCTACAAGAAAAATCTAGGGGTCAAAAATTCATACCAGACTCTTATTCAAGCATGCAGTCTGGTAGGCCAGGAAAGGGGAATGAGCTAACCCTACCTCCTGAACCATACCAAGTTTCATTCCCTTGACATGAGGGAGGTATCTTGCCAAGGGGATACCCCCTGTCAAAGCTCCTGCTGCCTATGTTGATAAGGACAAGGGCTCCTTCCACACAACCCTGACTAAATCATTGTGGGGTCTGTAAGCGGGAGGCTTTTTGGAATGTGGAAACCCCCTTTAACACCAAAAGGGCCACCAGATACCTCTCCCTATGTGTAAGAGTGAGATTTGGTCAATGCTGTCACTCAGATGAAAGAATGTTCAAAGTTCCTTATTTTTCCTTGGTTTGGGTGTAAAAAGTATCATAGTCTTAATCATAAATTCTGATAGCTTAGCTCTTTGAATGGCCTCCAGGTACACCTTCAGCAAATGTGGAGTAATAATGTATATCTGGGTTTTGTGCTGTTTGAGTACTGTCCTGGGGTCTTGTTAGCTGGAAAGGATAATAATACAGAGGCAATTTTCTCAGTGGTGAGCAGGGTTTTTAAGGACTCACACTGTTGTTGGGCAAGACTTACCACCTCAAGTGTGGGCTTCTATTTGGGAGACTTTGGGTGTCACTGAGTATGAAAGAACTTCAGTAAAGTGGCACTAATGACTACACATGTCAAAACACATGTCTCGATTCTGATACAGGGAATAGCGGTGGTGGGAGAGTCTATACGAGCCAAGAAGGCCAATGAAAGCCAGTAAGTTCATGTAGTTTTTCCAATGGTAGAGGCTTTTTTTAAATAAGTCTGTGTAAGAAAGATTAAGCATGCATTGACTACCTACTACTTTAAGTCTAGTTTCCTCCAAGGGTTGGGTATTGTACTCCCATTTGCCCAAAAGAAAAAACTGTTTATAGCAATATGGGCGATATAAGACCCTCTGGTGACAGCATTTAGGCTGCATTTATACCTGAGCATCGTGTTTTTGTGTTTTTTTTTTTTTTAAAGTGTTTTGTTGTGCATTTGTATGCACGTTTCATTGCCTTTTTGAGCTCTAGCATTAGCCAAAACAGAAAATATCATCCGTGACATAATTTGTTGCTGTATGTTTCAGGATTATTTTCATCTCCTGTCTGGTTTTCGCTGTGTTCCGTGGTACTTTCCGCTCTCTTAACAATGAAGGACATGAAGTTATTAGTTCCATCCTGCCATTGCTGATCAAGAACAAAGGGGCCAGTTCTGGGTCATGTAAAACAACCTAGCAACCTACATTCACATGAAGAGAAATATGTAATTTTTCTTAAAAAAAAAAAAAGAAGAAACAAAATAATAAAAATGATAATACATAAAAATTTATAAAAATAAAAACAAATTAATGATTTGTGTGTATTTTTATGTATAACATATCGCTATTTTCTTGGAGGGGGGGTGAGGCTGTCAGGTAGGCTGCACGGGGCCCTGTGATTACAAAAAGAAGCCCTGAGTGTAAAACAAATTAATAAACAGGTTGCAACCAATGAGGGAGACCATAAAGTGTCCTTGCTAAACACATACAAAATATTGAGCTTACCTTTATCATCCTTCACCGTGTGAGTAAAATCTTCCTAATTAGAAAAAAACTGACCCCCAATCTCTCCCATGCCCTCCTCTTTCTTGCTCGGAAATTGTAATGGGAGTCCTGAGGATTGTACAGACAGGGGTGCTCCCTCATCATCCAGATAAAGGTCTCATGGTCAAAAAGAAGCACTATCTCCTCCATATTGCATGGTATTGCTGATTAAAATAGATTTTTTATGATTTCATCACAATATTTGGTCATAAGCATCTAAATGCATCTAAACGCACAAAAATGTTGATAAATGCTGAATTAGCAAATTTCAATGAACAGAAAATCCTTAAAAAAACTCAGCAATCTGCCAGAATCTAGCTACAAATGTAGCTCCAAAACTTTTTTGAGTTTCAGGCATTTGGCTTCACGTGTTTTGGAGGGGAGATGTGAACCACCACCATTGAGATGCATTCATTTTTTCTCCCTGAGCTTCTTAGAGCTTTACACTTCACACTACACAACACATTCAGTTGTGAATGGGGCCTAAAGGTATCCCAGAGGAGAAAACAGGTTTTCCTGCCAATAGGGACCTAGGCATCATTGTCTGACTTGCGGGCAATGACCCTGGGAGATGTAAAGTTTAAGTAACGTGGGATCCTATTAGAATTGTGGTAAATAGCTTACAGCCTTGCATCAAATTGCAAGGTCTGTCCTGGAAAGGTTTCTATACATTTTTGATAGGCAGGAGTACTCCCGGTTCTCTGTTTACTTTCAGTGCCAAATGTCAATATAATCACAAGCTCCATACCAGTCAGCAAACATGGATTGGAGATGGCAGGGACATTGTTCAGCTTTGTGTTCTGCAAACAGCTCCAGTATGAAGGTAGCAGAAGGAAAGTCTCACTGAGCAGGTGTCCTCTTTCCTGGGTTTTGCGGTTCTGCTCACATGGGCTAGCAGCTGCTTCTTCTAACATGCCATCCGCTAATATAACAATGAAGTTGGATCACCTATGTCACCTGTCAGAGCATCTGTGTATTAAAAATATGACATAGGATTTCTGAGTTTAATTCTGACTGGTTGAACTTGTGGATAGGCCAAAATATTAAAGAGTCACAGGGTCAGAATTTGATCACAGACAAACTGGTTTGACAACTTGGGAAATTTAGGCTGACCATACACAGTGCAAATTTCTTGTAGTTGCAGAAAAGTTATTAGCACAATTCCCCCATTAACACAGACAGTGCTAACAGGGAGATCAGCCATTGTCTTCTTCGGGCAGGGGAGTGGGCAGGGGGAAGACAGTGATTATCGCTAGCGGCTATAACAGCTGCTTGCGATAATCAGCAGAGAATACGATCAATCAGCGAGGTACATTAAAGCTTGCCCATTAACGGTTCGAATCTTGGCCAGTTCCTTCTGAACCAGTCAAAATTTGAACTGTGAATAACCAGCCTTAGTCTGTGAGCAAGATTTTGTACAGATCAAATAAAAATGGTGATTTTTCAAGCAATGAACAATGGAGGAAATTGACCCTCCAAATTAGTTATACACAGTTAAGACAGAGATTGCAGTGCTCAGTAAGCTGTAAGCTGAATAACGTAAATAATTACACATAAAGTCCATTATTAAAAAATGAAACAAAAAAACAAATCCATAGTGAATCCTGTGCCAAGTGATAAGTAAACATATCCAAAAAAACATATACAAGTGGTGATCCCCCATCAGTGCAGTGAAAACACCCAGTGACACCTCCACCTTAAAACAGAAATTCGCACTCATCAGATGTAGTTGCTGTCTAACATATAGAACAGCATATTACAGGGTATAAGGCATTAGAATAAAGACATACAGTGGGTACGGAAAGTATTCAGACCCCCTTAAATTTTTCACTCTTTGTTATATTGCAGCCATTTGCTAAAATCATTTAAGTTCATTCTTCTTCCTCATGAATGTACACATAGCACCCCATACTGACAGAAAAACACAGAATTGTTGACATTGTTGCAGATTTATTAAAAAAGAAAAACTGAAATATCACATGGTCCTAAGTATTCAGACCCTTTGCTCAGTATTTAGGAGAAAAGCCCCCTTTTGATCTAATACAGCCAGGAGTCTTTTTGGGAAAGATGCAACAAGTCTTTCACACCTGGATTTGGGGATCCTCTGCCATTCCTCCTTGCAGATCCTCTCCAGTTCTGTCAGGTTGGATGGTAAACGTTGGTGGACAGCCATTTTTAGGTCTCTCCAGAGATGCTCAATTGGGTTTAAGTCAGGGCTCTGGCTGGGCCATTCAAGAACAGTCACGGAGTTGTTGTGAAGCCACTCCTTCGTTATTTTAGTTGTGTGCTTAGGGTCATTGTCTTGTTGGAAGGTAAACCTTCGGCCCAGTCTGAGGTCCAGAGCACTCTGGAGAAGGTTTTTGTCCAGGATATCCCTGTACTTGGCCGCAATTATCTTTCCCTCGATTGCAACCAGTCGTCCTGTCCCTGCAGCTGAAAAACACCCCCACAGCATGATGCTGCCACCACCATGCTTCACTGTTGGGACTGTATTGGACAGGTGATGAGCAGTGCCTGGTTTTCTCCACACATACCGCTTAGAATTAAGGCCAAAAAGTTCTATTTTGGTCTCATCAGACCAGAGAATCTTATTTCTCACCATCTTGGAATCCTTCAGGTGTTTTTTAGCAAACTCCATGCGGGCTTTCATGTGTCTTACACTGAAGAGAGGCTTCCGTCGGGCCACTCTGCCATAATACCCCGACTGGTGGAGGGCTGCAGTGATGGTTGACTTTCTACAACTTTCTCCCATCTCCTGACTGCATCTCTGGAGCTCAGCCACAGTGATCTTTGGGTTCTTCTTTACCTCTCTCACCAAGGCTATTCTCCCCCGATAGCTCAGTTTGGCCGGACGGCCAGCTCTAGGAAGGGTTCTGGTCATCCCAAACATCTTCCATTTGAGGATTATGGAGGCCACTGTGCTTTTAGGAACCTTAAGTGCAGCAGAAATCTTTTTGTAACCTTGGCCAGATCTGTGCCTTGCCACAATTCTGTCTCTGAGCTCTTCAGGCAGTTCCTTTGACCTCATGATTCTCATTTGCTCTGACATGCATTGTGATCTGGAAGGTCTTATATAGACAGGTGTGTGGCTTTCCTAATCAAGTCCAATCAGTATAATCAAACACAGCTGGACTCAAATGAAGGTGTAGAACCATCTCAAGGATGATCAGAAGAAATGGAAAGCACCTGAGTTAAATATATGAGTGTCACAGCAAAGGGTCTGAATACTTAGGGCCATGTGATATTTCAGTTTTTCTTTTTTAATAAATCTGCAACAATGTCAACAATTCTGTGTTTTTCTGTCAGTATGGGGTGCTATGTGTACATTCATGAGGAAGAAGAATGAACTTAAATGATTTTAGCAAATGGCTGCAATATAACAAAGAGTGAAAAATTTAAGGGGGTCTGAATACTTTCCGTACCCACTGTATATATATATATATATATATATATATATATATATATATATATATATATATATGTAATCTATTGTTAAAGACAATTTTGACATTTTTATGCAATTATCTTAGTATCTATGTACATCACAATCAGGTTATTATTTATGGTGTTTGTATGTGACTTATTGCAATACATTTTCTTTTTTTTTTTTTTGATAGCTCAGTCTGTATTTACGCTGATCTTGTTTGTGTTCTTAAATAATCCTGCTTGGCTAAAAGTTAACTCAAAATAATGAATTAAGTCATTTAAATAATTCTTATATTGGAGGCACTGGGATTCAATCAGTCTGGCTGACTAATTTAATCATTCAGGCATTCCCTGACACAACACACCCCCCAAGTTAAGAACAAGGGGGTACAGCAAAATATTCTTAGAACAGGTTTGAGCAGGATTGGGAGTGCACCAGTAGACTTGTGAGGATGCATGCGCTCCCATTGCATGCTCAGACACGCCCCATCATACATTTTTTTATTTCCAGATATGTTAGCTAAATAACATTTTCCTTATTCAGTCAAGCCAACAATGTTAGAAAATTACTCCTTTCATGTTTTGTGAAGAGCACGTGCCAAAAAGGCTGCCACTAGCTTAATTTCCCAATTTATTTTGTATTATATTATATAAATAATACATGCTTGCAAAGAAGAGAGCTGGAAGGCAGAAAAAGTCCAGAAAGATCCAACTTAGATCTATTCTTTCAATGTTTGCATCTTATCACAAATCACTGATGGCTATGCTACACTGTCAGGTGCTCATATGACAAGGAGTGAACATTCATTTATATCGGGGGGGGGGGGGGCATTAGGGCTGGTTTTACAACCCCCTGTTTGGTACATTTTTATTAAAAAAATAATAATCCATGATAGGAGCAAACATCAGTAAAAAAGTGTTGGATGTTGGAGCATTGGAACATTCTATATTCCAGCGCTGACAGAGAGAGACAACAGTGAGGGAGCAGGTGTTCGGGTAAGTAAAACTACTAAACATCAATTCTCATTGAAACAAATGCTGGGGTTTATTGCTACACCCATTTACACCAATGCTGATGCTCTTTTGCTGCATCCACTGAATTATAGTCCTGGGAGCTTACTGCTGCACTCACTAAATGCCAATACTGGTGGTTTATTGCTGCACCTACTGAGCACCAGTGCCCAGGGCTTATTGCTGCACTCACTGAACACCAATTCTGGAGGTTTATTTATGTGTTCACTAAACACCGATGCTTGGAGTTAAATGCTGTACCCACCGAAGAGCAATGCTGGAGATTTATTGTGATTTATCTGAATGGCAATGCTGGGGGCTTATTGTTGAAACACCGATGAAGATGGTTTATTTTTCCGCCCACTACCAACAATAACCTACAGAACACTAATGACTGTTTATTTGTGTCTTCCACTGACATTATAAAAAACTATATGTCATAAAGATAAAAAATGCTTTCAACAATCGATTTTCAAATGAAAAAAAAAAAACCTTTTTAAAGGTGTAGAAATTAAAAACACAATAGTATACTTATCCTCATTAAAGACCCTCCCATTGAAGATTCTCCAAAGGATGCACAATTCCTCTTAAGAAATATAATGTAATAATAACGCTACCATTCCCAGGGTGCTTGGACTAGTTGTAAAACTCTATGTTGTTCATACATGTGATGATGTAGGATCATATTTCTTGCATGTTTCTGTGGAATGAGCAAACATATACAAATATTTCTAGTCTTCAGACTTTCCAGTATGGAAATATTTGTATGTTTGCTTATTCCACAGAAAGGCATAAGAAACATTATCCTACATCGTCAAGAGGATGTACACAAAGTCTTTGCGAAGAAACACATCAAGGAAGGGACATCAGACACTGGGCTGAAAACTGGAAGTGTGGTATTCTCCATGTTTGTTCTTACGGGGTGTTGTTTTGTAATTAGGGTTGAGCGGACACCTAGATGTCCGTGTTCGACGGGTTCGGCCGAACTTTAAAAAAAAGTCCGGGTCCGTGTCCCGGACTTTTACCGAACTTTTCCCGGACACCGAACCCCATTGAAGTCAATGGGGACCCGAACTTTAAGGCACTAAAATGGCTCTAAAACACCAAAGGAAAGGGCTAGAGTGCTGCAAATGGCAGCAAAACGTAATTAAGAGCATGGCAAGTGCTCTGCAAACAAATGTGGATAGGGAAATAACTTAAAACAACAAAAAAAAAACAGAAAAATAAAACAATGTTCTTCTTCATCTCTGAAGGACGAGGCCCATATGGAGTAGGAGGGAGGTTGAGGTGGTGGTGGATGTGGCGGTGACATAGGCGTGCGCACAGGGTGTGCTGGGTGTGCCTGGGCACACCCTAATCACCTAGGGCACATAGCATTGCCAGTGAGGAGATGGGAAAGATCTCCCTGGGACCTGCTCTGCTCTATTTCTCCTTGCCTACAGGTACATGGCCCCGATACATTACTCTCCCTGCTGGCAAACACATGCATGTGTATTTCAACTTTGGGGTGCACACCTTAATGCAATAGGCTGCGCACACCTATGGGCGGTGTAGGTGGAAGCGGCGGTGGAGGAGGACCAGGGCCGGATTAACAGCATCATGGGCTTGGTGCTGAGGATTTTGAAGGGCCTTAGGGCCGTGCCTTGCCATGCACCCAGAGGAGGAAGGGTGCAGCCATGCATGCCTAATTCAACATGGGATGCTGTCTCTGAAGCCCATAAACACATCCATGCATCGCCAACTGTCCCTCCTTGTCCGGCCTTCACGCTGTGTGGGGAGGTTCTGAGGGTGCTGCCTGGGGAAGCGAGCATAGAAGCCAGACTTCTGTGTTTACAAGTGACAGAAGAGCGGTAACAGTGAATATGGCCAACCCGGGGCCTATATAAAAGGTAGGGGCCTGGAGCTGCAGCTCCAATAGCCCCTACATTAATCTGGCCCTGAGGAGGAGGACGAGGTAGCCAACACTGCTTCTTTTCACAAATTTTAAATGAGGGTACACCCCAAAAGAGTGAGAAAGAGCAAAAATGGAACAATGGGTGGGTAAGGTCGGTATCCATTGCTATTCTGCATAAGGTACGGAAAAGTCCCGTGGGATCCATGCCTGGTTCATTTTAATGAACGTGAGCTTGTCCACATTGTCTCTGGACAGGCGGCTGCGCTTGTCTGTTATAACGCCCCCAGCCGTGCTAAATACCCGTTCAGATAATACACTGGCTGCAGGGCACGCCAGCACCTCCAAGGCGTAAAGGGCAAGCTCAGGCCATGTGCCCAATTTGGAGACCCAGAAGTTGAAGGGGGCAGACCCGTCATTCACTACATGTAGGCGTGTGCACACATACTGCTCCACCATGTTGGTAAAATGCTGCCTCCTGCTAAGACGTTCCATCTGAGCTGCTGGTGCTGCTGTTTGTTGTGGCGTGCTGACAAAGCTTTTCCACATTTCGGCCATGCTAACCCTGCCTTCTGAGGTGCTGGCGGTGCCCTGGTTGCGTTGGCGACCTCCTCCTCCTCCTCCTCTGCCTTGTGCTTCCACTGTGGCCCCGCTGTCAGATGGGAATGCCAGCAGCATGGCGTCTACCAGCGTGCGCTTGTACTCGCGCATCTTGCGATCGCGCTCCAGTGAGTGAATTAAGGACGGTACGTTGTCCTTGTAACGGGGATCCAGCAGCGTGGCCACCCAGTAATCAGCACAAGTTAGAATGTGGGCAACTCGGCGGTCGTTGTGGAGACACTGCAGCATGTAATCGCTCATGTGTGCCAGGCTGCCCAGAGGCAACGAAAGGCTGTCCTCTGTGGGAGGTGTATGGTCCGTGTCCTCTGTATCCCCCCAGCCACGCACCAGTGATGGCCATGAGCTGGCCTGGGTGCCACCCTGCTGTGAACATGGTTCCATCTCCTCCTCCAGCTCCTCCTCCTCCTCATCCTCCTCATCCTCCAGAACTGTGCCCCTGCTGGACAATTGCGTCCCTGGCGTTTGCGTGTGCAGGAACCCACCCTCGGAGCCCCTTGCGAATGACTGCCCTGAAAGCCTTGGAAATGTTACCTCTTCATCCTCCTCCTCCTCCTCATCCTGTGCCACATCCTCTTCCATCATCGCCCGAATTGTTTTTTCAAGGAGGCATAGAAGTGGGATAGTTAAGCTGAGAACGGCGTCATTGCCACTGGCCATGTTGGTGGAGTACTCAAAACAGCGCAACAAGGCACACAGGTCTCGCATGGAGGCCCAGTTATTGGTGGTGAAGTGGTGCTGTTCCGCAGAGCGACTCACGCGTGCGTGCTGCAGCTGAAACTCCACTATGGCCTGCTGCTGCTCGCACAGTCTTTCCAGCATGTGCAAGGTGGAGTTCCACCTTGTGGGCACGTCACATATGAGGCGGTGAGCGGGAAGGCCGAAGTTACGCTGCAGCGCTGCCAGGCGAGCAGCAGCAGGGTGAGAACGCCGAAAGTGCGCACAAACGGCCCGCACTTTCTGCAGCAGCTCTGACATATCGGGGTAGTTTTTAAGGAACCTCTGCACCACCAAATTCAGCACATGCGCCAGGCAAGGGATGTGCGTCAAACCGGCTAGGCCCAGAGCTGCTATGAGATTTCGCCCGTTATCGCACACCACCAGGCCGGGCTTGAGGCTCGCTGGCAGCAACCACTCATTTGTCTGCTGTTCCATGCTCCTCCACAACTCCTGCGCGGTGTGTGGTTTGTCCCCCAAACAGGCAAGTTGTAAAACTGCCTGCTGTCGTTTACCCCTGGCCGTGCTGAAGTTGGTGGTGAAGGTGTTACGCTGTCCGGATGAGGAGGCGGTAGAGGATGAGGAAGCGGAGTAGGAGGAGTTAGGAACAGGAGGCAAACTGAAGCGCCCTGCAATCCTCGGTGGTGGAAGGACATGCGCCAAATTGCTATCCGCCTCAGGCCCATCCGCCACTGCATTTACCCAGTGTGCCGTTAGGGAGATATAACGCCCCTGACCGTGCTTACTGGTCCACGTATCCGTAGTTAGGTGGACCTTGGCACAGATGGCGTTGCGCAGTGCACACCTGATTTTTTCCCCCACTTGGTTGTGCAGGGAAGGGATGGCTTGCCTGGAAAAGTAGTGGCGGCTGGGCACGACGTACTGTGGGACAGCCACCGACATAAGGTTTTTAAAACTGTGCGTCTCCACCAGACGGAATGACAGCATTTCAAAGGCCAATAATTTTGAAATGCTGGCATTCAGGGCCAGGGATCGCGGGTGGGTAGGGGGGTACTTCCTCTTCCTCTCAAGTGTTTGGGAGATGGAAAGCTGAACGCTTCCACGGGACATTGTGGAGATGGTTGTTGGTGACCCAGGTGGTGGTGTTGCTGACAGATCGTCTGTTTGCGGGGTGGCAGGTGCCGGTATCACTACAGATGTGGCTGGAGCGGCCGAGACTGCAGCAGAAGAGGAAGCAGGATGAGCCAGAGACGTTTCTTGGTTTTGAAGGTGTGTACTCCACTGCAGCTCGTGCTTTGCACTTAGATGCCTGATCATGCAGGTTGTGCTCAGGTTGAGAAGGTTCATGCCTCGCTTCAAGCTCTGATTGCACAGGGTGCAAACCACTCGTGTCCTGTCATCAGCACATTTTCTAAAGAACTTCCACGCTAGAGAACTCCTTTGAGCTGACTTTGGTGCGCTCGTTCCCTTGCTGCGTTGGGCAGTAGCGGGCGTAGTGTCTAGGGCACGGCCGCTCCGCTTCTGCACCCTGCTCCCTCTTCTGCTGTGCTGGTGGCTCTGTGCGACCACCGCCTCTTCCTCCAAACTACTCAGTTCACCTGCATGACGTTCATTCCATGTGGGGTCGAGGACCTCATCGTCCTCCACATCATCTTCCACCCAGTCTTCACCCCTGCCCTCCTTGTCGGTCTCCACAATGCTGAACGCCGCAGCAGTTGGCACCTGCGTTTCGTCATCATCGGAGACGTGCTGCGATGATCCTTGCATGTACTCATCTTGAGAAATAAGTGGTTGGGCATCGCTGCACTCAATCTCTTCCACTTCTGGGGCAGGGCTAGGTGGATGGCCCTGGGAAACCCTGCTGACAGAGTCCTCAAAAAGAATAAGAGACTGCTGTATGGCTTGGGGCTCAGACTGCTGGCCTGATTTGCAAGGGGGTGAGGTGAAAGACGGTTGGACATTGGCTGCAGGTGCCAACTCTGACCTTTCTGCAGTAGACTGGGTGGGAGACAATGTGAAGGAACTGGAGGCACTGTCAGCAGCAAACCAATCTACTATCGCCTCAACTTGTTCTGGCCTCATCACTTCTAGGGGCGTTTGATGCCCTACCAAATACTGATGCAGGTTCTGTCGCCTACTCACACTTGAGGAAGGTGTTTCACTTGTGCGTGTAGCTGGCACAGATCGACCATGTCCTCTCCTTGCAACAGGAGCTCTACCAGCAGCACCACGACCCAGGCCACGGCCCTTATTTGACGGTCTCCTCATATTTCTGTAATTTAAGATCTTGCCCTAGAAAGGTTTTTATTGAATAGCGGAATAGAAAATATGATCCAAAAAAAGTGTATGTATATCACACGTACACAACCACACTAGGCCCCAATTACTATTGTTTGTACCCCTAAAAGGCTAGATGAGGAGTAGGGGGAGTATGGAACAGGCAGCACCCTCAAACCTTCAGAAGTATGAGATGAACCCCAACAACTTGGAAAGGTGGATCTCTCTCACACGTACCGACACAGACTATCCCGCAATTCAATTGATCCTCAAAGGTTTTTATTGAATAGCGGAATAGGAAATATGATCAAAAAAAGTGTATGTATCTCGCACGTACACAACCACACTAGGCCCCAATTACTATTGTTTGTACCCCTAAAAGGCTAGATGAGGAGTAGGGGGGGTATGGAACAGGCAGCACCCTCAAACCTTCAGAAGTATGAGATGAACCCCAACAACTTGGAAAGGTGGATCTCTCTCACACGTACCGACACAGACTATCCCGCAATTCAATTGATCCTCAAAGGTTTTTATTGAATAGCGGAATAGGAAATATGATCAAAAAAAGTGTATGTATCTCGCACGTACACAACCACACTAGGCCCCAATTACTATTGTTTGTACCCCTAAAAGGCTAGATGAGGAGTAGGGGGGGTATGGAACAGGCAGCACCCTCAAACCTTCAGAAGTATGAGATGAACCCCAACAACTTGGAAAGGTGGATCTCTCTCACACGTACCGACACAGACTATCCCGCAATTCAATTGATCCTCAAAGGTTTTTATTGAATAGCGGAATAGGAAATATGATCAAAAAAAGTGTATGTATCTCGCACGTACACAACCACACTAGGCCCCAATTACTATTGTTTGTACCCCTAAAAGGCTAGATGAGGAGTAGGGGGGGTA
Source organism: Pelophylax lessonae (assembly GCF_965119305.1). Lineage (NCBI taxonomy): Eukaryota > Metazoa > Chordata > Amphibia > Anura > Ranidae > Pelophylax > Pelophylax lessonae. Next base: position 514,073,354 of record NC_138770.1, on the reverse strand, counting down.
TGGAACAGGCAGCACCCTCAAACCTTCAGAAGTATGAGATGAACCCCAACAACTTGGAAAGGTGGATCTCTCTCACACGTACCGACACAGACTATCCCGCAATTCAATTGATCCTCAAAGGTTTTTATTGAATAGCGGAATAGGAAATATGATCAAAAAAAGTGTATGTATCTCGCACGTACACAACCACACTAGGCCCCAATTACTATTGTTTGTACCCCTAAAAGGCTAGATGAGGAGTAGGGGGGGTATGGAACAGGCAGCACCCTCAAACCTTCAGAAGTATGAGATGAACCCCAACAACTTGGAAAGGTGGATCTCTCTCACACGTACCGACACAGACTATCCCGCAATTCAATTGATCCTCAAAGGTTTTTATTGAATAGCGGAATAGGAAATATGATCAAAAAAAGTGTATGTATCTCGCACGTACACAACCACACTAGGCCCCAATTACTATTGTTTGTACCCCTAAAAGGCTAGATGAGGAGTAGGGGGGGTATGGAACAGGCAGCACCCTCAAACCTTCAGAAGTATGAGATGAACCCCAACAACTTGGAAAGGTGGATCTCTCTCACACGTACCGACACAGACTATCCCGCAATTCAATTGATCCTCAAAGGTTTTTATTGAATAGCGGAATAGGAAATATGATCAAAAAAAGTGTATGTATCTCGCACGTACACAACCACACTAGGCCCCAATTACTATTGTTTGTACCCCTAAAAGGCTAGATGAGGAGTAGGGGGGGTATGGAACAGGCAGCACCCTCAAACCTTCAGAAGTATGAGATGAACCCCAACAACTTGGAAAGGTGGATCTCTCTCACACGTACCGACACAGACTATCCCGCAATTCAATTGATCCTCAAAGGTTTTTATTGAATAGCGGAATAGGAAATATGATCAAAAAAAGTGTATGTATCTCGCACGTACACAACCACACTAGGCCCCAATTACTATTGTTTGTACCCCTAAAAGGCTAGATGAGGAGTAGGGGGGGTATGGAACAGGCAGCACCCTCAAACCTTCAGAAGTATGAGATGAACCCCAACAACTTGGAAAGGTGGATCTCTCTCACACGTACCGACACAGACTATCCCGCAATTCAATTGATCCTCAAAGGTTTTTATTGAATAGCGGAATAGGAAATATGATCAAAAAAAGTGTATGTATCTCGCACGTACACAACCACACTAGGCCCCAATTACTATTGTTTGTACCCCTAAAAGGCTAGATGAGGAGTAGGGGGGGTATGGAACAGGCAGCACCCTCAAACCTTCAGAAGTATGAGATGAACCCCAACAACTTGGAAAGGTGGATCTCTCTCACACGTACCAACACAGACTATCCCCCAATTTAACTGATCCCCAAAGGTTTTTGATTAAATAGCGGAATAGAAAATATGATCCCAAAAAAGTGTATGTATATCACACGTACACAACCACACTAGGCCCCAATTACTATTGTTTGTACCCCTAAAAGGCTAGGAGTAGGGGGAGTATGGAACAGGCAGCACCCTCAAACCTTCAGAAGTATGAGATGAACCTCAACAACTTGGAAAGGTGGATCTCTCTCACACGTACCAACACAGACTATCCCCCAATTTAACTGATCCCCAAAGGTTTTTGATTAAATAGCGGAATAGAAAATATGATCCCAAAAAAGTATATGTATATCACACGTACACAACCACACTAGGCCCCAATTACTATTGTTTGTACCCCTAAAAGGCTAGGAGTAGGGGGAGTATGGAACAGGCAGCACCCTCAAACCTTCAGAAGTATGAGATGAACCTCAACAACTTGGAAAGGTGGATCTCTCTCACACGTACCAACACAGACTATCCCCCAATTTAACTGATCCCCAAAGGTTTTTGATTAAATAGCGGAATAGAAAATATGATCCCAAAAAAGTGTATGTATATCACACGTACACAACCACACTAGGCCCCAATTACTATTGTTTGTACCCCTAAAAGGCTAGGAGTAGGGGGAGTATGGAACAGGCAGCACCCTCAAACCTTCAGAAGTATGAGATGAACCCCAACAACTTGGAAAGGTGGATCTCTCTCACACGTACCAACACAGACTATCCCCCAATTTAACTGATCCCCAAAGGTTTTTGATTAAATAGCGGAATAGAAAATATGATCCCAAAAAAGTGTATGTATATCACACGTACACAACCACACTAGGCCCCAATTACTATTGTTTGTACCCCTAAAAGGCTAGGAGTAGGGGGAGTATGGAACAGGCAGCACCCTCAAACCTTCAGAAGTATGAGATGAACCCCAACAACTTGGAAAGGTGGATCTCTCTCACACGTACCAACACAGACTATCCCCCAATTTAACTGATCCCCAAAGGTTTTTGATTAAATAGCGGAATAGAAAATATGATCCCAAAAAAGTGTATGTATATCACACGTACACAACCACACTAGGCCCCAATTACTATTGTTTGTACCCCTAAAAGGCTAGGAGTAGGGGGAGTATGGAACAGGCAGCACCCTCAAACCTTCAGAAGTATGAGATGAACCCCAACAACTTGGAAAGGTGGATCTCTCTCACACGTACCAACACAGACTATCCCCCAATTTAACTGATCCCCAAAGGTTTTTGATTAAATAGCGGAATAGAAAATATGATCCCAAAAAAGTGTATGTATATCACACGTACACAACCACACTAGGCCCCAATTACTATTGTTTGTACCCCTAAAAGGCTAGGAGTAGGGGGAGTATGGAACAGGCAGCACCCTCAAACCTTCAGAAGTATGAGATGAACCCCAACAACTTGGAAAGGTGGATCTCTCTCACACGTACCAACACAGACTATCCCCCAATTTAACTGATCCCCAAAGGTTTTTGATTAAATAGCGGAATAGAAAATATGATCCCAAAAAAGTGTATGTATATCACACGTACACAACCACACTAGGCCCCAATTACTATTGTTTGTACCCCTAAAAGGCTAGGAGTAGGGGGAGTATGGAACAGGCAGCACCCTCAAACCTTCAGAAGTATGAGATGAACCCCAACAACTTGGAAAGGTGGATCTCTCTCACACGTACCAACACAGACTATCCCCCAATTTAACTGATCCCCAAAGGTTTTTGATTAAATAGCGGAATAGAAAATATGATCCCAAAAAAGTGTATGTATATCACACGTACACAACCACACTAGGCCCCAATTACTATTGTTTGTACCCCTAAAAGGCTAGGAGTAGGGGGAGTATGGAACAGGCAGCACCCTCAAACCTTCAGAAGTATGAGATGAACCCCAACAACTTGGAAAGGTGGATCTCTCTCACACGTACCAACACAGACTATCCCCCAATTTAACTGATCCCCAAAGGTTTTTGATTAAATAGCGGAATAGAAAATATGATCCCAAAAAAGTGTATGTATATCACACGTACACAACCACACTAGGCCCCAATTACTATTGTTTGTACCCCTAAAAGGCTAGATGAGGAGTAGGGGGAGTATGGAACAGGCAGCACCCTCAAACCTTCAGTATGAGATTGTGTTCACTGTACCCCACAAAGATTGAGTTCACTGCACCCCACAATGATTGTGTTCACTGCACCCCACAAAGATTGTGTTCACTGCACCTCACAAAGATTGTGTTCACTGTACCCCCCAAAGATTGTGTTCACTGCACCCCACAAAGATTCTGTTCACTGTACCCCACAAAGATTGTGTTCACTGCACCCCAAAAAGATTGTGTTCACTGCACCCCAAAAAGGATGTTGTTCACTGCACCCCAAAAAGGATGTTGTTCACTCCACCCCAAAAAGATTGTGTTCACTGCACCCCACAAAGATTGTGTTCACTGCACCCCAAAAAGATTGTGTTCACTGCACCCCAAAAATGATTTTGTTCACTGCACCCCAAAAAGGATTTTATTCACTGCACCCCAAAAAGGATGTTGTTCACTCCACCCCAAAAAGATTGTGTTCACTGCACCCCAAAAAGATTGTGTTCACTGCACCCCACAAAGGATTTTGTTCACTGCACCCCAAAAAGATTGTGTTCACTGCACCCCAAAAAGGATGTTGTTCACTGCACCCCAAAAAGGATTTTGTTCACTGCACCCCAAAAAGATTGTGTTCACTGCACCCCACAAAGGATTTTGTTCACTGCACCCCACAAAGATTGTGTTCACTGCACACCAAAAAGGATTGTGTTCACTGCACCCCAAAAAGATTTTGTTCACTGCACCCCAAAAAGATTGTGTTCACTGCAGCCCAAAAAGATTGTGTTCACTGCAGCCCAAAAAGATTGTGTTCACTGCAGCCCAAAAAGATTGTGTTCACTGCAGCCCAAAAAGATTGTGTTCACTGCAGCTCACACACAGAAAAATGGATGTGGATCACTGACACCTGCCTATCTCCAATCCCACACCACACAGCAATATCGATTGTAGTTTGTAGAACACAGTTTCCCTAAAATTCAGCAGACTCTGTCCCTAACAGGATTGAGAAGAGATCGTAGATCAGGATTGAGTGCAGATTCACCCCACCCCCCACACAGCAATATCGATTGTAGTTTGTAGAAGACACTGACCCTATAATTCAGCAGACTCTATCCCTAAAATGCCTACAACTCGCCCTGCCTAAACACTCCGACCTGTCCCTCAATTCTATCCGGACACAAATGGTTTTTTCCTGCCTATCTTTCCCTAATCAGCAGCCAGCACGTTGATGTGTGCTCTGTCCCTGAATCTAAGCAGCATAATGACGCCGCTGCGGCTGCCTCGAACTTATAAAGACTTGGTCACATGCTTCAGACGGCCAATCACAGCTACTGAGACATTTGCAGGCATGGCTGGGATGGCTTAAGGCACACCAGTTAAACGATTGTTGATTGGCTGTTGAAAGCCCGCCATGAAAAGAGCGCCAAAGCATGCAAAACCCGGAAATAAAACGACCGAACACGGATTTTTACCCGAACATACAGTAAAGTGTCCGTGTCCGTGTTCGGGTACAAAAAATCCAATTATTCGGTACGAACACGAATAATACAGTCCGTGTTCGCTCAACACTATTTGTAATACATGAATCTAAGGTAAAAACCCAGTATGTGCAATTTTACTCTAATAAAGTGGTGTTTTAAAGATTACTACACTATGGAGTTGGCTTTATGCTTCTTTTTATGAGTTCATGAGACCAGGTGGATTTATCCAGGAATTTAGTGGTTTCCTAGAGTGAACCACTGAGAAAGAGGCCTTTCTGGTGGCCTTTCTACAACGTTCTGCTGTATATGACCTATTAATCATTAAGGGTCTTAAAAGCTGGTGAGAGTCCATGTATAAGGGGATTAGGTGCACGTTGTTAAGTCAGTGGTGGAAAGAATATACATCATATTGCTGTGGACATTTTTTGGAAATTTGCACAAGAGTGGATATACGTAGGCTGATTTAGCATGTTTATGTGTTTACACAATTATTTTTGTAAAGCTATTTTTGCCCAATGTTATTTGTATTTATGTAGCACTGGTATATTATATATCGACACAGTTTTTCCTATTGGGGGGGGGGGGGGGGGTAGGAGTATCAATCTGCTTGGGTTTTGGTTTAGATAATTGAATGGTTACACGTACATAATAATATTATTTTCTTACACTTGAATATTCTTTTCCTGAGAGCTGGTCATGTGATTTATTAGTCCACTAGCAGTAGTATTCTTTTGGTTCTCTAAATCCCTTATTTGTTTATTGAAGAATGAGTGGTTTTGAGGGCTCCCTTTTTGGTATGACTCTTCCATTGACATCAATGGAGTTTATTGTTATGATGCCAATAATGAGGTCTGATTCTAAATAGGGGGTTAATTTTCATCACCACTAATAGATGGGATTTTTGTGTTCACATCATGCAGCAGAAGAAATAGGTTTACCCATGTACACTGTGATACTTTCTGTTTAACACTTAAATACACACACAAGGAGTGAAGAATATGTTTGACAAGGAGGACCAATCACATATACCCACTCACCCTGCGCTCATAACATATTAAGAAGGCAACTTTAGCTAAATACTCTGACACAAAGTCTAAGCAGCTGCTATACAACAACAGATATGCAAAAAGGGTGTTATAGAATATTTGAAAACCATAAAAATATGTCTAAAACACTAGCAGTGCTAAAAACAGGTACTTCAACAAGAGTCCTTCAAATAATATATAAAATCCAGTCTGAAACAGCGTGCGTCACATATAGTCCATCAGAAATGTAAGGGAGTGAGGGATCTTGACTTATCCACCAGACTTTCACCACCAACCGGTGCTCCCCCCCTATTCTTAAAACTCACCAGACAATGGGTGAAAATAATCCTTCAAAATATCCACCAATCAGCGGGTGTAGGACTCCAGACTTAGACTGCTAACTCTTTCCTTCCAACGTTACTCCATTCAAAACCACATGTAAATGAACAGAGTTGGGGCGAAAATAGTGCAATTCCGCACAAAATTTATTAAGTAAAGGAAAAAACACAAATTGAGCCCCTCTCCCCTCCAGATGTCTACTTACAGGAAGGCCGTTAATGAAGGCATTGAGTCAATATATACGATGGATGGCCACCAATTCCAATTCCTTATGTCGAGGAAACCTGGATGATGTCCGGCGTGATGTTAATATGATGGGCGACCGCGCACTACAGCTCTGACGCGTTTCGTCATGGAGACTTCTACTGCTAAAGCTAACCCCCACCCCTTGGACATTATTTTTGTCTAGGCAAGAATGGCATCTTCTGTACTCCTGGAATATGCATGTGACAAAACCTGGAATGCTTCAGGTCCATTCATGCCACTGAAGGGGAGCAAATCCAGCAGCATGTCATCAGGGGTCCAAACTGCCTGAACCAGGAAGAGGCAACCATTGTCATCAGGACTAAAGATGGTGGCGTGGGACCTGGGCGCTGTCAGCAGCACAACAGATCACAGCAGGTCAACTCTTGATCTGCTGAGCAGGGGAGTATGTGAATTCAACACTAGTAATGAGCCAAACTACCCAGGGTTGAGTTTAAACAGTGTTTAGCGAACTGCAAAGAAGTTTGGATGCCAAACCCAAATACCATTAACCACTTAAGCCCCGGAAGATTTTCCCCCTTTCTGACCAGGGCCTATTTTGCGATTCGGCACTGCGTGACTTTAATGGATAATTGCGCAGTCGTGCGATGCTGTACCTAAACGAATTTGATGTCCTTTTTTTTCCCACAAACAGAGCTTTCTTTTGGTGGTATTTGATCACCTGTGCGATTTTTTGATCATGCGCTATAAACAAAAAAAGAGTGCCAATTTTGCAAAAATAGCAATATTTTTCACATTTTTTATATGAAATTCCCACAAAAAAATGTAAAAATCAAACTTTTTTAACATTTTCGGCCAATTTGTTTTATGCTACATATGTTTGGTAAAAAAAAAGCGTATTTTGATTGGTTTGCGCAAAAGTTATCGCGTTTACTAACAAAGGGAAAGATTTTTGTCATTTTTGTTGTTTTTTTTTTAACGCGTAATGGCGGCGATCTGCAATTTTTTTTGCGGTACTGTGACATTGCGGCGGACAGATCGGACCCTTGACTGTCATTTTTGACACTTTTGGCGTTACCAGTGACATTTCTACAGTAATCAGTGCTATACATATGCACTGTTACTGTAAAATTACACTGGCAGTGAAGGGGTTAACTTTTTTTGAGAGGGAGGGGTGGTGTGTGTCCCTAGGGGCGTGATTCTAACTGTGATTGGCTGTGGCTTGAGCTGTAGAAACAGTGATCAACGGTCCTACATAGTAGAACCGTATGATCACTGTTTCTACACAGGGGAGAATGACAGGTGGCTTGTTTACACTAGCCGCCTGCCTTTCCCCCTCTGCAGCGACGATCGCCGAGTGACCGGCGGACATCGGGTCTGCCGGTCACACGCGCGGGAGGGGTCCGTGGTTAAAATCAATGGTAGCCAAATCTGCCAAATAAAAAATGCCCATTAATAGGCAAGGGGGTGTCATAAAATGGCATAGGGGTGGTTACTGCCTTTGGGAACATGTTCCAATGAAAAAGAAAATTAAAACAATCCATTTGGCTAGAAGCAGTGATTTTTTAAAATAAGAGGGCCCCAGATACCTCCCCCCTACGTGAATGAGTATGGGATAGTAACACTACTCATTCACAAAACAAAAGTTGTAACCTAAAAATAGACACCCAAATGTGTGACAAGTCCTTTATTAAGAAATATATATAAACATCCCACATAAAATGTGCCTTGTAAACCCATCAACAATCTGGATGACTACCACCTGCCAATGCACCAAAAAAAAAACCTGACAACCTGGCACACACAAATGATTCCAATAGTTTAAGTAGCCAAATGACAGCTTCCCTTATATAGCTGTCATCAGCTAAATAAAGAAAGGTGGAGATAGTGGTGACATCATGGACAAAATATGGCCATGGTCATATTTGGTCAATGTAATTTTTGTGGAAAGATGTCACTGCTATCCCTGCCGCTTTGCTTAAATAGGACAGGGATTCTAAGTGCATCCTAACAGATAATGGCAGTGCAGCCACTGCTGTCCTTTCAGCCAAGGTAAGAAGTTCCTAAGATGCAGGTGGCCTGTTTTTTTTTTTTTGCCAGACCCTCATCTAGGATATGGCATTGGTGTTGTATCTTAGTGCAGACTTCCTAGAAAATCAGTGAGCCCATCAAAAAAACCTGGATATTTTTTTTCGTCTGGCATTCTGTACTACTTTCATTAGATAAGAAAGTAGTATAGTTCTTTCCACAATGTTTAAGAGTAAACAACTGCTGCAAGACTGTATCCCAATGTAAGCAGTTGTATAAATGCAATAATCAAACAGGTGTACTATTCAAAAATAATTGCAGTCCGAGGCGGTAATATAGATAGGGGCGCATTTATAAAAAAAAAAATGCATAGCAGTTTTCTCAATGCAAGTGCATAAAGGCTTCATTCTATGCGAATTGGGGGGGGGGAAAAATCTCAAATGTTATTAGGATATTTCATGTGCTGAATAAATGTTTTTCATGGAATAGATAAAATAGATGGTACTAAGTATCATATGAAATTCCTATGATACCTAGTAGTGGCCAAATGTGATATTTTACATTATAAATCATCGATCTAGCATAGGAAATAGCCTAGTGTACTTTCTCTTGGTGAATTGCTATGCAAATTTGTTTATAATTACATTCCATAATGATTTTGGTACACAAATACTCAAATTCTGTGTAAATGTAATACTGTATGCCTAATTTAGATCAAAGACAGTGTCTTGCAAAAGGAAGTGCTTTTGCACGTATTAGGGCCCATCACAAACATACTCTGTTTCCGTTTGAATTAATTCTGTGCAATTCACCAGGATCAAAGTTTCTTAAAGTTTCGTGGTCCTTTCATGTAGGATAACCTTATTCCAAATTGCAAGACAATAACTGTGGGATTAAACCAAGCTGTAACTAGTAGGGATGATCGAACTTTTGAAAAGTTTGGTTCGACCAGAACACCCGAACTTCCCGAAAGTTCGATCCGGATTTCAGAACCCCATTGAAATCAATGGGACCTGAACTTCGGTAATCAAAAAACACCATTTTGAAGCCCTAAAACCCAAAAAAATGTCCCTAAAAAGTGCCTAGGGTTCTGGGTCATGCCCCAGGGACTATTAATCACACAAAAAAAAAGTTCTTAAAAATTGTCGTTTTTTGATAGAGAGCCAATTATTGAAAAAATTAAAAAAAAAAAAAAAAAAAAAGAGATTTCTTTGGATTTGGTGTCTGGGGGGTCTAAAATGTGTACCTGTGAAGTTTCAGCTCTGTAGCATGCCCAGAATTATAGCATACCAAACCTTCAAAAATGACTTTTTTGCTTAACCGCACCTTTCTTTTGCTCCTAATCAACGGCACAGCCAATGTGTATGATGGGGACATAATGCAGTGCACTGGGAACAAGATTAGAGTTTTTTTTGGAAAAAGGTGCTGTCTCTTTAAATGTGCATATAATTAACGGGTGTATTTCCACAATGGGGCTATTAGTACCAAATGTTTTCAAGAAGTCCAAAGATGTATGTAGTTGCACTTTATTTGATGTAAAATGGTGTTTGGTGCACTTTAACTTGAATTCTCACAAGAAACAGACATATATGCACGGATACATTGAGGGTTAGGGTTAGGGGTAGGGGCCACAATGTAGTGCAGAGTGAACAAGATTAGAGATGTTTTGGATGAATATTGTTGTCTCTTGACTTTGAATAGAAGTAAAGGATGCTTAAAAATTGGGCCTTTGGTGGTGCCGACGATGCCTTGACACAATATCCCTATGAAAGTGCTGGTAATGAAGGCAATAATTGCCTTTGTAAGGAAAAAAAATTACAATGATATGCATCTGTGTGACAGGTGCGCAAAAATTGTTGTTTGGGTGTTGGCGGAGCCATACCACTGTAAGCCCAAAGAGCTGGTGTTGAAGAAGGCGTAAAAATTATGAAGGTGTGCACATGTGGAACAGGTGCGCAAACATGGTAGTTTTGGTGTTGGTGGAGCCTCCCCACCATAACCCCAAAGAGCTGGTTTTGAAGGAGGCCAAAAAATTATAAAGGTGTGCACCTGTGGAACAGGTTCGCAAACATGGTAGTTTTTGTTTAGCGTAGCCTCCCCACCGTAACCCCAAAGAGCTGGTGTTGAAGGAGGCCCAAAAATTGTAAAGGTGTGCACCTGTGGAACAGGTTCGCAAACATGGTAGTTTTTGTTTAGTGTAGCCTCCCCACCGTAACCCCAAAGAGCTGGTGTTGAAGGAGGCCCAAAAATTGAAAAGGTTTGCACCTGTGGAACAGGTTTGCAAACATGGTAGTTTTTTTTTAGCATTGCCTCCCCACCATAACCCCAAAGAGCTGGTTTTGAAGGAGGCCAAAAAATTGTAAAGGTGTGCACCTGTGGAACAGGTTCGCAAACATGGTAGTTTTTGTTTAGCATTGCCTCCCCACCATAACCCCAAAGAGCTGGTTTTGAAGGAGGCCAAAAAATTGTAAAGGTGTGCACCTGTGGAACAGGTTCGCAAACATGGTAGTTTTTGTTTAGCGTAGCCTCCCCACCGTAACCCCAAAGAGCTGGTGTTGAAGGAGGCCCAAAAATTGTAAAGGTGTGCACCTGTGGAACAGGTTCGCAAACATGGTATTTTTGTTATAACCAAAATGAGGTTCTGTGAACGTAAAGAGAATGAGAGGAGGGTTTGAGGGTGGCACCATGGTCCAGGCTTAAACTGAGGCTCAGCAGCCACATCGCAACGATAGCCTAGTCTACAAGGTCTGCATCAAGTGCATCAAAGCTTGATATCCACGACTGATTCATTTTAATGAATGTCAAACGGTCGACTGAGTCGGTGGAGAGTCTCGTTCGATGGTCTGTGACGAATCCTCCTGCTGCTCTGAATGCCCGTTCCGATAGGACACTGGAAGCAGGGCAGGCCAACAACTCCATGGCATACTGGGCCAGTTCTGGCCAGTGGTCTAATCTTAAGACCCAGTATGCCAGTGGATCGGCTTTGTCACATGAAAAGCCCTCTGGTTCACTTTGTGCCCTGACGTAATCGTCCACCATGTGATGCAGACGCTGTCGATGCAATGTGGCAGCTGAGAGGCCTGGGCGGTGAGGACTAAAAAAAGACCGAAAGGCATCCGTCAACCGCACGCCTTCTCCAATGCTCCTCTCGTGACCAGCAGTAGAATCCATGGTAGGTTGTCCCCGCCCCTGCATCCTACGAGAGTCGGGGAAAGTGTTCACCAGAATCCTCTTGAGACTGTCCTCAAGGGATTTGATCCTGTGGACTCTCTGGGTGGATGGGAAAAGCTCCGAGACTTTTGACTTGTACCGGTGGTCAAGTAGGGTGGCTAACCAATAGTGGTCAGTCTGTTTAATGGCCTTGATTCTGGGGTCCTTTCGCAGGCTCTGAAGCATGATGTTTCCCATGCGTCGCAAATTAGCGAAGGCCTCAGAAGCTGACTCCTCGGGGTCACTCAAAACGACATTATCTTGAACGGGCTCCTCCTCCTCCTAGCCACGCACTACTCCAAAGTGTCCTGAGGGCGTCAAACTAGGCCTTGCAGATTGCCGCATGTCTTCCTCCTCCTCCTCCTCAAACCCTGCAAAAGTTCCCGCAGAATCGTCCTCCTTCTCCTCCTCCTCTTCCACCCCTGGATCCTGCTCGGGCCTCTGGGAGCTAGGCATAATGGGGTCAGGATTCTCAGGATAAAGGAGGCCTTGAGAGGCAAAGAAGTCTTCCTCTTCCTCCTGCTGCTCTGCTTTCAGTGCCCTGTCCATAATGCCACACAGAGTGTGCTCCAACAAAAACAGTACCGGTAGGGTGTCACTGATGCATCCTTAATCAAAAGCCACTGCCGTGGTGAAAAGAAGCCCAGGAGCGCAGAGCCAGTGCTGGTGCCGTACTCGCATAGATATTCATTGAGGGCCCTCTGCTGCGTGTACAGGCGCTGCAGCATAGCCAAGGTGGAGTTCCAGCGGGTGGGCATGTCACAGACGAGGCGGTGTACCGGCAGGTGAAACTCGCGCTGCACTTCGGCCAAACGTGCAGTGGCACTGTACGACCGCCTGAAGTGACTGCACACCCTTCTTGCCATCCTTAGCACATCCTGCATTCCCGGGTACGAGTTCAAAAACTGCTGTACCACGAGATTCAGGACATGCGTCAGGCATGGCACATGGGTTAACTTTCCCTGACGAAGGGCGGCCAGGAGGTTTGACCCATTATCAGTAACCACCATCCCTGGCTGCAGCTGGCGTGGTGTCAACCACCTCTGGGCCTGTGCCTGCAGAGCCCCAAGAATCTCAGGGGCAGTGTGCTGCCTGTCCCCTAGACACACAAGCTGCAGCACTGCGTGACACCTTTTGGCCTGAGACATAGAATAGCCCTTTGAACGCTTACGTGGTACCTCATCATATTCAAAGGACCATTCTGCAGAGGAGGGCATGGAGGAGGTAGAGGAGGAGGAGCAGGAGGGGGTAGAAGTGATCGATCTACCCGGATCAGCGACACCACCAGCTGTTTGCAGACATGGGGGCAACACTGGCTGCAGCACCGAGCCCTGGCTACAATCCCTTCCGCTGGCAAGCAGTGTTACCCAGTGAGCAGTGACAGAAATGTACCATCCCTGCCCATGTTTGCTTGACCAAGTGTCAGCCGTCAGCCAAGTATATCTTACGGCTGACTGACTTGGCCAGGGACGACACTACATTGCCTTCCACATGTTGGTATAGGGATGGCAGGGCCTTACGGGCAAAGTAATGCCGACTTGGCACCTACCACTATGGAACTGCACATTTTGCGAAGTCACGGAAGGGAGCAGACTCTACCAGGTTAAATGGTAATAGTTGCAGAGCCAGTAGTTTTGCCAAACTACTGTTTAGACGCTGGGCATGTGGGTGGCGAGGAGTATACATTTTTTTTCGTTCCAGCATGTGTGGAATCGAAATTTGGCGTCGACATATTACAGCTGGTGGTGTGCTGGAGGTAGATGCGACACTGTCTGCTATATCATCATCCCTGTCAGTGGAGGCTGCCAACAGGTGACGAGTGACTATAGCAGGGCCAGGAACAGACTGATGTGCAGGTGGAGCAGGTGGAGCATGAGGAGGAGCGCGAGGAGGACTAGGAGGCCGACTGACCGATCTTTGGCCCTTTTGTGGGTTCTTTAAATGCTCCTGCCAACGGGCCGAGTGGTGGGTTGTCAAATGCCTGTTTAGGCAGCTTGTACCCAAGTGGTTGACATTTTTGCCATGTTTTATACCCTTCTTACAAATCTTGCAGATCGCAACTGTTTTGTCTGCATGGGATGTCACAAAAAAGGCCCAGCAAGAAGAGGTGTGTATAGTGGCCCGGGAGACAACAGGTGCGGCCTTAGATGGAGCGGGCCGTCTGCTCTCCCCTCTTGCTTGCTCTGCCTCCTCCTCAACCTCAGACCCAACATCTGACTCCATCAAGGACTGAGCATCAGGCCTGGCCCGGGAGACAACAGGTGCGGCCTTAGATGGAGCGGGCCGTCTGCTGTCCCCTCTTACTTGCTCTGCCTCCTCCTCAACCTCAGACCCAACATCTGACTCCATCAAGGACTGAGCATCAGGCCTGGCCCGGGAGACAACAGGTGCGGCCTTACATGGAGTGGGCCATCTGCTCTCCCCTCTTGCTTGCTCTGCCTCCTCCTCAAACTCAGACCCAACATCAGACTCCATAAAGGACTGAGCATCAGGCTGGAGTAGATGGCCGACACTGTGGTCAAACAGCTCAGCTGACTCCTCTGTCATGTCTGAAGTTGGGTCTAAGGGAGGACGTGAGGTGGACATGGACTCATCTGTATTTGTTCTGACAACTGCAGAAGACTGACCACTTTTCTCTGCCTGGGTCACTGTAGTTGCAGATGATGCAGATGATGATGGTTTGGTCATATAGTCCACCACCTCCTGTACATACTGTGGACGTATAGCTTGGCCACTGCCGGAGAACAATCCAAATGGTGGCCTGGCTGAGGACTGACCATCACGTCCACCCCTGCCTCTAGACACCCTAGAAGCTGTGCCCCTTTCCGCAGCAGGGCCACGTATGCCTTTTCTTGGTCTACGAGGCATATTTGTCACTGAGGGGTTGGCAACTGTGTGCGGTGAAAAACGCACACTGCTTTGCGACCCACAGTTGTCGCTGGATACAGCACAGCAGATGCATGTCACGCACAGTAGCAAAGGCTTTTGCACAGTGGACCTAACGCTTTGAACAACAGGCGTAAAGTTGTCACTGAGGCGTTGGCAACTGTGTGCGGTGAAAAACGCACACTGCTATGCGACCCACAGTTGTCGCTGGATACAGCACAGCAGATGCGTGTCACGCACAGTTGCAAAGGCTTTTGCACAGTGGACCTAATGCTTTGAACAACAGGCGTTAAGTTGTCACTGAGGCGTTGGCAACTGTGTGCGGTGAAAAACGCACACTGCTATGCGACCCACAGTTTTCGCTGGATACAGCACAGCAGATGCGTGTCACGCACAGTTGCAAAGGCTTTTGCACAGTGGACCTAACACTTTCAAGAACAGGCATTAAGTTGTCACTGTATTTTGCTGCCTAGCAAGCACGTATACCTGCTGTAGATATATCAATTCAGCAGCACTGTGCAACGTGCTCACTACACAGAACCCTCACACTTTCACTTTCCCTACAGAAACTCAATTATTAAATATAACTAATGTAGTACAAAGTTGTCTAACTACACTAGATATCCCTTTCCTCGCACTAAATAGAAAGCTCCATACAGCAGAAGACTGACACTGTCCCTTAAATTTTTTTTTTTTTTTTTGTAACTCAAAAAACCAGCACAATCGCTGTATCTAACTACACTGGCTGTAAGCTAAATACAATTCTGCTATATGGAGCTTTAGAACCACTCGTTTATGCAGAAAATTTAGTGTTCCAAAGCAGGAGGTAGAGAAATGCTTCAACTCTCTTCAACAGGCTATGTATCACTGTGCTAGGGTTTAGGCGGGACTATCTTATATACTGTGGGGCGTATTCACTCCTGATTGGCCTCTGGTCCCCGTAGTCACTCCAATCAGGTTCCTAGGAGACTCCTGCCCCCTCATTGGCTTTTGCTGACGTTTCTGGGCCAATCACGGGCTTTTAAAGCCCAGTTCCTGTCCCAGTGCATTTTGAGCGGTTCTGGTGGCCGAATACCGAACTTTTACCGCAAAAAGTTCAGGGATATAAGCATGCACACTCATATACTGTATAGTGCAGTGATGAGGAACCTTGGCACCCCAGATGTTTTGGAAGTACATTTCCCATGAGGCTCATGGACTCTGCAGTGTAGTGGAGCATCATGTAGGTTCAAAACATCTGGGGTGCCAAGGTTCACCATCACTGGTATAGTGAATCAGTCCCAATCACCTAAGTGAATCATGTTAAGGCTGCTAGTGATATTATTATCAACTTAGCTCATGCCACTTACCACGTTCCAGGGATCTGATTCAAAGAAACACGTAAGGGAATTCACAGATCCGGTGTGTCTCTCCCGTGCTTTATCTAGCTGAACACATTTCAGCATATTTCATAAGTTAGCCTATTAACAATTACTGACTGCAATGCAAACATGGTCCAACATCATAATTTTGGTATACTGCTCCTGCATGGAGGTAGGGGATAGTATGCAGAATACTATTACTGACACGCTTCCTCTACATTTAGCACAGACTTCGTCAGGGCATCAAGCACTTTTATGAAGTGTACATTTATCCCTTATGTTCTGTATACCATTTCTTTCTCTTTTTTTCTGACATAAAGCTTGTCCCTTAAGAACAGATATTAGAATCACCTTGTTATGTTCTTCCGAAGTAAAACTGGTAGCTGCTGATGAAGAAGACTACTAAGAAATCCATTGTATAAAATAGTAAAAATGGCAAAAAAGAAAACATGTCATCCACATAATTGTGGAGATAATTGATCTATAGGTACAATATTGTTCTTCTTTTATTTATTTCTTGTGTGCCATTGGGTGAAGCTTGCTCTGAATTCAATTCTCTCATAACTTTACTTTCAGTGTATACAATGTCAGTGTTCAATATTTATTACTCTATAAATTGCTAAGTTAATCTACCCACTTTCCACTGGCCCAAGGCTTCTCACTCATAAGTTCATTTCTTTCAGCTTCAAATTGCTTAAAAGCTCAAATATTTCTGTCATAAGCAATTAAAGTCACCTACTGATAAGTAAAGTAAGCAAGTAAAATAACATCTTGGCTGCAACGCTCCATCATTGGGTTGGGGTGGGAAGGGAGCTTGTTAGAAAGGATTCATTCATTTCCCTTTATTACCTGGCTTTGAGCCCACATATTACTTAGCCATAATATACAATATTGAGCTAGATATGGAATGAGCTGTCCATGATCTGTTACCTCCAGAATATCATAATGTAAGGAGTACCTGTTTAAACCTGTCTGTCTGTATTCACAACAACCCTTTCACTGCTAGATGTGGCCATGAAATTATTTTTCTCCTCTTTAGTAGACATTATTAAATACTTTTCCTGATGTTAGAAAAAGGTCACACTGCTCTCATGAAATGCACCCTAGACCATGTTTGTTTTAGTGCGTGGTTTAGTCTTCAAATTAATCTATATATTTTGACATTGTAATGCTTTATATTACTTTATCAAGCCCTGTGGGCAAGTTGCTTACAAAATATTGCTCAGCTGTGTTTTGTTTGAATAATAAGATGAGTACATTTATATGTCATAGAGGCTCTGGTAGGCTATGAGCCTGGGAAATTCCCAAGTGCAGACAATGCAATCCTAAATCTTATGCCAAACTGGCATTTCCCACCGGTCTTGGAAAGATAAATGCAACTATGCCACTTTTGTTTAAAACTGTTGGCTTAGCACCATGTGAAGCTGTGAATAAGTAGCCCATCATCTACATTTAACATATAACATAGATACGTGACACATGTGCTTCTTAAGACCACTAGAACAGTATTTCTCAACCTTCTTTAGTCAAGGCACCCTTTAAAAATGATGGACAGTCTTGAGGCACCCCATTCTAAATTGCAAAAACAATTCTAATAGTTTTACATAATGCAGCAACATCCACAAGTTCAAGTAGGACACCCAACGTTACAGGTGATTCATTCTTCCAAAGCAAATACACTTTTTGGTACTGACTAGTATTCCAATGTTTCTCTTCTACCTCATTTTTACTTAATCACTCAGCTAATGTGATCCCAACGCTGATAGAGAGGGGCAGGGAAGGGTCAAACAAGGATGCTATGCAGGTGACTGACATCCTCCTTATGAACTGATGATCTCATTGGTTGTTAGGATGCCGGCAGCTAATAGGTTGTAATGGTGCACAACGAAAACCTGTGACTTCGTGTAACTAAAAGGAAGCCTTCATTCACACGCTGGCTTGTATACAATTTTTGGGCAATTTTTAGACATTTTGCCAAGACACCCCTGAAGAAACCTCCTGGGCACCCTGGTTGAAAAGGCTGCACTA
This sequence comes from Pelophylax lessonae, assembly GCF_965119305.1. Taxonomy (NCBI): domain Eukaryota; kingdom Metazoa; phylum Chordata; class Amphibia; order Anura; family Ranidae; genus Pelophylax; species Pelophylax lessonae. The sequence continues at coordinate 514,055,310 of NC_138770.1, read as the reverse complement.
GAATATAGCAATTTTCCTGGATGGTTTATTTAGTGCTGCACTTTGGATTGATTTTTTTTTTTTTTTTTGCACCTTTGTGGAGGCCATGCAATAGATTTATTTTATGTGCACGTGACCTTAAAATTTTGTTTGCCTAACTGTATTTATGATTTAACATTCAGAAGTAACTTTTGCAATAGTTGGTGTTAAAGTGAATGCATTAACAATCAGAAGGATATTGCACCAATTTGACCTGCATGGGTGGTATGCCAAGACAAGGCCTTTGAGGTTCACAAACTAACATATGAGCAAGACTACAGTTTGCAATTTACATATAGGCAAAAGACAAGACCTTCTTAAGCAATTTGGGGACGGATGAATTAGAAAACTGTATTAATAGATATGTTTAGCCCAAATTGAAGACAGCATTTTAGGAAGAGTTGCTCATACCAACTGTAAACCATTGTGGCGGAAATGTTATGCTTTGGGTTTGCTCTGGTGCTTCAGGGCCTGGAAAGCTTTCTACTATTTCGTCAATTATGAAATCTGCATTATATCAAACTGTGCTTGATAAGAATGTGAGGCCATCTGTCCAATACTTAAACCAGAAATTGATCTTTCAGCCTAATAATGATCCAAAGCAAACTAGTAAGTCCACCAAGAAATAGATAAAAAAAAAAGAAGAAATGGAAGATTATAGAATTTGAAAAAGATAATTCATGCAAAGAAACCCACAAACATCTTGCAAATGAAGGAATTTCCACGAAGCAGTAGTTCATGTTAGAGACTTATGGGCATTTATACAAAGTACCTAGAAGTACTAATTTGTGCAACAGGAAATATTACCAGCTTCTGAATCCAGGGGTGTCCTGACTTTTTACACAGTAGACCATTACATCTGTTAATATTTTTGTTGAATAAATAATTGAAATGGCTTACTTACCCTTTTTCTTTTTTCTTTGTTTTATTTAAGGAAATGAGGTGTGTCTAAAAAGTTAGGTGAATGGTCCGATATCTCAAAGGCAACATAAGCCAGGTGCACGCGCATGCACATGGCTATCCAGAGACACATTGAGAAGAGCTACCTAGCGTGGAGTACACGTGACCATCAGGGTAAACTCGCTGCAGGCAAATGTAGTCAGTGTGAGAGGTAGGGTCACAGTGCAATGGAGCAATGGGAAAAAATGGGAAAAACGGCAATGGAGACATATGAAATGTTGGTGCAAGTGTACGGGACAGCAGTCATGAGCATAAAACGTGTTTACGACTGGTTCAAAAGCTTTCATGGTTGGAAAGAAACAACTGAGGGTGAGCCATGTTCAGGTCAGCCGTCAGCAAGCAGAACCCCAGACATGATCAAGCGAGTACAACAAAAGCTGGCACGAGATTGGCGACTGACTCTACGATTGATGCCGGAGAAATTGGGCATTAGCAAGGACACAGTGTGCACTATCATCCATGAAGATTTAGGTAATTGGAAGTTCAAAGATTGAAAAAGGCTAACAAATGCGGTATCCCCATACTTGGGACAAGTAGCAGTATGTGTTTTGTGGTGAAATTATTGGTATGCCTATGATGTGTGTTAAAAATATCTTATACAACTGACAACTTTGTGTAAAAAAAAAAATAAAATTACATTTTCTTTCTGCATTTTTGAAAAACTTATGGCAAAAATGACATCTTTAAAAGATTCACCATACCTCTTAAAAATACCTTGGGGTGTTTCTTTCCAAAATGTGGTTATTTTGTTGGTGTTTTTACTGTTATGGTGCTCCAGGGCATCCACAAATATTATAGATAGTCAGAAAATTAGGTGCATAATTTAGACCCCTTTAAAGCCTTAGGTTGGTCCTTGGATTTTGGGCATTTCAATGTAGTTAGGCTTTGAAAAAGTCTCACACATGTGATATCCCCATATTCAGGGGGGGGGTAGCAGAATGTGTTTTGAAGTCAAATTCTAAGTATACCTATATTTAGACTGTATATATATATCAACCAGTCTCCCCCCCCCCCCCTCTGTGGAAAAAGAGGCAGGTGGGAGCCCTATGGATGGTGTGAAAGCTGTAGCAACCACCTCTAGATCCTTTGCTGTCTGGCTTGAATACTCTGACTGATTTTCCAGTGGGCTCAGATGGATTACCCACACCTTGATATCACTTGTCAGATGTATGCTTTTATTCTTGAAGTAGGCTAGAATTAATTTCCTCCACTCTAGCATAGTTGAATGAGATTGTTCATTCAATTTCCATGCCTAATATGAACATTCGCTGAACAGGTGCTAATGCCATCACTGCTTGACAAATATGTCCTTTGATCCAATCATCTCTGTTGAAAACTACACTCAAAACCAGCTGGTCATTCTGCTCCTTACATCACTTGACAATATTTATGGGATCCATCTCATTCCCCTGGCCTATTTCTGTGAATTCGGTCTCATAGGGTATCCTGGACTATGGACCCCCAGTTGTAGAGCCACTGTGTTAATAAGGTTCTTCTGTCTAGCTCCTGCAATGACCTGTCCAGAACTGACCCATAACTCACTGTTACACTTTGCGTATTTCAATGGGCTTTATTAAAAATGTAAAAGTCCTAAAAGGAAGAAATTGGTAAAACAACAACAGCAGTAACACAACCTAATAACTGGAGTAATAAACATAAAGGCACTATATGAAATGCAAATCTCTATATGTGCACACAGCTATGCAGGGTAACTGTAAATGCAAGTAACTATCATAGTGTAGCGCATCCCCGTAGGAGCCACTGGTAAATGGGATTCCCCATCCTGCACAGCCAGGCACACCGGATTCCACAGGCACACTTGAGTCAGGAAACAGTCCAGCAGCTTTGTTTTTTTTTTGTTTATTAGGGGTATTGAACTTGAGATTATTATGGGATGCCCACTTGACTGAAACAAACCTCTTCAGGGACACTTTAACTGTATACAGTCTCTATATACACTCCTCTGCCTCCTTCAGCACATCACTTGCTTGCAGAAAAAAACACACAGACCCAGCTGAAACACTATTTAAGGGGATCTGGCAAGGCACTCAGCCAGATTCAGCAAAAAACCCTTTACAAGCAGGGGCCACAGGACCCTTTGGTGTGTAGAAAAAAAAGTCCAGTGTCCAGCTACATTCCTCCTGTGGCTACTGATGCCAGAACCACCTCTTCAGGCACTGCCAGACCATCTGGCTGCAGCTGCCCCTCTCTCTAGCCCTCATGGCTACTTCCCACATTCCTCTCAGATAGTCACACTCAAATAAATAGAGGCAAAGACAGGATTAAAAATTTGACAAAGGGTCCCTCTAAGTTTTCCTTACACTATCCAAAAATAAATAAAAAGGTTTTCTTAGAGATACATTTTAATTACAGTATATGTACCTTGTAAAATCACCCAATCAAGGTAAAATATAAATGAAAGGCAAAACATTTGTGTGTAAGTATATATATATTAGTATTGGGCTAGCGGTTGGGGCTGAGCATAACACCTGAAATTGTAGTGCGCTCGGTGGGATGTTCTCCAGTTGAGCACCCCACAATGCACTGCATGCATCACAGTGCATTCTAATCCCTGATTGGGCAAATCTTTCCCCAATGAGGGCATAGTGAATAACTGGTTCTTAGGGAGCAGGCCGGAAAGCCGGCCACAATGTCCTCAACAATGAATGGGTCATCAGCTGTCAACGGGCTTCCCCTCTGAACCTATGAGTGCTTCCACATCAATTTTGTTTTCTGGGCTCCAGAGCAAGCCAGGGAAGCCCAGGAACCATGGAGAGGGTTGGCCGCATCTTGTTGTTCTGTAGAAATCATCAACAGATTTACAACCATCCAAATCAGTATTACTAGAAAATCCTGAGACTTCTGCTAAATTAAAAAAAAAATAAACAAACATACAACTAATTTAACAGTGGCCTTTTATGAACCCTTTAATAGCTATTATGTGTAGGAAATGTCCTTGGTAGTCAAAGGGTTAAATGGATGGCACCACAGATAGCCACTGCAAATCTGAAGGTGACAGCGTATATCTGCAGACTGAAGGCTCCTTTTTTTTCTTCAATTGTGCTTCCAACCTTAATGTGATCCCTGTTTTTCATCTGACAAACTAATCACACGATTAAGAACTCTGATTGTTTCCCAGTTGTCAATAAGGGAACCTAGATGTCAGAGACAGCCTAGTCTAGGAGCCATGGGAAGTGTTGGCTGTTGGCACCCAAAGGGGAGGATATTTATAAGTGTATCAGGAGGTGCAGCCGTCTGAATTTGCAAGACACAACCAAGTAAAAAGAGTGCTGGGGGTCAATGTCTGTGTAAAACCCTCCTAGGTAGGTGCTAGGAAAACCTATAAAGGGGGCCCTGCCTGCTTATCAGGGGGCCTAATTGTTTAGCTAGGCTGTCATGTGTTTCCAGGTGTGCCTGTTGAGCTTGGGAAGTCTCCCTACTGTATCCAATGGGGGTTCTCATTGGACGGTGGAGGAAACCAGGCCAATAGCACACCAGGGCTTGTATCTATCCCAGAGGGCAGAATCTGCCGCAATGCATCCTGGGAAGGGGTATAAGTCTGAGGGGAGCACATGACAGGGGGTCTTTGGCGGGAAGCAGAGTACCAGGAGGAGGGTAACGGCTGTCAGCGCTAGTGAAGGTGTCCTTGGCAGTCGGCCTAAAGGACAGAAGGTTCAGCTGAGCTGCAGAGAGGGATCCAGTGTGCTGAGGACCCAGTGGAGCTGCTGGGGCAGAAGCTTCCAGGAAAACAGTGTCGTAAGTATTGTAAACTGCCCAGGGGTCTGCCTAGAATAGGGGACCACTCCAGAAGGTTGGTGGGATCCAGGAGCCAGCTAACCAATAGAGGGGGCTTGAAAAGGGGGTGCCAGTGCTTAATCCCTAAATATAAGTGTATGTGAAAGAGGGTGCCGGAGCGGGCCCTGAAGTGTTAAGCAATACAGCAGTCTTATAAGTAGCTACCTCAATGAAGAGGGCTAAAGGAAGCTTTAACTAGGACTTTGTGCCACATGAAAGTGTCAGAAGTCAGTTCAGTGTTAACAGACAGCAAGTCAGCGTTAACCAGCCTCAACCGGCGTTGACCGGCATCCAGCCAGCGTCAAGTCAGCACTAACAGGCGTTTATCAGTTGTTCCCCTAAAATTGTGCATAGTTGAGCCAGAGGAATATCCCACCCATCCCTTCTCCTATCCAAGTTCACAATAAACATAGAAAACCCAAAGATACTGGAATGTTTCTTGTCTCAGTGCTCACACTTCGAGAACATGCTTAAATGTGCTGTTGTTGTTAGCGGTAACCCTGGCAGACCCATAACCAGCAAAACGGCTGGGAATGCTGCTACATCTGTAATGTACAATATAACATATAAAGTGGGGTGATCAGGGCTATGAAACAAACAGCAGAGTGTATAGAGTGTAGGGCTCAGGGTAGTGCAGTGGTCATGTAATTTGCAGTCTAGTTTATAATGTCTGGAGCTCAAAGTATGTATCATTATGCATAGTGTCTAGAGTACAAAGATTAGGCATATAGAACATATTATCATCTACATTGTTTTTCAGCGGAAGCATATAATCATCCAGTGTTGATGGTTAGTGGAAGGAAAAATTCTTTAGTGTTAAAGGTGTAATAAAGGTTAAACTTTATTACTTTGCGATTCCTATGTTTAAAGTATAACTAAATGAAAATCATATTTTTTCATTTTGGATAGAGTGGAGAGGAATTAGAACACCTGTTAGGTTTTATCACTGTCTGTGCCCCTGTTATGGAGATTCACCCTCTCTATTTGTCCTATTTACCATTACCATTGAAAGTGAAAGTAAACCTTTTGGGTTGTCCCCAGAAAAGTAATAGAGGGGAAATCTTCCAATTGGGACACTAGTTCTGGTGACCTGGGGGTCCCCAAGAAATTCCCTTAACCACTTGCCGACCGCCGCACGACTATCTACGGCGGCGGTCAGCCCCTCACAGGCAAAGTGACGTAGGTCTACGTCGCTCGCCTGTGAGGGTTTAGGGAGCGAGCGCGCGCCGCCGGAGGCGCGCTCCTGCTCCCGCGTGGTCACGCCCCCCCCGCGCGTGTGACCGGCGGACCCGATCGCCGCCGGCCACTCTGCGATCGGCGGGGGGGAGGGAGAAAGTCAGGCAGCTTGTGTAAACAAGCTGCCTGTCATTCTCCTCTCTGTATGAGAGATGATCACATGGATCTACTATGTAGATCCATTGATCACTCTGCATACAGTTGAAGCCACAGCCAATCACAGTTAGAATCACGCCCCTAGGGACACACACAGCCCCTCCCTCTCAAATAAAGTTAACCCCTTCACTACCAGTGTATTTTTACAGTAACAGTGCATATATATAGCACTGATTACTGTAGAAATGTCACTGGTAACCCCAAAAGTGTCAAAAATGTCAGTCAAGGGTCCGATCTGTCCGCCGCAATGTCGCAGTACCGCAAAAAAAATCGCAGATCGCCGCCATTACGCGTTAAAAAAAAAAACAACAAAAATGACAAAAATCTTTCCCTTTGTTAGTAAACGCAATAACTTTTGCGCAAGCCAATCAAAATACGCTTTTTGCGATTTTTTTTACCAAACATAGGTAGCATAAAACAAATTGGCCGAAAATATTAAAAAATTTTGATTTTTACATTTTTTTTGGGGGGAATTTCATATAAAAAAAAGGGAAAAATATTGCTATTTTTGCAAAATTTACGCTCTTTTTTTGTTTATAGCGCGTGATCAAAAAATCGCACAGGTGATCAAATACCGCCAAAAGAAAGCTCTGTTTGTGGGAAAAAAAGGACGCCAAATTCGTTTAGGTACAGCGTCGCACGACCGCGCAATTGTCCGTTAAAGTCACGCAGTGCCGAATCGCAAAATACCCTCTGGTCGTTTAGCAGCCAAATCCTCCGGGGCTTAAGTGGTTAATTTACAGGGATTTCCTCTAAGTTCCTGTTTGGCAATGCGACAGGAAGTGAAGGGAAATCTTTGCAATGGAACACAGATGGCGAAAAAAAATCTGACTGGGGTTATAACCTTTGGGAAATAGACATATCAGTGCTGCCAGCATTGCTGCAGAGGTTAAAGGGGTGGAGGGTCAGTCTGTCGGTGCTCAGACCATACGCCGCATATTGCATCAAATTAGTCTGCATAGCTGTTGTCCCAGAAGAAAGCCTCTTCTAAAGATGATGCCCAAGCAATCTCAGGATTTTCCTTTCTTCCTCTGCCTGGAGAGGGGGGTGTGTGCCTTTACTCCAATCAGCTGTCACACAGTGTATACCAACACAACACTCCCAATGCTGAACAGGAAGCAAAAATTTCTAACACAATGTGCACTTTCTAAAGAATATATAAAGCTTAAAGCGGAGTTCCGGCCGCAAAATCGTTACATTAGATTTTGTGCCATCCACTTCCTTATTGTCACCTGAAAAAGAATTGGATATTCCCGAATTTTATTTTTTTTTTTTACTTACCTTGTTTCAGAAGAAAATATACTCACCTTTCCTTCCACTTCCTCCCTCTGTGGCCGAGGCCCGCGCAATCACTTCCTGTCCTGCAATGCATCCTGGGAGCTCTTACTCATCACTCCCAGGAGGCAATGAGCAGTGATGTAGGCGGCCAGGCTCCTCTCACAGCTTTCACAATGAGCTAGAACCAGGAAGCAGGGCATACATTTGCATACTGCGGCTTCGGGTTACCAGGACAAAGATGGCGGATCTCAGCAAACTTTTTATAAAGTAAGATTTTATGATTGCTAATCAATTATTAAACTGTCTAAAACCAGATTAGCGGATGTATGGAAGGCGGTGGATCACTGTTTGGGAAGTATTTATAAACAAAAAATGATTCTGTGGCCGGAACTCCGCTTTAAGGCAGCAAATATGCATGTAAAACGTATGTAGGGAGATTTGTTTCATCCCTGTGTATCATCTGGGGCTGTTCACTTTACTAGGTATATGTGATGGTTTACATCCACTTTAAAGAAGAAGTAAGGCCAAAGCTTTTTTGGCCCTACTTCTCCTATGGATCACAGGAGTACAGTCAGTTCTGCACTCCTGTGATCCATTTTAATGCAATTTGGACAAAGCTGCGATTTTGATTTATGCCAAGATTGTCTCTCTCTCTCCTTAAGTTACTGTTGCCACATACAGAAAAAGTAGTCTTAAAAAGGACTGTTGGGTCTGTTCAAATCACAGTGAATGCAGGTGGGTGCTCACTCCACTCTCCCTAGCCACACTGTAAAGAATTAGTTAGAATATGCAACAGCAATAAAAATAGCACTGTATATACCCCACTATATAATTCTGTAAGAGAACACTGCACTTTAACCATCTCTCTCTCTCTGATATACTGTAAGCTGCCCCTCTCTCTCACTAAACTCCAACACACACTGACAAAGGGAAAGCAGTCTTTTATAGTTCGTAGGCTGAGATTTGTCCAAAAACTATAATTAGTCAAAGTTTTGCACCTGACCTCTGGTTAGTTGACATAAACAGAGGCCAGGTGAAAGTCTTTGGCCAATGGTGGCTTTTTGCAAAGCAACATGAGACAATCAGCTGGGCAATTCCCAAAGAATCCCCAAAGCTCAGATTCAATCCAAACCATCTAAACCCAGAAAGTTCAGCCCAAGCTCTGAGTTAATAATGCTTAAAGAGTAACTCCACTTTTATTGAGGAAAAAAAGAAAAAAAAAACATCCACTTGATCAATGAACCATGCAAAAAGTTTAACAAAATTTGTTGCAGATCCCCACCTGTTTTTGTTCTGAAGAAAAAGCTTTTTTGCTCTTCAATGTCTTTTGGACACTGATCATGAATGGGAATTACTTTTTTCATTATTCATCAGCTGAGGCACTTGCAATGCTCTAATGAGTGGCAAGGTCTGCATCCCTGGTTGATTAACCCTTTAGGAGCAATTTACTAAAACTGAAATTTTTGTTGCAGAGGAAGCTTTGAATCTGACTTGTATCTTTGTGTAGACTTCTGAAAAAATTATTGAGTCAATCACACAAGCAGCAAATTATATTTGTAGACATGGTCTGTTCATCAACTGTGCACAGAATGCCTCCAAGTTGCCATATTGCATTGACTATTACAAAAAATGACAACGCTGCAGATAAAAAAGGATAAATGATTTTGAATAACAAAAAAATACAATATGCCTTGTGTTGCAATTGTATATGCTATATTATTATTTTGCAATTTTTTTTTCCCCACGGTAGTTGAGTTACCCTTTACTCGGCAAGTGATAAGAGAAAACTCATATTGGGTTAAATCAAGCACATGTTCTGAATTACACATGTTTACTGGTTAGCATAGAATTGCTGTTTAATAAATTTTATTACTAAAAGATATGTTTTTGTGCTCTGTAAAATTCTTAAACGAAGAGTTCTTAGTTTCCTCTAATCCACGGTGGGTAATATTGCCTGGGTGGTTATTTATCTCCATCTTCCAAAGTATAGAAGAGTTTTCTAAAAAGATAATGGATAACCATTAACAGAATCATTTGAAAACATATTTTAATTCTGCTGGGAACATTCTTGGTTCAATATCTACTGTATATAAACACATTCCCAAAGACCAAAATCATAGGTAATGCTCTGCAACAACAAATGTACATTATGTTCTTTTAAAATAGTAAGCCCCGGTTCACACTTGTGCGTGTGCGGGGTTCGCATGTAATGTCGGAGCGCACTGCTCCGACATTACATGCGATCGGCTGTGCGGTGCGAGTTTAGCCATACACTTTGTATGGCTAAATTCGCACCGCAGCCGCACCAAACACGCATAGGGACCCTTTTTGGAAGCCGCATCAGGATCGGATCGCACAGCGGTTCACACTTGTGCGATCCGATCCTGTGCGAACTGCACGATCGCACTGCGATATGCGATCAAACTGGGGGTGTCGTTAAGATTACATTGACACCCCCAGCGTATCGCATATGGCAGTGTGAACTGCCGGGGGTGCGTGTGCGATGCGGGAACAGGCTGCGAATTCGCAGCCTTCCCGCACTCACATAAGTGTGAACTGGGGCTAAAGCTTGATAAAATAAAAATGCCATCTCTTGATTTACTGTCAAGGGACAGGAAATATGACAAGAAAAAGTTTTCCAGTTGATTGAAAAGGGGAAAATGCTGAAATCCAACAAATGTCTAGAAGTATGAATAATAACACTGGGGTAATTAGAATAGTGATTTATATAACAAACAGCACAGCTTACAGAGTGGAGTATTCCATAATGTAAGATACAAAACAGTGTATAGTGTGAAGTGGTCCTACAGTTCATCACAGTGAGTGGACCAGACTGGAGCATGTAATGAGCACTACACCATGGCATACTGCATTGTGTGTTCTCATTTATGAAATATACAGCACAGTGTGCAGAATGAATCAGTCCAGAGGTTATAACATACAGCATAACGTGGGAGTGGTCCAGAGTATTTGATGCAGCACAAAATAATATAGTAAGAGCATAGTAAGAGAGTGTATTTATTTTAAGCACTGCACTATTTTTAATATTAATTCATTGAATCTATTTTGTTGATAAAAAAATTTGTGCTACCTTGTTTATACTATAGGGCAAGTGCATTATTGCTGTGCAGTGATATTTGCAATTTTAGTTTTCTTTTTTTTTTTTACTACTGTCTGTGTCTCCAGTGGAAAGACAATTATTGTCCATTTAAAAAAAAAAAAAAAAATCTCATAGCTATTTTTTTGTAGGTTTCATGCCAAGTGGCTGCTCTGTTACCTAGTACCCACAGAGGGTCACTCGCATGGCATGGAAGTTCTTTGATTGAGCAAGGTGGGGAGGCAGGGCAATATTGTCACAATCTCCTCCTGCCCAGTCAGAGAATGGTTTGCATTTAATGAGAAAAATGGAATGTGTTCTGAGAATGGCACCCATGCAAAGCAAGTGACCCCCGATGGATACTGTGAAGCAGGGCGGCCACTTGGCTAAGGACCTGAATAATATTGGCAATATAGCAGTAGTGACTACAATACTGATCCACCACTTCCACAGTGACTCTGATATAAGAAAACAAAGCTATGCCTCTACCAAGTTTGGCTCCTTAACACAGAGAACAATTGCAGAACAAAGAGTGGTAAGTCAGCAATGAGGGAATCAGCTACTGGAAATGTGCAGGCAACATCAATGCCTAGTCATTTGTCTTTTGCCTAATTTTTTTTTGTGTGCATAGAATTTCGTTGAGGTACATTTTTCTGCAGAACTCTGCTCTGGAGACAAACAGAAATTCTCAGGTACGCCTGCAGGGGTGAAGATATTTCCAGGGAATCTGTGCTCTTGATTTGGGTAAGGGGAGAAGCAACTGTAATTTTAGGGGTACTGTTGTGTTGGGTTTGGGTCACACTGATTTCTGAGCGCAGTATGCTGCTGTGCCAGGGTAAGGAATAACATTTCTAGGGGTCACTGTTCTGCTAAAAAATAGATTTTTCTTTGAGAACAGCACATTTTGTTGCTAAAATTTGCAGCGAATGGATTCATCTCTGCTGGTATAAGTAAAATGATGAAAGATAAACAGCAAGCATGTGACAAAGAGAGTGCCTACTTGATCACATATGTTATAACCCTATTGTACAATTTGCATTACATTTACTTCATAGTTTGAAGCCTTATTTGACTGGATATAAAATGAATGGTTTTGGTAGACCTCTACATTTCATACGGTAGCGGATGGTACATCTAGGGGAGATCATCCAAAGGTTATACAGTTAGATTTGGTACAGTCTTCTCCCTAATTTAGACTCTGAAGTGTGAGGGTCTGTATAAACAACCTGTTCAACATTATATCTGGTCTGATAGGCTGTCACAATGCTTAACCCAAAAGGGAAAACTCCACTTATTTGCCTCCTCCCCCCCCCCCCTGCAACATTTTGCACCCTTCGGGGGGGGGGGGGGTAAGCGAGCAGCAGGTACCTGGTTTTGACAGATACCCGCTCCCACTTTTGGGTGACTTCGCCACAGAGAAGTCATCCAGAAGTTCATCCCCCTCTTTCTTCCACAACCACCAGGCCATTCACAAAAGCGCAGCTCACTTTGTGCATGCACAGTAGGGAACCGGCTGTGAAGCCACAAGGCTTCACTGCCTGTTTCCCTCACCCTAAATGGCAGCGGCAACACTCGAGAGCTGATTGAAAAATCAGCTCAGGTGAAGACACCGCTGGGTTTGTGGACAGGTAGGTGTTCTAATATTAAAAGTCAGCAGCTACAATATTTGTAGATGCTGACTTTTCATTTTTTCTGACGGAGCATGGAGCTCCTCTTTCAGGTGGTATTAAACCCAAAAACAAAAATGTTATATATTTCAGTTTACCAATCTTTAGATGTGGTGGTTGCATTCATTTTCTCGTCTTCCTTTTGTATCAACTATTAATATAGCCAATAAGTCTGTTGTTTTTGGACTTCCTTTAACAGACCAAAAGGTTTAGCAAAAGTGGCAGGTAACCCTCTAACACAACCAGAGGTGCTAATAATGGTAATTTTCTCATTTATGTAAAACTTTTCTCCAAAAAGGAAAACAAAACTGTTGCTATATCTGCTTAAAAAGGTTAACTAAAGTTTAGCTTCAATTTGCTAGTCAAGTCCATCTAAATTTGCTGGTGCATATAACACTACCGTCCCCCCAGACTGACAATGCTGCTGTCCAAAGATGTCCTTGTTCCTCCTCCATCCAGTGGAGACACCCTAAGACAGTAGGTGTGTTACTGGCCGGATTATCAGGTGAAAATAAAGGGAAGGAATCTAAAAAAAAAATGAATGCAGACACCATATTTAAAATGTCCGTTACCTCAACATTTCATATTCCTGATATGTAACTGCTGTACCATGCAATGGTATAAAGAAGTCTCCTTTTTTTCTTTGTATTGCTAGCTTTTTGTGAAATCCCTGGTGTTCATGCCAGTCCCTTTCCTATTAAAAAATGACCACACGAAGCAGGATAACCCACCATGGCAGGTTCTCTAGCTATGCTGGGAACTCAGCCTGCTCCAATGATCAGTCTGGTCCTGACACCCCCCCTCCCCTCCACAGTTTTTCACTAGGAAGCTCAGTATGCTGCTGCTTCTCCTCCCCACATCTCTTATGCAGCTGAGAACAGAGGGAAGAGAGGAAATGTGATCACTTTATATATATTTTTTTGTATGTATAAACAAATTTTTTTTCTTTCATTTATTTTTTAAACTGAAGAGGTTGTTTTACAAGGTGATTGTTTACAATCACTTTAAGGATTGTTAGGCTGTAATACGGTATATTACATTTTTGTTAATGGGTTTAATACTGCTTTAACTGTTGGTAAGGAGATTGTACAATCGCATGTAAATGCTTACAACCAGCTTTTGATGAAAATAAACAACAGTTTCTAAATTTTGCAACAAACTGATTTAATAATAATGTAACCAGGTTCTTGAAGTAGAATTGGAGAAACACTAGCTGCTCTCTGTAGCTGCTGCCCTGTGGCGATGAACTGGTTACTAGCTGTATCAGTGAGAGGAGGGACCTGCTGAGCAGGAAGAGTTTAATGGACTCAGTTAGGCAACGCTGCACTGTGGGAACTGTAGTCCAAAGGAGTTAGACTCTGGAGTTAGACTCTATGTAATCAAGCGCTTTTAAACTGCTTTTCTCAAAAAGAGATTGCCAGGAGGAAGGAAAAGAGCTTCATTTTCTGGACTGCTGCATATCGGCAGCCTGAGCAGGATCAAGACTGCTGAATTAGGGGGTGCCAACAGACAGATTTACCTAGGTGAAGAGCAGAGAGTGGCATAATTGCTGTGTGCGACCGGATAGTGAGCAGCACTATTGCTGGGACTGGTGAGCTGCTGCTGTCAGGATTTACTATCTGCTGCTGAAGGGACAGAGCCCTTTAGGAACTGACCAAACAACCATTAGTAGCCTTTCTCCTGACTGCAGGCTTGACTGGGACTAGTCTCATGTGCACCTACGGTATAATCGGGCCCCAACTCTAGTCGCCTGAAGAGTTAGGATAAACGACTGCTCCTTTACAGCTGCTGCACAGAGACATTTACCTTTTTTGCCTATGCTAGTAGGTACCTCTCTGGGGACATTGCACAGTATCCTAGCCGTCCTCCTAGTGTGCACTCTAGAGTAGTTATATTATTATTAGTTTAATTGCAGTTAATGCTTATTTGCTTATTCATCAGTTCATTCCAGGCTATTGGCACAGAACTCTATTCTAAGTTAGTTTGGCATAGTGATTATACTGTCTAGCATACTGTGTCTGAACCTACCTTCTGTATGCTCGTTTATGCTCAAACCACCATTTTCTCTAACCCATACCAATGCATTGGGTTAATTTACAACTAAAGGGCTTTGTGTCAATTTCCTGATACTAATTCACAGTTAAAGGTATCTGCACTTGTGTTCATATAAGTGCGTGCATTATCTTTAACCCAAGCAGGTGTGCCAGAGGGAGTGAAGTTGTTCTTGGAGTTGAGGCAGAGAAAAGAGAATCCAAACTACCAAGCGCAGCAATAAATACTTCCACCCCCCACCACTATTGGTGGCAGTGTCAGCAATAAACATCACTATTGGTGTTCAGTTGCAATTACAGCAATAAATAGCCAACATTCCCACCATTGATGTTTTAATGGCAGTGGTAGCAATAAATACCCCCTCCTATTTATTAGTGGCTGTGGGAGCAATAATATCACCTTCTGCAAATCAAAAAGTAGTTGAAATGGCCTTGTGTGGTTGTCCTTGCCTTTCCACAGTTTAAAATAGCACCTAAAGGTCACATGTACCTGTATGAATGTACCTGTGTGTTCTGCTGCACGTAATTAAAAAAAATCATAGAGACAGCAACTTGGATGCACTAAAAACAGAAACTGGTAGATCTTGAAGCACAACGCATAACAAAACACAATACAGGAAGAAAATAGAGTCCACTTTTGCTTCAACCCATGAATTTGTCTCTTTCTGTGTTCTGAAAAAATCTATACTTGTCCTTACATGTGCTTTCTCACACTTATTTTTGATTTAGAGCATCTTCTTTTATTGTAACTAGGGATGAAGTTCAATGTTCAAAGTGATACAGGGTTCAAATCGAACTTGACCTGTTCTCAGTTTTCCGAACAGACAAGTTCGTTAGCCAGATTTGACCACTTCACCCATTTGAACCCCTGGCTGTTGCTGCAACAGGAAGACATTGATTTAGTAGCGCTATTACTACCTCCACCAAGTGTCAACTCCCTGCTGTGCGGGCTGCAAGCATCTTTGGTTGTTAGGAATCAAGAAATCTCACAGCATCGTTAGGTGCTAGGATGCAAGGCTGATGATGATGATAATGATGATGACCTTCCTAGCCATTTGCCGCCCGCTGAGCGGCCAGCGCAGGCAAAGTGACAGACCCATACGTCGCTGCCTACTTCCAGGTTTAGGGTTAAGTTTAGGTTTTTTTCTTTTGAAATGTCACTTTTACTTTATTACATCTTATAGGTGGGCCCGATTCAGGCAGGTTTAGGGCATCCCTCAAGCTAGTTATTTAAAGGAATTCTACATTTTTAATCTTTTTATTTAAGCTTTATTAAAAGACTTGCTCCCTGCCAAAGGTTTTTTTAAATAAAGATTTTGCATTGGTACATGTGCCCCATAGTAGTGCCCAGCTTCCCATGTCTTTTGTTTGATAATCCCTTTCCTCTCCTATTATCCTTAAAAATGGCCCAAATTCATTTCAAGATTCCCTTCCTATTGACTTCAATAGGGTCTGCTTTAAAGTTCTCATTTTGTTTTTTTGTTTTTTATGAGATCACCAAACCACCCATTAATAAAAATTCAGGCAAATTTACCCATCACTAATTGTGCCCACATTCACATTGTTCCGATTTGACATGCGATTTGAATCAAATCGTAGCCAATTGCTGGCAATTCCACTGTCCGAATCAGTGCGATGCTGACTTTGTGACGCCACACTGATTCCCAAAACTAGTTTTTGTACTACTTTTGGCGACTCCGGGGATGAATTCCATAGACATCTGTGCAGGAACCCGCACAGATGTCTGTGAAATCACCCCCGAAGTTGGACTAAAATGCCGGCTTAAAATCGTGCGAGTTCAGCTAAACACGATTTCAAAACAGACTCAGTGTGAACCTGGCCTTAAACCAATTCAACAGTCCCAGTGCTTTACTAAGAGCATCAGCAGCATTCCATTAGCCGTGAACTAGACTTAGAAGGTTTTTCATGAAGGCTTCATATAACCATTTGTGACTGTCTGTGAGCAAAGCAAAGATCTAATTCTTCCTTGTATAACAGATATCTCAGCTAATGTACCGCATCATGCATCTTCATCTGGAAAAAGCTTTCCAGTCCCATGCCATAATCCATGGAATGTGATTTATATATGTGGAATAATAAATGTGCAAAATCCATCATCTTGAGCTGTCTTGGGTATAAGTAAAGTAGATGGGTTTTTCCACAGTCATTTATAAATCTGAATATCGGCTTTATAACATTTGTAGTTAATTTAAAACATCTGAATTTTTATGTAATGAAATTTTAAGCATGCAATAAAAGGCACATTTTCTGAGCTGAACACAGTTTGAACAACAATATTAAATACTCATTGCTGTGTAAAGGAAAATCATCAGTGAAATTTGTTATACGTACTGGAGACAATTGCCACCAGACTTCAGTCTACATAGCTGGCCGCCTCAATTTATCTTTTCCGCTTTATTTTTATACATCTAACGGCAAAAGGTGATACAGATGTATACATGGTGTACATTTGTTTGTCTAGCTCTGCTTGATTTACTACACAGACATTATGAAAACTCCAGCCTTCCTTTCAGTCTAGCACAGTTGTACAACTGAAATTGCTTCACATCACATAGAGCCTGCTCTATTTAATTGATTGAACAAGGTGGAGAGGCAGGGTGGTGATGTCGTAGTCTTCACCTAATCTAATCAGAGAATGTAGAAAGTGGGCACAATTTATTTGGAAAGCTTTCATGGGTTTGCCTTTGCCTTCACTATGTATACTGGAGCAAAATGCCATTTACTTTAATAAGAGGATTGTTGATGCTCTGCCCCTTTCTCACACACCTTGAGACAGACAAAAAATTGTCCAATGGTGTGTGAGGGAACCTTCTCAAAGCTAGAGGGGCTCAGTATATATAAAGGGCTCATGCTTTAAGGTTATTGACAGTCAGAGTGAGCAAAAAAAGCTATAATACCCCCTTTTGATTTTTTTACCTGGCCATGCAGTACAGTTAGTTCTAGAGAAGGTGGCGTCCAGCGGAGGGGAAGACTGGCTGAGGAGATACTTGCCTTAAGAACCTGGAGCAGAGCAGCGGCATGAGGAAGCTGACATGTCAAGCCCGGGGGGAGGGGGGCGCCGAAGAAGGAGAGCAGCGTTTTTTTTCTTGCCAGAACAGGTCTGTCCTGTCTCAGTTATCTGGTAGTATCTGAACATCAGACCCAAATGCAGGGGTAACCTATTTATACACATAGATGTTTCCCCTGTTACAAAGGTTCAATTCCTTTCAGTTCTAAAGAAGTGTTTAATATATCTGGGTTTGCATTAATATCATTTTACCCCTTATTATTTCCATTTAGGTGTGGCCACTAAAGCAGCTAGGTTGGGTCTAGGCGAAGGGTTAATTAAGAAATTAGGTAGATGGGATTATAAACGGTTTGGGATTTATGTCTGACCTAACCTTTCTGTTTAATTTTTAGGTGCAAAATGATATGTTTGGATCATTGCTCATTTGTTAAGTTTTTGGTGCATAACAGGGTGTCCTTAGATTGCTACTCAGAGAGTAGGAATCTTCTGCCTTCACTAAGTATACTGCAGCAAAATGCCATTTACTTTAATAAGAGGATTGTTGGTGCTCTTAAACTTCCTCACACACCTTGGGACAGGTAAAAAATTGTCTAATGGTGCGTGAGGGAACCTTCTAGAAGCTGGAGGGGCTCAGTATATAAAGGGCTTATGTTGTATGGTTATTGCTGATGGTCAGAGTGAGCAAAAAGTGCCACCCCACCTCCTCCCCAACCCATCGCGAACACTTTGTGGTTTGTCACCTTTGTATCAAAGGGGGACATTATCATATTTGAAGTTATGTATTTGCTTGAGTCTTTATGGCTAAGCATTGCTTGAAGTGTTCTATCGTGATGAATTAATTATTATTATTATTATGTTAATTTCTACTGGTCTAAAATATTTGAACCCAATAAAAGTGCCGCGGTCAATTAACTTGGTGCTTACTTTCAACTTAGTGTTTTGTGTCCTTCTTTTTAGTAATATATAATGGTTGTATTTGGAGTTTTCTCTGGGTGAATAGTGCAAAGTGTAATCCCATGCTTTGCATTCATTGAGAAAATACAAAGCGATCTCTGATCAGCGCTAGTGCTGAGCATGCAACCAACTTTGTTCCCAATAAGGCAGGGCAGGTGCTCGACACTGGACATGGAAGCTAGTGAAGATCACTTTAGTGGCAGTGTCTACTACAATGAATTCCAGCTTCTGGAGGGATCCCAAGGGTATGGTATATGCATAGTTATATTGGTCCAAGCTGGACAAATGTAATTACATAAAAATATCCACACCTGGAATTAGCATGCCGGTGAAGAATGGATAAAGAGTATAAACCAGGGGGACATAAAATATAAGCAGATTAAACGTCATCTTTAAGAATGCACACTGACAAAGATAACTAGTATATCACCTAAAAATTAATTTTTAGTTGACAAATCTAAAATTCAGTTTAATTTATGAACATACAGTATCTCACAGACGTGAGTACACCCCTCACATTTTTGTAAATATTTTATTATATCTTTTCATGTGACAACACTGAAGAAATTACATTTTGCTACAATGAAAAGTAGTGAGTGTACAGCCTGTATAACTGAAAATTTGCTGTCCCCTCAAAACAACTCAACACACAGCCATTAATGTCTAAACCACTGGCAACAAAAGTGAGTACACCCCTAAGTCAAAATGTACAAATTGGGCCCATTGGGTCAATATTTTCTGTGGACACCATTATTTTCCAGCACTGCCTTAACCCTCTTGGGCATGTAGTTAACCTGAGCTTCACAGGTTGCCACTGGAGTCATCTTCCACTCCTCCATGACAACATCATAGAGATGGTAGAGGTTAGAGATCTTGCGCTCCTCCACCTTCCGTTTGAGGATGCCCCACAGATGCTCAATAGAGTTTAGGTCTGCACACATGCTTGGCCAGTCCATCACCTTTACCCTCAGCTTCTTTAGCATGGCAGTGGTCATCTTGGAGGTGTGGTTGGGGTTGTTATCATGTTGGAATACTGCCCAGTCTCCGAAGGGAGAGGATTGTGCTCTGCTTCAGTATGTCAAAGTACATGTTGTCATTCATGGTTCCCTCAATCAACTGTAGCTCCTCAGTGCCGGCAGCACTCATGCAGCCCCAGACCATGACACTCCCACCACCATGCTTGACTGTAGGCAAGACACATTTGTCTTTGTACTCACTTGGTTGCCGCCACACATGCTTGACACCATCTGAGCCAAAAACGTTTATCTTAGTCTCATCAGACCCCAGGACATGGTCCCAGTAATCCATGTCCTTAGTCTACTTGTCTTCAGCAAACTGTTTGCGGGCTTTCTTGTGCATCATCTTTAGAAGAGGCTTCCTTCTGGGATGACAGCCATGCAGACCAATTTGATGCAGTGTGCGGTGTATGGTCTGAGCACTGACAGGCTGACCCCTGACCCCTTTAACCTCTACAGCAATACTGGCAGCATTCATACATCTATTGCCCAAAGACAACCTCTGGATATGACGCTGAGCATGTGCACTCAACTTCTATGGTCGACCATGGCAAGGCCTGTTCCGAGTGGAACCTGTCCTGTTAAAACGCTGTATGGTCTTGGCAACTGTGCTGCAGATCAGTTTCAAGGTCTTGGCAATCTTCTTATAGCCTAGGCCATCTTTAGGTAGAGCAACAATTGTTTTTTTTAGATCCCAAGAGAGTTCTTTGCCGTGAGGTGCCATGTTGAACAGTGACCAGTATGGGAGGGTGAGAGCGATAATGCCAAATTTAACAAACTCCCCATTTACACCTAAGACCTTGTAACACTAACGAGTCACATGACACTGGGGAGAGAAAATGGCTAAATGGGTCCAATTTGGACATTTTGACTGAGGGGTGCACTCACTTTTGTTGCCAGCCGTTTAGACATTAATAGCTGTGTGCTGAGTTATTTTGAGGGGATAGCAAATTTACACTTTTATACAAATTGTACACTTATTACTTTACATTGTAGCAAAGTGTAATTTTGTCAGTGTTGTTACATTAAAGATATAATAAAATATTTACAAAAATGTGAAGGGGGGAACTCACTTCTGTGAGATACTGTATCTGGCTGGAGTGACTGCATTTTAATACCCTAAAGTGAAGAAAGGGATAATACAAACATTGTAATGCTTCAGAGCCATGTGTTTCTCAAGAATGTGGAAAGAAAAAAAGTGATGTTTCTTACAACACAGGCGTTAATAAAACTTGACGTATCTGGGGTTAACATGGGACGTATAAAAAGGCAACCTTATTTATCAAGTCTAAAAGGCATATTTTACCTCTGATACTGTATTGAGGCATTATTGTGAATAAAATTATGAACTTATATGGATTTATACATTAAAACAGAGCTAAAGTGTATTTTTTTTACTAAAAACACTTGAAATTGCAAGTTAAAATGTATATATATACAAGCATACTTGCAAATTTGTGTTGCCTTTTGCATTATCCCTATTTCGTTTCATCCAAAGACTATGTTGCCTAGTCTGTTCATCATTAGTGGGATGTGATGAAGGTGGTGCTACTGTAATATAATCACCGTCTCACAAGACGTTCTCTGTAGGAATTTTTTTTTTTTATATTATGTAATAGGAATGTTCTATCTTCACCCAATTTTTAGGTTCATGTTCGAAAAAAATAATAAGCACTACAGCACTCTTCTGTGCATGATGGTGTCTGCCCCTGTGTAAGCATAATGACATGTTAAGAGTTAAGTGAGAAAAACCAATGACATAGAGAATACTAGGTCCTGCACTGTGCCTGTACAACAACTGGTAGACTTTTGAGAAATGACATATTAAGTGTGATTCAATAAGTCATTTGTTACACATTTCTGGCAGTGTATATGTAGTCAGAAGCCTTGTGCTAAATCTTTCATTGTTTGCTCAAACATGTGCAACAAATCCAAGTAGTTCTTATTTGCAACACTTTTATTGTATGACGGTATTGTTGCAAAAAAATTCATAAAGAAATGTCACATTAATAAAGATAAGGCTAGGTTCACACTGGTGCGATGTGGGAACAACAGCGATTCCTGTGTGGGTTTCCGCATCGTATCAGAACCGTGAACCGGTTCCATATAATTCCACAGTTCACACTGCGCTCTGCGAACTGCTGTGTGTCTCAATATAAAGTTAATGATACCCTCAAATCAGTTTGTATAACATAGTTTAAACTGTGGAATTGGATGGAACCGGATTGCATGGGTCTGAACACCCACGTGATCCAATTCCAGCGTGGACCAAAAAAGGATTCTGCACTATTTTGGCGCAAATGCAATGTGGTGCGGACAAGAATGTGGTGAAAATTACATGCAATGTCTGCATTCGCATTAGTGTGAACCCAGCCTAAATGCGTGAGGGTAAATAAGACCTCCATGCTGGAGTAAATTGTTGACTGTGTATCATGGGTAATTATTTTGCCGCATCTTTAAGACAAATCTATGATAAAATTTGGGGGATTAACAAAGCTTTTACCACTCTTCATAACTGAGAAAAGAAAGCAGATACTGCTCCTAATTAACAAAGAGGGCCTTTTGTTTATTCAAAGTGATCTGCTCAATTTTGTGAAAAGACATACAGTAGAAAGCAGAAAAGCTTGAACTGTTTGCTCCGGCTTTCTATTTCCACCCACACACCCCACTCAGCTGAGAGCAAGAGGAAGGTGGAAGGCTATAATTGTGGAGAACAGGTTGGGACTTTAAATAGGGTTACAACTAACCATTGTACCTCCATCCCTATAATCAGAAGCAGAGAGAAAGAGTTGGGATTTGTGAGGCATAAGACTGAGTCTGATTGTAAAACAAAGGAGTAAAAAGTAAAAATGAGTATCAATTGGTTTAAATACAACAGATGGTGACAATGCTGAAACATGTAAAAACACAAGATAACCTACAGTAAATGAGTGATACCAGTCTGACCAAGACATGTTGAGGGTATACAGTGTATCAATAATCTGAATGCTGGAAGTCCAAGATGGTGGAAGGCTATTACCCTGCATTTGTAGAAATTACCAGCCAAGCATATAGGTAAGAAAAGGTAATTTTAAGAAAGAAAACTTTATGGTGCTACAAACCCTAACTTAATATCTGCAGGATAAGGTGCAATAGTCCATGCCAGGATATACCCTATACCAGTGATGGCGAACCTTGGCACCCCAGATGTTTTAGAACTGCATTTCCCATGATGCTCATACACTCTGCAGTGTAGTTGGGCATCATGGGAAATGTAGTTCCAAAACATCTGGGGTGCCAAGGTTCGCCATCACTGCCCTATACATATAGCAGACCATCATGTAGAAAATAGAAAATCCAGCACCAACACAGCTCAGAATAAAATGATGCAGACTTTATTCATTATCCAACTAGACCACACGTGTCAAACACAAGGCCGTGGGCTGAACCTGGCCCTCCAGGCCATTTCATGTGGCCCTCGCACCTCTCCTGCAGCTGCAGGAGAGCTCTAGCCCCCCTCTGGTCCTCCCCAGGCCCTGTACTTTCTTCTTTCCAGCAATGCCTCCACCTTCTTCCCAGCAGCAGCTCAAGGTAAGGGGGTGCACTGTGATGTAAGGGAGGGTGGGGGACTCAACTTAACTCAACTGATGGTGGGGAGGCTCTTCACATCTTATGTAAGGTTAGGGGATGCTCTGGACATCTTAGTCTTACAGATACAACTGGCCCTTTTGAGGCCAATCATATTGCAGATGTGGCCCCTGCTTAAATTGAGGTTGACACCCTGATCTAGAAAGAAGAATCCATCATGTGAAAAGATTGACGCATTTCAGCCCCAATCTTTGGGCCTTAATTATAATAAAATACATAAAATGAACACGACTTGATGGATAGTGAATGAAGTCTACATCAATTTATTCTGAGCTGTGTCGGGTTTCCTATTTTCTGCAAGAAAAGGCATTTTCTTTGCCTATATATGCAGTCTCTAACCGTGTAGTGTATTCATTACATCATCAAGGAGGCATTTGAGCTTTCTGCCAGGTTACTGGATCTGTGCCATATTTTTATATATTGAAAATTGACACAACTCCTTTATTAATTAGGTGTTAAACCCACGCCAGTTGAACTTCTCTCTGAAATAGAAACTAGCATGAATAGACCTGTAAGAGGTCTATCTGCTTTATTAACGTGGCTTATACCACTTTCCCCAGTATCCTGCACAACTATAATAGTGGAAAAAGCTTCTCTCTTTGCCTTTAACCGCTTTTGGACCGGAAGGATTTGCCCCCTTAATGACCAGGCCATTTTTTGTGATTCGGCACTGCGTTATTTTAACGAACAATTGCGCGGTCCTGCAACACTGTACCTAAATTAAATTGATGTCCTTTTTTTCTCACAAATAGAGCCTTTTTTTGGTGGTATTTGATCACCTTTGCGATTTTTATTTTTTGCGCTATAAACAAAAAAATAGCAACAATTTTGAAAAAAAAAAAAAAGAAAAAAAAAATATTTTTCACATTCTGCTATATGACATTTCCCCCCAAAAAAATTAAAAAATCAAAATCTTTTAACATTTTAGGCCAATATTTTGATTAGTTTGCACAAAAGTTATCGCGTCTACAAACTACGGCAAAGATTTATGTAATTTTTATTGTTTTCTTTTACTAGTAATGGCGGCGATCTGCGATTTTTAGCGGGACTGCAACATTGCAGCGGACAGATCGGACCCCTAACTGACAATTTTGACACTTTTGGGGGGACCAGTGACATTACTACAGTAATCAGTGCTAAAAATATGCACTGTTACTGTAATAATGACACTGGCAGGGAAGAGGTTAACCTAGTGGGTGCTCAAGGGGTTAAATGTGAACCTAGGGGAGTGATTCTAACTGTATGGGGTGGGGCTTGTGAAATTATTACAGAGACCTGTGTTTTCCCTTTATAGCTGGATCACATGAGCTCTGTAATCAGTCCAGGGAGAAGAACGGTCAGCTGTGTTTACAACAGCTGCCTGTCCTTCTCTCTCAGTGGGGAATGATCGCGGGTGTCAGGCAGCAATCGGAGCCAGCTGCCTCGTGCATTAGTGTCCCGTTGCCGAGTGGGGGTGGAAGCGCAACAAAGTGCAACAAAAAGTCATAAACTTCATCCCTCTCTATTCTTCGAAATAACGATTGTATCGCACGGCTTGGGTAACGCAGGAAAGCGCATTCCTATAGCCTAGTAAAGTAGTGTAGTTACCAATATTAGTATTGTAACTAGTTACTTTACTTAGTTACCAAAAAAAGTAATGTAGTTACTGTAATCAGTTACTTTGTAACTAGTTACCCCCAACACTGATTATCATATAGTATAAAACACACTCAATGTATTACAAAACTATGTCTACAAATTTAAATATCACTCATAAAAAAGTCCTTAATTGAAATCCTCTAGCCACCATACAAATTATTTCTTGATTGCAAAAACCATGAGATGTCCTGTGGATGTTTTCGCATTTCATGACATGATCAACTGCTAGTGCATTTTTATCTTATAAAAAACGTTTTTATGGTTTTATGCTGTGTAACCCTCTTTTTGGTTATATGAACTGCAGGGGAGCTGAATATACCTTAAGGATGACAGAAACTGATGTGTACAGGTGGATACTTATTTTTCCAGGAGGAGCTTTCTAGGAAGAAGATACATTTAAACGCTTAAGACCTCACATTTTCAAAAACAGTGAGGTCCATCTTCCAAGGTGAGGGCACACCTTGAGTGGCACAGTGGGGGTTTTGGTACACTGTATTTGGATTAATACTTCACAGTTGGCACACAGAACGATCTTTTGTCACTGTGGAATGCCCATTGAAATGTTTCAAAAAGAACACTACGTTTTTTGAACACTTGATATATTTATTTTGTCAACTGTGATTGCTGATAACACATGGTATATTTGTTAACGCATGGCATAATTTATGCACAATGTTTTAGAGATAATTAGAGCACTTCACTATATTTTCTTTTGATTTTTAATTGTCGTGATGTAATAGCACATATTAGCGTAAGCAGTTCTTGTTTTTGATAGTACAGTATACTAAATTAATTATTTTTGCACATTTTGGAGGCTGTAGAGAGTCATATCTGGTATTTATTATATTCATACTTTGACTAATATATCTGGTAACAAATTGTATATATATATATATATATCTGCTTAATTTGCATGTGCTTCTCTAGGTGCTATTAGTTAAAGTCATCTTCTCTATGAAGTTAAAATAGGTGTTTGCTAATTTGGGATGATGGCACCTGAGGATTTGCTATGATGTTTCCCCTTTCTCCTCTTTTTCCATATACAAATGTTTTTCTGTGTTATATTGAACTGCATCAGGTTGTTATTATTTAGCAGTATGCTGGCATTAAGTGGTGGTTTTGAGCCACTACAACTTGTTTATGTATGTGATTTGGTATTTCCTTCAATCCTAGCTAGACCTACCCTGTTTCTTCTGTGTCCCCTCAGTCAGTGTTAGGATTTTGCAGTGACATGACATAGGTAGTCATTGACTTCTTACGCTTCAAAAGACTGGTAAAGAATCCTTTATATTGTAATTTGCTGGAGTAAAATTGTGTTGGATTCATTTACTGGGGTTGATTTACTAAAACTGGAGAGTGCAAAATCTAGTGCAGCTCTGTATAGAAACCAATCAGCTACCAGTTTTTTTTTTTGTCAAAGCTTAATTGAACAAGCTTAAGTTGAAAGCTGATTGACTACCATGTAGAGCTGCACCAGGTTTTCACTCTCCAGTTTTATCAAATTAACCCCACTGGGTCCTATTGAAGACATAATCTGCCTGTGAATGGTGCCAAGCAGGTGACCATACTGTCTGAACAAACTGGGTCTAAAGAGGTATGTAAATGCATAATGTGTTTATTGAAAAAGAGCATTGAGCTTGTATTAAAAATACATTTAATGATTTATTAATGATAACATGGCAGCATATATTTGCTCTTTTTATAATATCTACCTAGTGTTCAGAATATATATATAAAAAAAATATATATATATATATATATATAGTAATGATTTGATGCGCTTGGGTGTGAAGTGAACACACTGGATTACTGAACTTTTATGAACACCTTGGATTATTGCATTATTTTTTTGCATGAAGCACAGTATTTTTGTGAGTGAAATCATTTTATTTAGAAATATTTTTTTATGTGATAACAGTGGGCACTATGATGTATCTTTTTAAGCTATTGTAATTCTGGGAAGAAACAGTGAATGAGAATCCTTATAAGAATGAATGTTGCAGTTAATGAGGAATGATGGAACTGACCTTTTCCTTCCTTAATGACAACTTTGCTTATACTGTATACCTTTTCTGTTGTAAGAGGTTTATTTATGAAGGTGAGCGACATAGGCACACAGATTTGGGAGTGTACAGTGTAAATATTAACTCATATGGATGTACCACCCTCCTAGACAGGTGCTAGGTAAAAGCATCTAATGCTCCTGCTGCTTATCAGGGGAGCCTGATCTTTAGTTAAGCCTGCTCTCTGTGCTCAGTGTGTCTATTCATCTGGACTGAGGGAGTGTCCCCACTGTGGCCAATGGGGAGGCGTGTTGGACAGTGGAGGAAACATGGCCAATGATACACAAGCTTTTGTAACTGTCCCAGTGGGTTGGCACCTGGAGAGGTGCATCATGGGATTGGTGATAAAAACGGAGAGCACATGAGGTAGAGTGTCTTTTGGCCGGAGCAAAGTCCCAGGAGGAGGTGGACGGCTGCCTCTCCTCCTGCAGGTGTGAGAAAGGTGGTTCAGACGGTCGGCCTAGTGAACCAGGTGTGGAGCTGAGCTGCAGAGGATCCAGAGTGCTGACAAGTGGAGCTGCTGGCAAAGTCATCTTGGGAAAAACACTATCGTGAGTACCAGGAGATCTGCCTAGGGGTCCACCTAAGAGAGGGGACCACTCCAGAGAAGTCAGGGGATCAAGGAGCTAGCTCACACAAGGAGTGCATCAGTAAAGTGGGTGCCATGTAGTTGACCCTGAAGTTTAGGAACAAAGGGGGTGCCAGGAAGGGCCCTGAAGTTGTTCAGCAGTACAGTTCGGTTGCCTCAGAGTACAGATTACCTCAGGGAATTAATTCAGTTCTGCGTCACAGTCCATGACATACTGAAACAGTGGCCTAGCCGTGACTAGCGTTACTCAGCGTTACCCAGCGCTATTCAGCATTTTTCAGTTGTCCCAGCATATTGTGCATAGTGTATAAAGTTGGAGTATCCCACTCATTCCCTTCTCCCATCCAAGTTCCAAACAAAACATAAAAACCAAAGGTACTGGACTGTTTCCTGACTGAGCCATAATCACTTGGAAAATGCCTAATTGTCATGCTGTTGCTAATTGTAACCCAGGGGAACCCGTAACCAGCAGCTCTCAAGGGAGTAGTGCTACATGTGTAAGAAATATTACTGAAGATAGAATTTGAAGATATTTTATGAATGATGTGGACTTTTGTATTTTGGTACTATTATATAAATATGTGACATGGTTTTTATGTATCTTTATGTTTTGGCAGGTTTAAGGTACAGGTATTTATTCTGTTAGAGTTATTAGCGATGTATTGTTATTTTGTTTGGGCTATTGCTGTGAGGGACTCATTTTACAAATATATCAGGAGGCTACAATAGATAGCATTAATATATATAGGGGACAAAATTATAGAAAATTATAAAACATCTCCACCCTGCGCCAGGAAAGGTTATAACAATACCTCTAAAAAAGCAGCCACCTGTGAAAAATTAAAACTAAATATACATAGGTTGTTGTTATCAAATGAATACTCAACACCAAGCAGCGCTTATTGAAATAATGATATCACAGTAGTTGATAAATCAGTCCTACTAGAACTAAATATATGTTAGTCCATCAATAAAGAAATAGAGTATTACATTTTCATGGGACGCTCCCAGTGAGATATCTCCAAACAGGGAGGAAAAATGAGCCATCACCACATCTCGTGGAACCTCTCCCTCAACACACCCTCATTGGATACCCATAGAAGCTGCTCCAAAGGTTCGCAGGGATGGATCACATAACCTCCTTACACTCATATGCACAGGATCATAGACCACCAAAGAAAAGGGGGAGAGCTCATAGGGTACCTCAGTAAGCTTTTATTGGTAAACAATTAAACCCCCCCTCTCCTTAAATGCACTTACACAATATACAGGTAAAACGAGCAAAGGAATACATAAATTAGCACCCTCTGATGAAGTGATGACGAAACGCGTTAGTACGTGACCACGCGGCTTCTATGGAGTAGTGTATGTGTGTTTCCTCCGCCTGACAGGCTCCGCTGGACAGATTAGATCAGTGAGAGGCAGCCGCTGCGCGCTCTGCTATTTTATGTATTCCTTTGCTCGTTTTACCTGTATATTGTGTAAGTGCATTTAAGGAGAGGGGGGTTTGTTTGTTTACCAATCAAAGCTTGCCGAGGTACGCTATGAGCTCTCCCCCTTTTCTTTGGTGGTCTATGATCCTGTGCATATGAGTGTAAGGAGGATATGTAATCCATCCCTGCAAACCTTTGGAGTAACGTCTATGGGTATCCAAAGAGGGTGTGTTGTCATGAGGTGTGGTGATGGCTCATTTTTCCTCCCTGTTTGGAGATAACTCACTGGGTGTGTCCCATGGACATTTAATACTCCGTGTGCAGTTCTTTATTGATGGACTAACATTTATATAGTTCTAGTAGGACTGATGTATCAACTACTGTAATTTTATTATTTCAATAAGCGTTGCTTGGTGTTGAGTATTAATTTGATAACAACACCCTATTTATATTTACAATAGATAGCATGTTTCAAAGGCCTTTGTTAACCTGATTTACCCTCATTAATCTATGCCTGAATATGGCTTTTTCTGAAGAATTCCTGTCAGAAATGAAGGAGAAAAATAGGCAGATGAAATGTGATGTAGGACTACAAAGTTTATCCATGTTCAGCAATGTCAGTAAGTTATTCATGAGTTATAGCAGCAGATGGTTATATCCCAGCTAACTGGCTATAAATTCTCAGAATGCTCAGGTCAACGCTCATCATCACCTGCCTGCTACAATACATCTATTCTGTACAAATGCTTACTTTTTTTTTTTTTTAAACATTATACTGTATGTTTCTTGAATTTTTATAGAAAATACATAGAACACAAGGTAGAGTCCAGGGACATTTTCAGCCAGCATACAGTACACACCTTAAATTAAGATAATTCACACAAATTGTAGAAATGAACTGCCATTTTAAAGCGGTAGTATCCCGCTTTTTTACACTTTTACTTACAGGTAAGCCTATAATAAGGCTTACCTGTAGGTACAATTAATATCACCTAAACCGGCACGGATTTGCAGTGCATGCAGCCGCTCACGCGAGCGGCGCATGCGCTCTGAAGGTCCGGGGGGACCTTCAGTTTTACTTGCCGGGAGCTTGCCGGAAAATCACTCCCGCACGCATGCGCGGGAGTGACGTCATCGCGGCTCCGGCCAATCACAGCGCCGGAGCCGCCGAACCCGGAAGAGACGGCGTGGGATCATGGCAGCGCCCGCAGCGATGTCCGGGGGTCCGTGTCGGGGCTTCGTTCCAAGGTAAGTAATACATAATGAGCTAGTATGCGATGCATACTAGCTCATTATGCCTTTGTCTTGCAGGTTTTTTTTTTTTTTGCAGTTTTGGGTTTACAACCGCTTTAAGCATTCAAAGTACTACTGCTATTTTTGTTGGTAAAAGACTCTTTCTGGCCTTATCCTACATGGAATGTGTATGTCATTTTTGCTTCTGGCCTGTAGAAGTAACAACGGATCTGGTTTCATCATGGTCAAAATGATAAAAGTTTGAATATCCACTTCTAACGTTTCTTTTTATTTCTGAGGAATCAAAGGAACTTTTTGCAGTTTTGAAATGAAACTTTAGAATGGGAATAGACATTTTGTTCCCACTTGTGCAAAAATTTGAGTTTTTCTGCATTATAAAAAAATCTGGTCTTCACAGGGGCACACAGAAAACAGTTGTTTTCTATGTACTAAGTTAACACTGCAACACAGATGGCAGATGTGGAGCATTCTGGTCTAGAAATTTGCAACAATTTTCCATACCACTCTGCAGCGAGTTGCAGTACTTAAAACTGAACAATTTATGAGTTAAAAAAAAAAAGTTAAGATTTTGGTGTCTTTTGTGATATTTTTTCCAGATCTGTTCAATCAACAAGCATTAAACATCTCTTGCATCATGCCTCTTTGTAGAATTTTAATTCAATAAAGACTAGTGATCGACCGATATCGTTTTTTTAATGCCGATACCGATATTTTGGTCATAGGATATCGGTATCGGCCGATATCAGCCGAAGTTTTCAGACATGTAAAAAAAAGATTTTTTTTAAATTTTTTTGTTATTTCCAGGTACTCTTGTGGAGGGATCTGGGGTCCAAAAGACCCCAAACCCCTCCTCGGCACTGAAAAGCATTCAAAACACCAACTTTGGCTGTTTTGAATGCTGTCAGTTTTTTAATGTGGCGCAGAGTACCCGGAAGTGATGTCATGACATTACTTCCAGGTTTTTTACATGGACACCCGATCAGAGCCGAATGCGGCTTTGATCGTGTCTTCTGTATGGCGGCCATGCAGGTAGGATGCCCGGGTCTCCCGGTAGGATGGGAGACTCGGGCGAACCATGGAAGGTGGCGGGGGGGGCGTCCCCTCCCGCTCCTTGTAATGACAGCCGAGTGGCCTCTCAGCCGCATCGGTTGTCATTACAAGACAGCCGACCATCAGCTATGTATGCCGGTACTGGGGTGATGCCTCTAGCTGCAGGCATCACTTCGGTACAGCACTTTCCCGTAATATCGGCAATATTGGAAACCTCAGGGGCCGATACCGATATATCGGGGAAAGTGCATATTGGCCCCCGATATATCGGTAGTGCCGATAATCGGTCAGTCCCTAATAAAGGCCGGCCACAGCTGCTCAATCTCCTTGTGCAGGGTGAATGGTGTTATATCTGCCCCCTCCTGTAGTTTTCTGCAGGCAACTTGTAGTGGGAGAACCTGCTAGGTCCCACCTACAGCTATGCTCTCTGCATAAGCTATGTCTATAATAGTGATAATGTCACCACTACATTTACAAGGTGATATCTTGGTTTGAAAAGGCATTTGATGCACAAAAAGGGGTTTTATATCCTTTGTAGCTTTTAAGGGAAATATTCAAATTAAAGTTGTTATGTGCTGAGTTCAGCTTTAATTCAAAATGCCTAGGTCAAACTTAGAAGCCTCAGTATGCAATGGTTAAAGCGTAGTTTCACCCAAAATTGGAACTTCCTCTTTAGGTAGTCCCAACTCTCATTTTTTTTGGGGGGGTGGGGAGCGGTTAACTAGTTTTGACAGGTACCCGCTCCTACTTCAGCTCAGAGCGCCATGGTGCCCCTAGCGGATGTTCTCTTTTCCCCCTCCTTCCCTGCAATATTCTGGGACTCGTCAGAGGTCCCAGAAGATTGCCAACCAAAGATGCGAAGCGCGACTTGTGCATGCGCATTTTTCACCCGGCTGTGAAGCCGCAAGCTGTCACAGCTGGGTGCCCTGCCCACACTAGTGATGCCGGCGCCGCTGAGACCAGAGGGAGAGGATCAAGGTTTCGGGCAGCCACATGGCTAGATCGTGGGACAGGTGAGTGCGTGCTTATTAAAAGTCAGCAGCTGCACTTTTTGTAGCTTCTGACTTTTAATAAACACAGAAAAAGCTGGAACACCGCTTTAACTTCATTATAACTCAATGTCTAATTTGCCTACATACGTAATTCAATTTTTTGAAGGTCATAAAGCTTTTTTTTGCTTAGTACACTGTTCTAACAAATTCTGTGCTTTTATTTTCTAGCTAAAAGTTGTTAAAAACTGTTCCAAATCATAATTTTTTTTAGATGTAAGTCTTAAATGCAATTGTCATTTTGGGAAGCCGAAATTAACACAAACAAATATTAATTATTTCCTTACTAAATTATAAATTACATCAAAATCACCAAAAAATACAACCCCCCCCCCCCAAAAAAAAAAAATGAACGCACTGCACAACTGTGTATATATAAATATATATAAATATATATATATATATATATACGTAACTGTGTGTATGTATATATATATATATATATATATATATATATATATATATATACACACACAGTTACGTATATATATATATATATATATATATATATATATATATATATACACTATATATATATATATATATATATATATATATATTGTGAGGGATTAGCTCGGTGGCGAGTGTGGATGACCCCTTTGGGGGGTGCGTTTTCACAGAGAGATAGCCGAGAATTGCTTGCAAACAACAGTTTGGTTTATTAATGCATTTTTCTTCACCAGACTGCAAGCGTCAAAACCAGCAAAATAAAATAAAAGACAAAATAAATCCTTGCCTCTGTGGGCGGCTACCTTCTCACACTGGAACCTACCTAAGAGTCTGTCCCCAACCTACTGTTAGGCCGACTTTCTTATCCTACAGCGGATACTCAACAGTCCATGTTTTATCTCTTCACACAGCACATGTTCATTGGCTTGCTCTAAGATGCTGTGCAGAGGATTTTTCATTTGCGACACCAGGCTGTCACCCATTTCTTCAAAGTGACCCTTGTTCCTTTTTCCAGAGACGTCAATATCATTCACCAAACATTTCATATTCAGAGGCAGATCTGAAGCATTTGCACTCATCAACTTCTTAAACTTTTCGCCCTCCTGAGCGAGTCGCAGTAAAGGCCTACTATTTGATTTGATATCCAGTTTATATTTCTTGCCCAACTCTTCACAGAAGTAGCCAACCAGAACATCATCAACTTTCCTTCCACCAACATAGGGGTCAAAGGCAACAACACAGTCTATTACAGGTTTCTTCAATGCACTTTCTGCTGAACTATTTGACCGCTCAAGGTCACCTGGTTCCTTTTCTTTATCTGAACTCCACATGGAATGTATCTCAAGATCACGAT
Source organism: Pelophylax lessonae (assembly GCF_965119305.1). Taxonomy (NCBI): domain Eukaryota; kingdom Metazoa; phylum Chordata; class Amphibia; order Anura; family Ranidae; genus Pelophylax; species Pelophylax lessonae. Next base: position 514,022,048 of record NC_138770.1, on the reverse strand, counting down.
CAAACTTCTGCCACCTATCTTTCACCAGTTCCATTTTGGAAATATTCCCTGAAAGGCACTTATTCATTTGCTTCACGTTTTCACCAACAGCCTTAGTTTTCTCCTCTAGGTGACGTTTGCTTTTTTCTCTCAGCTTTATATCACTTGCTTTAGTTTTCTCCGCTTTAGTTTTCTCCACTAGGTTTTCAGCTTGAACTGAGAAATCATCACATTTCTTACCCAGCTCCTTTGTTTGCTGAAGCTCTAATGATACATTTTCCAATGCTTGAAGTTTTTGAAGGAACTGTTTATTCCAGAGGGGTGATTCAAGCAACATGTCATCAAATTTCTTATGCTCATTCAGTACAGACCCCAAGACACTGTTCCTTTTAAAAACTGCATCAGGCACACTATCCCCTCTTTGGGACAGATCCTCTGTTGCCTGTAATTCCTCTTCCAGTTCCTGCAACGGAATCTTCATCTCTTCTACTTGCTGTTCTAAGGCTCGCTTAGACTTTTCTAGCTCCTGAACGCTTTTCACAACATCATCTTTGGAGCTGACCAAATCTTTCATCTCTGTACACAGCTGTTTGTTAACTCTTTCTAGTTCAGCCTTACACTCTAGAGCTTCTTCCAAGGAGCGAGCCAAGAACAGGGCTTTGCTCTCATTATCACGTGCCTCCGCTTCTGCACGGTCGCGTTCTTCTGCATATTTTGCAGACACAGTCTTGTCCTCACCAAGCATCTGATCAAACTTCTTTTTCACATTTTCAACATTTTCTAATGAAGCAACGCTTTCTTCCATGCGTTTTTTCATATCTCCTATCTGAGCTTGCAATGTTGCGACTTGCTCTGATAGGTTTTTCTTTGCTTCCTCCTCCTCTTTTAATTGTTCCAGGAGGCCATTTTTCTCATCTTCCATTTGTTTGAGCTTTGTGCTAAAACTCAGCCTTTGACACCTCTCTTCTTGTAAGAGTTCCTGCGTGTCTTGCAGCTGCGATTCCAAGAAGCTGATTTGTAACATTGTCCAGCTCAACCTGCAGTCGGTTTGCCTTCTCTGACAGCTTAGCACACAATCAGTCACCTTCTGAGACCTTGACTTGCGATTCCTGCAGCTGTGCCTCTACTTCTCTTCTCTTGTGTTCAGAATCTCCTTTTCCCTGCATAAGGCTAGCTTCTGGGAATGAGACTGTAATTCTGCCACACAGGCCTCTCTCTCCCTCAACTGCTGCTGGACACGTTGGACTTCATCTTTCCAACTTTCACAGTCCGCACGCAATTCATCTACCACACTTCTCAAAGTGGTGAGCTCACACACAGTACTCAGTAATTTAGCCTCTCTTTCTCTTTTCTCCTTGTCGCTGAGAGACAATGTCGTTTTCAGAGCGACATTCTGTTCCTGCGACTCCTGCAGGTCTATTTTGGTAGCTTCCAAAGACTGAAGACTTCCTTTCAGCTGATTACGCAACTCCAACATATCACACATACTTTGCTTCTGCAAAGTCTGAATTTCACTTTCCTTTTCCATGAGGATGGTATCTTTCTCCATTATAGTCTCTCTGCGTTTGTGCAACTCGGAAAAAAGAAGAGCAGTGGATTCTTCCCACTGGAACACCTGAGCCTGCACGTTTCTATGCTCCATCCTAAGCAATTCCAAGGCTTGTTCCTTTTCTTCCATTTTTCGTTGCAAGGCATCCAGCTCAGCCCTGCACACATATTCGGTTTCCTCCAAACCGATTGCCTCCATTGGCTGCTGGCGTCTCTGCTTCCAGCCTGCCATGCTCTCTTGATGAGCCTTTTGTTGAGCTGCAAAGCTCCGCTGAAAATCTGCATTTGCCCCAGTGTTGCTAGGGACAACAACCTTTCTCTTTAGTCGATTCCATTCAGGCATGGATGGGGCTGGTTCAGACGGTAGCATCCCCTCCATCCATAGAATCCGGTCTCTCATTTCAGCGATCCTTGCATCTTTCAGCCGTTTTGATCGCCCCATCTTTAGTCACTCCACAAAAAAATGTTTCAAAGTCCAGAAAAACTTTTAAGACCACTGTCTCTTTAAAACTTAGTAGTTTTTCTCTCTCTTGCAGGATTTCCTTTCCTGTACAGTTTGTGCATTCCCTTGCACCAGACACAGTTCATCAAAATTTTTGAGACCGCTGTCTCTTTAAAACACGTTTTTTTCTCTTTCAGGATCTTCTCTCCTGCACACATAGATTGTGCAATCTCATGCACCAGACAAAGTTCATCAAACATATGCACTTCTTTGCAGGGATCTCTGCTTCTGCCCACTGCATACCTCCACCATATGTGAGGGATTAGCTCGGTGGCAGGTGTGGATGACCCCTTTGGGGGGTGCGTTTTCACAGAGAGATAGCCGAGAATTGCTTGCAAACAACAGTTTGGTTTATTAATGCATTTTTCTTCACCAGACTGCAAGCGTAAAAACCAGCAAAATAAAATAAAAGACAAAATAAATCCTTGCCTCTGTGGGCGGCTACCTTCTCACACTGGAACCTACCTAAGAGTCTGTCCCCAACCTACTGTTGGGCCGACTTTCTTATCCTACAGCGGATACTCAACAGTCCTTGCTTGTCTCTTCACATGGCAAACATTCCTTTATTTCTTCCACATAGAAATAGTTTGTTTTCTCACCTTTGAGAAGTCTTCATAACTGGTTAATTTCCCCTTCACACAGGAAATGTCCATTGGTTTCTTTTCACCTAGAAACGATCCAAGACCTCACTTCAAGTAGTCTTCACACTTGTTACCCTCCTCAGCTTCACATCGCTTTAGGAGGTCTTCCCCATGCTCACACAGCTTTCAGGGGGCACACGTCTGTCTGTCTTCCTCTCCCAGCCCACACGGCGACAGGAGGCAGCAATCCTTAGACTTCCTTTGGACAAATTATAGAGGCCTTCATTTCCTCATTCTGAACAGCTGAACTCTGTTCAACGTCCTGCTGGCTTCTGCAGCCGACACCCTATAGTAATTGGTGAATTGTATCTCCGATCTGTGACAACATTCACAGATTTAGCTGACTTCCTGTCACATTTACTTGACGTCCTGTTACAATATATATATATATATATATATATATACACACACACACACACATGTGCAGCTTGGGCAATGTTCTTGGAGCAAGCAGTAAGCATGCACTCAGCAAAGAATCCTTATATATTCGGCCCATGGATGGTAAAGTCTGCCCTCTTTTTCCCACACATATACGTTACATGGGTGGCAACTGGTTAGGGAGATACAATCACAATGGGAAAAGACACTTGTGTGCTTTCTCTTTAGAAACTTCAGGTATAAACTTTGTATTAAATATTCAATTGCAATTAAACTGCAAGACAATAAAATTGACTTGCACAGTTTAATTTAAAAACTCTTAAGTTAAAGGGACATTAAAGCTTTCATTTTTTAAAGCACTTTCAGTGGCTGATTACTTACTGAGTATGCAGCTTCTTTAAATTGTAATCTATTCTCTTGCAGCATCAATAGAAGCACACAGCCCCACAGTCTAGGATGGCAAGGCACTCCCCAGCTCTTCCTTCCTCTTCCTCCTCCCTTCTCCAAACTAACAGATTGGCTCCAGACTGACCTGCCCACTTTTATCTCTTTCCTGTAAAGATCAGAAGTTCAGGGAAGCAGCACTGAGAGAGCAGGAGCGAGCAGCCTTGAAAATTGTAAACTTCAAGTGCTGAGATAAGAATTTTAACAAGCAGTTTACTGGGTAATATTTATTTTATTGTGCTCAATGGACTAAGTTAAAAAAACACAGAGGGTGTATTACTACTTTATTATTTCAGTTGTTCTTACACAACAACTTGAAAAAAACTGGGATCATGACTCATGACTGGACATAATGTTAAGAATGGTAATGTTAAGACATAATGTTATACAAAATTGTATGATTACTAGTTTACCTTGTAATAAAAATTCTTACAGTGACAAGTTCTAGAAGAGATTTGGGGTAAGCAGACTGGTAAAGCATGCCACGTTTATTTTAATTTTCTTATTCTGGTGATAGCAACCTAAAATATACAATTATAAATAATAGAAAAATGTAATAATTGAGAATTCTTGTAGCATGTTCACATTTCTAGCCATGTATGCTTTGTAGGATCTAAATTCTGTACAAATAAACCCAGGGCGATCCCAGGACAACAATCCTGTTTACATGGGTTGCCACTTACAAAGTGATTAGGTCCTTCAACAAAACATGCTTTAAGGATTTTTTATGGGTTGAAAAGCTCCATCATAAGGCCTGGATTTGGGGATCCAGGAACAGTGATGATCCCTATAAGGAATCCCTCCTAAACATTTTACGCCCAAGATATGGAAGCAATTTTGGTTGAAGTCTGTACTGCAAATATTATAAACCCTTTGAGACATCTCAAAATTGTGTGTATAGAATGGTAAATGTCTGCTTCCAGAGGATAGATATTTGTACATTAGAAGGGAAAATAAAAAAAAATCAGCGCTGATGGTGAAAGATATGAACTATGTAATTTGAGCTGCAGTGCTCTATGAGACATTAAAGAGTTGGACAAATTTGAAACCCTGCTTCAAAAACTGACATGCAAGGAATATGATTTTTAATAATTTATGAGTCAGCTTTAACATGAAACAGTTGTGACACAGTTGGATTTGAGGTTTGAAACACACCCCGATTTTTTTAACTATGTATATCTTAATGCAGTAAAGGGATTAGTGAAACTTTCAATTAATTAAAAGTAAGGAACTATTTTTACTAGTAAATTTTATTCTATGAATGTTTTGTTTATTTTTATATCATATCTTTGATTTACAATTTATCATTGAATTCAGACTGTATTTATGGCACACTGTCTGCATGGTTAGAAACAATATATATATGTAACACTCGTGTATAAGGCAAGTCTAGTGAAAGAAGAAAATGGTGGACAGTAGCCAATATAGCATGAAAGTGGGTGCATGGGTTTTATTTCCACAATAAAACATTATTAGTACTCCATTTACACACGCAATTATACATATATGAATACAGTAATTGTTAGATATCACATATTACAGGGATAAACTGAAAAGTATATTTTAAAATGTACACAGTAGCAGCAAGTGAAGCAGGAAATCACATGTGATATAACAGACTACATAAATGAACATATTTACATAATGTAAGCAAATTACTATACATGATTAGTGGAAAACAGTTCACCTGCAGTCAAAAAGGTGATAATAGGCACAGGTGTATACAGAAAAGAGGTAATGGGAAAAATGAGAAAAGGATGAGATACTGCTCCCCTGTCAGGAGAATAAACACTCATAGACCTGACACATTAGCCAGTTCTCAACATGAATACGTACACACGTATTGCAAACGCACATCCGCTAGGGCGAAGACATGTGCCTGCTGGCGCACAAAGTGGACGTCCAATCCCAGCACCCTCTGGCCTTTAAAAGGATATCTGTGGCACATGAACATTGCTGATTGGTCTTCAGCTTCCTGTTTCCTGCTTCCTGTGTTTGCTGCTGCTTCTGATCACCTGTTGTCAAACCGGCTTGTTCTTGGATTCCTCTTGTCCCAGCTCTGACCTCGGATTGTTCACGGATCTTCTCTTGTCATCTGCCTTGTGTATGACCCCGGCTTGCCTAACCACGACTCTGTTATCTGATCTGCTGACCACTGGCTTACTGACCTCTGCTTCTGTCCCTGGCTACGCCTTCGGCTGTGCCTTGTCTGCTGTGATCTGTCTTGGTACCCACTTGCTGTACCCAGCCTGCAGAACCTGCTTCCAGTACTTACCTGTTGATCCTGCCAGCTGCACTCTCAATTACAAACTACTTCCAGCTGTGTGCAGTGTGCAACTTCCACAGCACTCCTGGGTCCTAGTGCTCACCTCCTCTGCTGTTCACCTGCAGAGAGATCTACCTACCACCAACCCTCATCTGGAGCACAGCTGGTAATCCCTGCTACTCGTGCTTCCTGTTACCACCTTCAGGGACACCGAGCACTCAGCCGCAAGGAGAGCCCTCTCAGCATTTCGGCTTCAGGACCAGGTATGTGACACCCCCCTGCCCCAAAGCACCTTGTTCCCACCCGATAACCCTGGGCTGTGGTTGTCGGGGTCTGCTGGCAGGGGGCCTATTGGAATATGGAAGCTCCCTTTAACAAAGGGGGCCCCCAAATCCTGCCTCCCCCATGTGAATGGGTACGAGGTAATCACATTGACCACCACACCACCGATTTAAAAAGCAAAACGCTCAGCCTTCTGGAACAGCCGCCTGCCGAATGCCTCCTCTGCGCTTTGACAGTTCTTATATAGGTAAGGGTGGGACCACCTGGCAATGTCACCTGGTGGCCCCGCCTCCCTTGTAACTTCACTGACCGGTGCATGCTGGGCCGGTGAAGTCACACAAGAGGGTAGGCTACCAGGGGACATTACCTGTATAAGAACTCTCAAAGCACAGAGGAGGCATTCAGCGGGCGGCTGTCCCAGAAGGCGGAGCTTTTTTTTTTTTTTTAGGTTGGTGGGGTGGCGGGCCGCGTGATTGACAATGGATTTACAGTGGGGGACGCGGTTTCTTTTTTTTTTTTTTTTTATAAAGGATTTGTCAAAAACTTGTCTCCTGTTTTTATTTTTATTTTTTTGTACACTTTTTTAGGGAATGGGTAGGTGTACTATGTACTCCATACCCAATCACATAGGGGGGGCTGGGATCTGGGGACCCCTTGTTAAAGGGGGCTTCCAGATTCTGATAAGCCCCCTGCTCGTAGACCCTGACAACCACAGCCCAGGATTGTCAGGAAGAAACCCTTGTCTCCATTAAAATGGGGACAAGGTGCTTTGGGAGCCCCCCTACCCCAAAGCACCCCTACCATGTTGAGGGCATAAGGCCTGGTATGGTTTAGGAGGGGGTGCTCATTCGCCCCCCCTTTCCTGACCTTCCAGGCTGCGTGCCCAGGTAAGGATCTGTAATGGATGGGGGGGGACCCCACGCATTTTTTTTTTACCAGCATATTTTTTTTATATCCAGTTGTCAACAGGGAAGACCATTGACAGCTGTTAACTCATCAGTTGTAAAGGATGCCCCAGCGGCCCCGCTCCTTAACAACCAGCTTACACTGCGCCCTGATTGAGTAAATGAGGCATTGGGGAGGGCATTAGTTGTCACTTGTATGGGGAAGTTGAAACAAATTATAAAAAAACATAGTTTCTAACTCTTTCCCACTATACTAAAAATGTCTTGTTTTTATCTGTGTCATGTGTTGGGAAGACTCCCATCACTTCCTGTCTCAATGGGAAGTGAGAGAAAATCTCCACAATAGGGCATGAAGGACAATAAAAAACCAGACAGAGAATCTAACCCTGTCCAAAATAAAATCAAAGTTTTAAATGGAGTTGGACGTTCAACCTTTAATTCCTCCAGTTGCAAAAAGTGCCCCTGTGTTTTTTTCTTTCATTTACATTAATGCTCAGATCACATTGCCGTGACTTGGGATCCGACTTGTGAGACACTCTCATGACATGTGAAATCCCATGTTAGTCAATAAGAGCTGTCTTAATTTGCAGTACTGAAGTCGCTCCGACTTCAGAAATGGTTCCTGTACTACTTTAAGGTGACTTCTATCCAACTTCAATTCTCCTCTATTCTTTGTTTCTATCAAAGTAGTACTCAAGTCACCGGGAAGTCGTTTTGCAAAGTCACATAGTTACATAGTTAGTTACGCTGAAAAAAGACCCAAGTCCATCTAGCGCAACCAATAAAAAACAAAAAAGAAAACACAACCATATGATTCCATATACACACTCCTATACCCGCAGTTGATCCAGAGGAAGGCGAAAAAACCATAGCAAAGCAGGATCCAATTTGCTACAGCAGGGGAAAAAATTATTTCCTTATCCCCCGAGAGGCAATCGGGTATTCCCTGGATCAACTTTACCTATAAATATTAGTACCCAGTTATATTATGTACACCTAGGAAATAATCCAGCCCTTTTTTAAGCAATCTACTGAACTGTCCAGAACCACCTCTGGATGCAGTTTATTCCATATTTTCCCATCTCTTACGGTGAAAAAACCTTTTCGTATTTGGAGACAAAATCTCTTTTCCTCTAGAAGTAAAGAGTGCCCCCTTGTCCTCTGTGATGACCTTAAAGTGAATAACTCAACACCAAGTTCACTATATAGACCCCTTATGTATTTGTACATGTTGATCATATCCCCCTAATCAGTTCCTCTAATCTGTCCTCAAAGCTGAGCTCCTCCGTGCCTCTTATCAGTTTGGTTGCTCTTCTCTGCATTTTCTCCAGTTCCCCAATATCCTTTTTGAGAACTGGTGCTCAAAACTGAACTGCATATTCCAGATGAGGTCTTACTAAGGATTTGTACAGGGACAAAATGATATCTCTCTCTCTCTTGAGTCCATGCCTTTGTTAATACAAGAAAGGACTTTGCTTGCTTTGGAAACCGCAGCTTGGCATTGCATGCTATCATTAAGCTTATGATCAGAACACCCAGATCTTTCTCCACTATGGGTTGCCCTAGTTTTACTCCCCCTAGTATGTATGATGCATGCATATTCTTAGCCACCAAGTGCATAATTTTAAATTTATCAACATTAAACCTCAATTTTCAACACAGTTGCCCCATGAAACAGTGCATTGAGGTTGGCTTGTAAGTTGGAGATATCCTGTAAGGAAGTTATTCCACTGCATAGCTTTGTGTCATCTGCAAAGACTGAAAGAGTACTTTTAATCCCAGACCCTATATAATTTATAAAGTCATTGCAAAGTAAGGGTCCCAACACTGAACCTTGGGGTACACCACTGACAACCACAGACCATTCAGAGTGAGAATCATTAATCACTACTCTCTGAATTCTATCTTTCCATCCATTTTATCAATTTACAAACTGATCTTTCCAAGCCTGTAGACTTTACCTTACACATTAGCCGTGTGTGGGGAACTGTCAAATGCTTTTGCAAAATCCAAGTATACTACGTCCACAGCCACCCCTCTGTCCAAGGTTTTACTTACCTGCTCATAAAAAGAAATCAGGTTTGTTTGACAACTTCTGTCTTTCATAAATCCATGCTGTCTGTTGCTTAAAATATTTTTTTCCAGCAAGAACTCATCTACATGATCTTTTATTAAGCATTCAAGTATCTTCCTGACTATAGAAGTTAAACTAACAGGTCTATAGTTACTTGGCCAAGACTTTGATCCCTTTTTAAATATAGGCTCCACCCTATGCCAATCCAGAGGTATTATTCCAATCCTTAATGAGTCCCTAAAAATTAGAAACAAAGGCTTTGAAATAACAGAGCTCAGTTATTTTAGGATGCGTGGGTGGATGCCATCTGGTCCAGGTGCTTTATCCTCCTTTATTCTGTCTAAATATGTCTGGACCATATCACTTTTGAGCCATTGTGGATAATTTGGGGCTGTGTCAATACCATCCCCATTATGGTCATGAACTCCCCCATGCTGTTTTGTATACACAGAGCTGAAGAAAGTATTTCATAAATTTTCCTTCTCTTTGTCACCAGTCACCCACTCCAGATTATTTTGTAAAGGGCCTACATGCTCAGACCTAACCTTTTTACTATTAATATTTGAATAATTTTTGGGGTCTGTCCTACTACTGTATATTTTGCAATCTGTCTTTCATTTTAAATTTTTGCATCCTTGATTTCCTTTTACATATTCTGTTATATTCTTTGTAACAATTAAACAATGATAGTATTCTTTCATTATTTACATTTTCAAAAACACTTTTCTTATTATTTATAGCTTTTTTAACTTTGGCCGTGAGCCACATAGGTTTTATTTTTAGCCTTTTAAACTTATTGCCCATGGGAATATACTTTGCAGTGAGTTCGGATACAGATTTTTATTTTTTTTTTTAAGTATTCCCTTTTCTGTTCTGTGTTCATCAATGCCAATATTTCCTCCTAGTCTAAGTCTTGGAGAGCAGCCCTCATCCTTGGAAAATTTGCTCTATTAAAGTTAAGTGTTTTTATATTTCCTGTATGCGTTTGTTGCTTACAGCTAACATTAAACAAAATCATATTATGGTCATTGCTACCCAGATGTTCTTTTATATGAAATATTGGTAATAAGCTCTTCATGGTTTGAGATTACCAGGTCCAGCAGAGCATCATTTCTAGTCAAGGCCTCAAAAAACTGCACCATAAAATTGTCTTGTAATAGGCTTATACATTTTTACTCTTTAACTGTTCCAACAGTGCCATTACTCCAGTCAATGTCTGGGTAGTTAAAATCTCCCATTATTATCACTGTCCAAGCCCTTGCAGCCCTTTCTATCTGTGCAAGGAGCTGAATTTCCACCTCCTCATTAATACTGGGAGGTCTATTACAAACTCTAAGGATGTATTACCCACACCCATGTAGATTTCCAACCATACTGCTTCAGACTCATCACACTCTCCATCAACTAGGTCCTCTTTCATACTCACTTTGAGATCACTTCTCACATAGAGACAGACACCACCACCCCTCCGTTTTACATTGCCATTCCGAAAGAGAGCATAGCCAGGAATATTAACCACTTGCCTACTGGGCACTTATACCCCCTTCCTATCCAGGCCAATTTTCAGCTTTCAGCGCTGTCACGCTTTGAATGAAAATTGCGCGGTCATGCTACACTGTACCCATATGACATTTTTATCAATTTTTTTCACACAAATAGAGCTTTCTTTTGGTGGTATTTAATAACCTCTGGCTTTTTTATTTCTTACAAAAAAAAAGAAAAAAGACAGTAAATTTTGAAAAAAAAAGTTTTTCTTATTTTCTGTGAGTAAATTTTGAAAATAAATAAATTTTTCTACTTCACTGATGTGCGCTGATGAGGCGGCACTGATGGGCACTGATAGGCTGCACTCATGGGCACTGATGAGGTGGCACTTATGGGCACTGATGAGGTGGCACTTATGGGCACTGATGAGGTGGCACTGATGAGGAGGTACTAATATCCCGCACTGATAGGCGGCACTGATGCGCACTGATAGGCGGCACTGATGAGCACTGAGAGGTGGCACTGAGAGGTGGCACTGCTGGGCACTGAGAGGTGGCACTGCTGGGCACTGAGAGGCGGCACTGACGGGCAGCACTGATGGGCACTGAGAGACGGCACTGATGGGCACTGAGAGGCGGCACTGATGGGCACTGATGGGTGACACTGATGGGTGGCACTGATGGATACTGACGGGTGGTACTGATCAGCACTGATGGGCAGCACCATCAGTGCCCACACTCTGTGCCCATAGTGCTGCTAGTCAGTGCCCATCAGTGCCTAGATGAGCAGGCACTGATGGGCACCGACTGGCAGCACTATGGGCACTGACTGTGGGCACTGATGGGGGGCACTGATGGCGGGTACTGTGGGCAGTTGTGGCATTTTTTCCCCTCTTCTGTAATCAGGGCACTGGTGATCAGTGCCCTGATTACATTCCTGTGTGTTCCCTTACCGGTGTTCGGGCTCTCCTCTTCCTCACACTGCAGTCTCCATGTGAGGAAGAGAGCTGGTGATGAGAGATGATCTCATATGTTTACATATGAGATCATCTCTCATTGCACGGCCCGATCACGTGGTAAATGGCCGCTGTGATAAATGGCCGCTGTTAAAGACGGCCTCCCGGAAATTCGAGTCCGCGCTGTAGCCGTACTTCGGCTATAGCGCGAAACCGGAAGTAGTTAATAGCCCAATCATGTGAAGAATGAAGCCAAGATTCAGCAATACCAATTAAATCATAGTTCTCCTCGTGCACCAGAGCTTCCAACTCACCTATTTTGCTTGGCAGACTTCTGGCATTGGCGTACAAACACTTTAATTCATTGTCATATTTTGCACACTTATTTTGCATATTTTTTATTTTAGTACAAATAGTACCATTTCCAATGTTTGTTTGTAACATGGGAACCTTCTTACCCTCTGCCATAGCTCTCCCCCCATCTTTCCCCATTCCAACCCCCAATAGGGTCTGACCCCTGTCTGCCCCATTATAATCTAATTTACCCTCCCCCTCAATCCTAGTTTAAATACTCCTCCAACCTTCCCATAAACCCCTCCCCCAGCACAACAGACCCCCTTCCATTTAGGTGCAAACCATCTCTAGCATATAGGTTGTACCCCAATGAAAAGTCAGACCAGTGCTCTAAAACCCAAATCCCTCCTTCTTTCACTGGGTCTTTAGCAATGCATTTAGCTCTCTAATCTCCCCCTGTCTTTCCTGTTTTGCGCATGGGACAGGCAATATTTCAGAGAATATCACCTTGGAGGTCCTTCCCTTCAACTTGCAGCCTAGTTCATTAAAATGGTTCTTAAGGAGCCTCCACCTTCCATATATTCTGTCATTGGTTCCAACGTGGACCCAGACAGCTAGGTCATGCCCAACCCCTCACAGTAATTTATTAACCCGGTCCACCACATGCCAAACCCTGGCACCAGGGGGAGAGTTAACCATTCGGTTGAGGTGATCCTGGTGACTAATTAGTCTAAGTCACACCGCAAGTTGTGCAACTTTCAGGTCACAACAGCATGAACCGAGCCTAAAGTAAACAACTGTCTTGGATATATGCACAGGCTAAGACACTGTGAAGAGGATGTACACTGCTTAGGTGGGAATGAATCAACAATCATCAATGGGTGCTGGACCTCGGAACGCCACCACTGAACAGGAACATGAAGAGAAGAAGAGAAGAAGAAGAGAAGAGAAGGACTACTCGTGAACAAGCACGCTGTTGGTTGTGTGAAATGTATCTACCATCTCAATTCTGTTGTACCTTGTATCCAGTTTTGTACAATAAATCCTTCCTATTATCAAATCATCGTTTGGTGTGCAGCCATTCTTCTCTTCATATATGCACAGGCTACACAGGCTACAGTCTTATATAAATGGAGCCAGCAATCAGACTGAATGAAAAATGAAGACATACACACAAAATGAAGACATAAGCCCCGTACACACGTACCGATCGTCGGCCGAACGATCGGCCGTCTTTTGTCCAGGGCTGTCGTGTCTGTTGAAAACTGCAAAAGACTGCACACGAATTTTGTGCAGAAGTGATGTCATGTGATGGTTAACTTTCCTTGTCTTTTTTCTTTTCTGAGCATGCCCAGTCTTGCTAATCTGCTGTCTGTCGGCCGAAATCTGTACTGACTGGCGAACAATCGGCCGTTCTGGTGTTGGCCAACAAAAATTTTAATGCCTGCACGACAGATTCTGTTCGGCCGAAAATGCGCTGTCGGCTGTCGGAAGCATCATACTAACAAGCCTACAATCGGCCGATCGGTCGTCGGCCGAATATTTACGGCCTACAATCGGTACGTGTGTACGGGGCTATACACACAGATGAAGACTGCATTGAGCCCCACCCTAGTTACTGCATGTATCTCCATTGTGCTACACCTATCAAGAAGAAAATATTTCTCATCCAATATAAATCATTAGCGATCACATAGAGTTTCTCAGCACAGATCTACCTGCTTTTAAATCAGGACCAACCTCCTCCAGGCACGGACAGCTGGATTGCAGATCTGGATGATCCTTTAAGCTTTTTTTGATCTTTCTTGCCATATGGCATTAGAGATCAACAACGTCTGGTGAGTGTGCATTCTTGTAATATATGTGGTGTAGCGCTCGTAATAGTAAAATGAACTGCACAGTCCAGATAAAGAATTATAAAATCAACTAATGGAAATCAAGTCCTTCCGAGAAAATGTGCTCCCAAAGTAGATGCCAAACTTTCCACAAACCAAAAGCCCAGTGCATAGAGACCACCACCAAGAGATAGAAATGGCCCCTTACCACATTGCAATGATCCCCGCCACAGAGATCATTTCCAGCCTGTACCACACATCAGAAGACCCATGCAGATGGAAAACCAGCTCGTAGCGATATCCACATCAGCTCCGCTCGGTAAATGTGCATGTGTAAAAAAAGGGAACAACTCCCATAGTGAAGTACAGTAACTGTGTTTATTGATGCATGAACTAAAAAGTGGCAACTCACATTTGGAAGAAGACAATACAGCGTGTATATCTTAAGTGTATTCCTCGGGACCTGGTTCCCAACCTAGAAAATGGCCGCCGCGTCCCCTCGTGTGCCCCAGCGTGGCGTGCCGCAGGCTCCTCCTACGCGTTTCATCAGCAGATGACGTTGTCAGGGGGTGTGGCCATTGCTATCCGGGGCTCTCCCTCCACAGGAAGAAGGTAAAAAAGGAGCTGCAAAACCTTGGCTAAGTGGAAAAGTGGGTTTGATGATAAAATTGGCAGTGCCTCCCCCAGGACAGTGCCTCTGAACAGAGGGGGGTCCTTTCCTGGGAAATTAACCAGTAATTGGGAGCAGCACTAATGCAATCAGCATATAAAACTATATGTACACTATTTAAATGCACACTAGTATGGAAATAATACAAGCTTTATACAAAAATGAATATTAATATTATACATACATCCAATGTACAAAAATATATTATCAGCAAAGGGCCCAACAAGAGTCCTGGTGTATTTGTGCACATATACCTGGGTATATATATAGTTATTAATAAAAACACCTCTAGATGAAAGTTGCAGCAAAGTTTATTTGCAGGAGCCCCTGAGAATGGATCATGATGATCCACCTTTGTGTTGGAGACCTGAAAACAAGATCAACAATGATGAGAGATCCTCCAACTGTTTTCCAACTAGCCTGGAATGCAGATTCTCACCAGCTGAAACTATGTGGCACTGGGATTCAGAGTCAGCCTATCCATTCTGCATCTTAGTCCTTAGTAGTTTTTATTCTGTCATGCAACTGGACCTCTAACTACCAGAAGTGGCCATCACTTACCTAATCTGGCTCTAGCCTATGCTGGTTATTGAGCCCTGAGCTAAAACTAGTTGTAGAATCCAAGACCAAAAGGGACATGTTTAATTAAAATAACAGGATCTGCAAATAAACTCAGGTTCACCTACTAATATACTGGCCACTACACACATACAGCACATACCTAGCTATCTGGAACTCTGCATGCAAGATAATAACAATAGGACAGAGATAACTCTGTCACAAGGATCCAGATACACACTTAAGAAGCTATGAGTAGCGGCAGTCAAACTATTAGAACATAGGAATGCTTGCCTAATAGTCTCTGCTTCTGGCCTGGGTGAAATACAGCAGCTCCTGTTTGTGTGAGGTCATGTGTCAAAGTTCTTTGTCTTCTTTCTTGAAACTCTCTTTTATATAACATCATAGTCCTCCAATTGGGGTTTCGGACCCAGCTTGCAGGGATAGGAGATACATATTTGTAACCAACTAACTCTGTGCTAATTAATAAGCAAAAACTGTTTACAAATACAAACAGTAGAGAGCAGCAGATCCTTACATAGGTATTATAAGTAATAACAAAAGTATTACCAGAATCAACAAACCCATTATGAAAGTGTATATATTGTTCTTGCCCATAATGGGTATATACTGTAGGTGTTAGATCCTAAATGGTAGAATGATCAAATAATATCTTGTCAAGAATAAATAAATTCACTTCAGCTAACCTTTCCTTACTATTGTGCTACTTCATACATCTTATTGACATGTCCTTCTTTGTACTCTTTTTAGTCCTTCAGAATCTGTTTGTGAACTGGTGCCCAAAACTGAACTAGATATTTAAAAAAAAAGGTCTTTCAAGCAGGATTTCACCCTCTCAATCAATGCTGACTATTTTTAATCTTCATACTGTAAGCATTAGTAAATGGATAGAAAAAGTTATCATATTTACTAGTTTAAAGCTTTTTATTTTACATTTCTTCAGTTACTTCCCAGTTTCTAGGCCCAGACCAATGGTGTCACATGTTTCAGGAGTCTTCAGGAGGCAAGGAGGGGTTTTCATAACAAAACACACCTTCTGCCTGCATGACTTATCTATGGGCAGAAGGAATCCAGGGAGTATATGCTACATGACTCATCTGCCCTTACTCAAAATGGTAACAGTCAAAAATACAAGAGGGTGTTTTCAAAGCGATTTCAAAATAAAGCTTGGAGACATGGGTGAATGGGTACTTTGCTCTGAATGTTAACCACTTTGCCGCTGCTCACTAGAGCTCTACTGCGGCAAAGTGACTCGATAACGTCTGGCGACGTAGACCTACGCCGCCAGACATTCCCCTCTCTCGGCGGCGCTGCTCTTCCCCCGATCATCGGTGATCGAGTGTGGAGATCCGCCTGCTTGTGTAAACACAAGCGGGCGGATCTCCTAAGTGACAGGCAGGGTCAGATTGCAGGGTTCAGCATAGCTGAACCTGCGATCTGTCCTTGTGTCACATAGTCCCCTCCCCCCACACACGTCAGTAAGCACCAGGCATACATTAACCCATTGATCACCAATAAAAATCAACCCCTTCCCTGCCAGTGTCATTTTTACAGTAACAGTGCATATTTATAGCACTGATTACTGTAGTAATGTCACTGGTACCCCGAAAAGTGTCAAAAATGTCAGTCAAGGGTCCGATCTGTCCGTCGCAATGTCGCAGTCCCGCAAAAAAAATTGCAGATCGCCGCCATTACTCATTAAAAAAAAAAAATACCAAAAACAACAGAAATCTTTCCCTTAGTTAGTAAACGCAATAACTTTTGCGCAAACCAATCAAAATACGCTTATTGCGATTTTTTTTACCAAAAATATGTAGCAGAAAACAAATTGGCCTAAAATGATAAAAAAAATTGATTTTTACATTTTTTGGGGGGGGGGGGGAATTTCCTATAAAAAAAATGTGAAAAATATTGTTATTTTTTCAAAATTGTCGCTCTTTTTTTGTTTATAGCGCAAAAAGTAAAAATCGCACAGGTGATCAAATACCACCAAAAGAAAGCTCTGTTTGTGGGAAAAAAAGGACGTACATTTTGTTTGGGTACGGCATTGCATGACCGCACAATTGTCAGTTAAAGTCGCACAGTGCCGAATCGCAAAAAGTGGCCCAGACGTAAGACAGCAAAATCCTCCGGTGGTAAAGTGTTTAAAAGTGAATAAAATAACGTATTTAGTTTGCGGGGCTCAGATGCAGCGTAGCTTTGCTTTAAAATGTTTAGAAGAGGGGCAAGAATTTTTTCCCAATTCACCCAAGGGTGAAATGAGCTTGCATATACTTTTTCAGCGTGTTTTCATATGCTAACATTTTTTACTTAAACCTGATTCAATAAAATATTTCCACTCTAGTAATGTCAAGTACATAAACTTCAATAACTTCATCAGGGATGCAATGTAATAAAATGCTCTAATAATGTATTTACATTTGTATTTCCAAGATCACATAAAAACAAAGTAGCCTTACTCTCACTTTTACATGGGCTATATACTAGCACTTGTGCATCTTGCCTGATGTAAAAACTCACTCTGCAGGACTGCAAAGTACACTCTGTTGCACTGCAAATAAACTTGCATATCAAATATATCAATCTATGTTAAAATATGTTCCACCAGAGTATAGCAGTTTTAATTCGTAATCTCTATAGACATTTTTCTAGGTTCCAAGTCAAGCAGCTGCCCTGCCTCATATGGAACACAGAAGGTTTTTCACTTAGCATGGCAGCATTCAAGGAACACTTCGCTTTTGCAAAACTTTCCAAGCTGGACCTTCGTAACTATGCAAAATACACATACCTAAACTTCAGCTTTAATAACAACAACCTTGGAATAAGAAGATGTGGAAAAAGAGTATAATAAAAGAGGAGGGGGGACAAAGTAGGGACCGTCACTGTGTCTCGAGCAGTAGTCTTCCTTATTAAGGGGCCCCATTGCCCCCATTGCCCCGGTCTTCCTTCCAGCTTCATTAGTCGGATGCTGTCAGACGTCAACATTGGGCACTGTTACTCTTTGCCTGGTTAATTGTAAGTGTTCCTGTTCAGTGTGGACATATCTGCAGAGTTTGCTGTTCTCCCTCATCATTATCACATAAATATATATTGCTGCATCCACCCGCCACTGAGTTCTCTCCTCCTTGTGGGCACTGAGCCTGGGCCACACTTACACGTGCCTACCTGCATCATGCTGCACTCATTGCAGTCATAGCGTCCCCACCTGCAGATTATCAAGATTTACAATAAACAGCAAGTGTACAGAAACTGTCATTATGAACGTTTCATGGTTGGTAATATTTACCTCGACTGGAGTTCTCGTATAAAACAGTTGTATAGAAATGAGTTGGTGAAAAAATCTAATCTTGTAGGAAACTAGTCCTCTAATGTTATTCGAAAAATTTCCTGATACACACAAATGACTGCAGTAGCATCCCCTAGAAGAAGAGAATGTACAAGAAGCAATGTTTAATTAGATGATTCATTTTGCAAGAGTCCTGCAGCAGTAAGTTTAGAAAATTGTTAGGGGGTATATACACAGAATTATGCTAATTTATCCTTATTAAAAAACTGTCAAGTTGATACATTCATGCAGAAGAAAAAATGCACTTTTTCCTTTGACAGACAGCACTGTCAGCAGTATTTTGAAAATATAAATCCATCCAAAAAGTAGCATAGTCCAGCATACAAGTAGCGTATAAGCAAAATATACTTAAAACTGGAATCTGAGCAGGCAAATTAATAACATATCTAATCCATCCAGAAATGGCACTTCACGTTGCCAATATTTAAAAAAAATATTAGTGCAAGAGCTTTTTTCCTCACTATAATTGCTGATGAAGTCTTCAGATGAGCTCTTATTTTTATGCCCAGCCTGGCTGTAGAATGTAAAACAGTTACTTATGACCATTTTATGTCTCATTCTGGTGATGTAGGTGCACACCAGCAAATAACATGAACCACTCACTAAGAGCAGCCAGGGAAAGAAATACTGTATAATTTATGTAGACTGTACAGAGGCACAAGGATCCTCTGAGACTTATGGGCCATACACACTATAAGATTTTCTGAAGACTTTTTCCTTTAGATTTACCAAAACCAGATAATATGAGGTCAAACCTAAACACTTTCAATTTGTATGCAATCTGGCAGGCCCTTGCACTACATAGAAAAGGTAAATCTGAGGGAAAAAGTCTTCAGAATATCTTATAGTGTGTATGGCCCTTTAGTGACCCATTTATGGTGCCGTAAGCAGAACTCTTTCAATAAGGAATGAATAATTAAAATAACCCATACATTAGCTTTAAATATATAAAATTATGACACTACAGACTTGCATTGGTACAAACGGCCACGGCCTTTATTAAATATTTTTAAAATACTATGTGGGATTTAAACAAAGGTATAGCTTGGCCCTAAAGCCCAAACTAACCACCACTGAAAAATAAACAAATAATACATATATATACTGTAGGCTAGCCAAAAAGCACAGCCTATACCACAAAATAAAATGAAACATCCCACAACCACTAAGCCGTGACAAAAACAGAAAAACAGGGAGGGCGGGAGGGACAAAAAGTCCTGAAGCTATTGTCTGTTGCTCCCGCTGCTGAATGAATTTTAACCGTTAGATTTCCTCTTTATATAGGGGAGTCCAAACGGCTCAAGGTGAAAATTCTGTCACTTTTGGACCAACCAACAACAGGTAATAAAAAAGTAACCAGTAATATTACATTGTCATTGTCCAATCAATAATAGAGTTAAATGACCAATCCTATATTCTGTCTTATCAACCAATAGACTGTCTTTAATAACATGTAATTAAATCTTTTTTTTTTTTTTTTTTTATACCAACTTTCATGCTACGTCCCCACAAATGAATGACAGGTACATTTTATGACCTGTCCTTCATCTTTTTGGTGCCGTAAGCAGAACTCTTTCAATAAGGAATGAATAATTAAAATAACCCATACATTAGCTTTAAATATATAAAATTATGACACTACAGACTTGCATTGGTACAAACGGCCACGGCCTTTATTAAATATTTTTAAAATACTATGTGGGATTTAAACAAAGGTATAGCTTGGCCCTAAAGCCCAAACTAACCACCACTGAAAAATAAACAAATAATACATATATATACTGTAGGCTAGCCAAAAAGCACAGCCTATACCACAAAATAAAATTAAACATCCCACACGCCAAACCCATTAAGGGGATGGCACCACCACAAGGCCTAAGGCCAACTCAATGCAAGATTGTAGGCCTACATTAAAAATATCATTCGCCACATCTGAAAAATGAACCATATCACTTCTATAAAAACCGCCTAATACCCCCTCCAGGTCAGAGTGTCTATAAGACAGTCCACCTACAGAGGGCATAAATTTAGCCACGGATCGATTTACACGTTTGCGATTTCTCTCCAAAAACAATTTACCCTCAGAGAACCAAAGCAAACGCGAAACCATCTCTGAAAACACCAACCTACAGGAAGGAAAAATAGAATTAAAATACACGAAATCAGACCTGACTTGCAAAATAATATCAATATTCTTGCGATTCCCCAAATCATTACCACCTGCATGTAGAATAATAATATCAGGAACGGGCCACTTCATGCAAAGAGCAGAAAACATAGAACGCATATCAGTCCATAGAAGACCACGAACACCACACCAATATATTTTCACTGATGTAGAAGGAAATCCTAGATTACTGCCATAAGTCCTTAAAACAGCTCTTCTGTGGGCCCAAAAAATATAGGAATGCCCGATAATCCATACAATTTTAGCACTACCTGCAATTTCAAAATGAAAGGTTAGGTCTAACATAAGATCTGAAAGCATTTGATCTCCACCTGCCAATATTTTGAATAGAGCCACTGGAAAAACCTGCAACAGAAGCAGAAGTGGCAGCCCCAATTCTAAACGAATGAGACGTGATTGGCAAATGGTCCAAATGCAAGTTAGCCAAACATTTTTTAAGAATAGCACTAAATTGAAAGACAGTAACAGGAAGACCATTTTGGTGAATGAAAAATTGACCAAAAAACAGAGGCCTAACTTTCAAATACTGTTCCACCAGCAACACAACACAAATGGTAGTATCAACCTGTTTATTCAAGGAAATCAAAAAACCTTGTCCAGATTGGTCAGTTTTACATTGCCTCAAGCAAATCCTCAAGGACCCGTCAACCAAAGATACATCTTGAAACAGCAAACCATTACATGCTGTAGAAGACGAAGCAAATAACTCGGATACTCTAAAGGCTCCAAAATAACAGACACAAAAAGAAGTCTGAAACAATAAAGATTCAAAATTTGAAAAACAAACTGAAGATGTAGCACCACAAAGACTTTTCAAAATGGACAATGATATGGCAAACCTCTTATCAGAAACAACATGAGCCTTACGATAACCACGCAAAACAACTTTCACAGAAAAATAACTAGCACATGATGGATAACCACTCAAACGTGCAAAAAATGAAATTCCAGCCAAAGTTTTATTTACATAAGCAAAAGAAAAATTTTTACTACATAAGTCATTCAAAAACAACATAACAGACCCCTCATCCACAGGAAGTACAGCCCTCCCTCTCGATAACCAGAAAGAGGACCATAACCCCCACGAGGACAGATAAGACGACCAAGTAGAAGGAGCCAATGAATTCCGAATAGCCGATGCAACGTCAGTCAAACAAGGGTCCACAAGTGGCTGGGGCAAGACAGGCCAATTGGAGCAGCCTGGGGCGCCAACATCCGAAACCTGTGGAACTGCAGGCGGGATAAAGAATCAGCTATATCATTCGAAAAACCTGGGATATACTTCGCTTTTAACCAAACATTCAATCGAAGACACTGCAAAACTAAGAAACGTAATAGAGAAATGACAGGTAAGGAACGAGAGGACAAACAGTTGACAGCAAATACAACTCCTTGGTTGTCAGAATGTAAAATAATCCTCTTATTCCTAAATTGCTGTCCCCACAATTCCAATGCAACAAGCACAGGAAACAACTCCAAAAGCACTATACTAGAAGTCAAACCCCTACTAATCCAATCAGGATGCCAAGAAGCAGCAGACTAATTGCCATCCCAATAAGCCCCAAAACCGTGTGCTGCAGAGGCATCTGTGAATAAATTAAGAGCAGAAGCAGAACAAAAATCATCCTGCCAAACAGAAGATCCATTAAAGTCATCCAAAAACCTTAACCACATCCGCAAATCCTCAGATATAGCAGAAGAAATTCTCACAAAATGAAAAGGGGATGAAAAACCAGAAATGGCTCTATACAAACGTTTACAAAAAACCCTGCCCATAGGCAGCACACGACAGGCAAAATTTAAAAGTCCCAGAAGAGACTGAATAGTCCTCAACTGGACTTTTTTCTTACACAAAATGAATTGCAACAAAAATTTTATCTTTGAGATCTTTGCAGCTGGGAGGCGAAATTCCATCAATACAGTGTCTATTTCAATACCCAAAAATTCAAGCCTGGTGGTAGGGAATACAGTCTTCTCATTAGCCAAGGGGATCCCAAACTCATAACAAATAATTTTGAATTCAGTAAAGATTCTCAGACAATCCAGAGAATCAGCACCCCCAATGAACAAGAAATCATCAAGGTAATGTAAAACATTACCAGAAGACGCCCTACTGGATACTACCCATTCAATAAAACAAGAAAAGAGCTCAAAATAAGAGCAGGACAGCGAACACCCCATAGGCAAACATTTGTCGTAGAAAAACTGATCACAAAAAAAAATTCCTAAGGAGTTGAACGCAGAAGGGTTTATAGGCAAGAGTCTAAACGCAGACTTCACATCAGACTTGGCTAACAAAGCAGAGGCCCCAACACCCCTAATCTTCTTCAATGCATCTTCAAATGTGGAATAGGATACAGAACAAAGAGAAGGGTCAATGTCATCATTAAGAGACAGCCCGTCAGGGTAGGACAAGTGATGGATAAGGCGAAACTCGCAGACCTCCTTCTTTGGGATAAGCCCCAATGGGGAAATGCGGAAATCTGGAAAAGGGGGAGAAGAAAAAGGGCCAGCCATCCTACCAGCATCAATTTCTTTAAAAAGTTTTTCACGAACCAACTCTGGGAATTCACGTACAGAAGGTAAATTGTCAACGACAAAACATCCAGAACCAGAATATGGGGGCAAATAAAAACCAAATCTAAAACCCTCATACAAAATCAAAGCTTTGTCACTGTCTGGGTACTCCATGAGCCAGGGAAGCATTTTTTCCCAGCTCACCGGAGTTGCCGCTCTTTTGAAAAAGCTGATCCTTAGCTGAAGGGACAGAAGGCGGATTATTCTTTTTAAAACAACGAGAAATAGGGTGATTATTTGCACAATGTGAACACTCGTGTCTAAATCTGCAATTAGAACGGGAACACATGCCTTCATTAAAAGCAAAGCACACTCCCTTTCTTAATTGCCCAAAGTTGGAAGAAAGGGCAGATGATCTTGAAGGGGCAGATGATCTTTGTGGCAATAACAAATTAATCCACAACCCCACATCCTTTACTCCCCACTTTAAGGAATGATGAATAGAAAGCTTCTGTCTAAAGGATTCATCATAACTGTACCAACCAAATCCTTGAAAATGTTTGTAAGCCTCCAGGACAATGTCGAGATGTTGAAAAAGACCTGAACATAATTCAGGACGCCTTTCACCTAAAACACTCGCAAAAATACAATAACCCTGCAGCCAATTATTAAAAGACTTTGGAATATTCCTAAGTCTATCCTCACACTGCTTCTCACCATCCTTACCTGCAGTTCTGTAATGAGGTAATAAAGTCAAAAGATCAACAAATTCCCCCCTCCAAATCCGTTCTTTAACCGAAGAAGGTAAATGAAATCCTAAAGGTGAAATTTCACAAGGCATACTCTCCTTCATGCAAACAGTAGGTACCAAAGGAGAAGAAACAGGAACAGAGGGGGTAGATACATCATGCAAAGCAGGGCGATCTGTAGGAAGCAACGCCTCAGACCAAACTTCGGTCAGAGGGTCCGCAACAGATGGCCCCTGGACAGGCACATTAGAAACAATAACCTTGTCAACAGGCATAGTAGAACCCACAGCAACAGGAGAAGACATTTGAGAACAAAATTCAGTCAACATGGCAAAGAAATTCCTGAGCATATGAGACTGACCTTCAGGTACTGCGTCATTAACGACCACAGTACCAGTAGAACACCCAGGCAGGATCCCTGAAGCAGAGCAGTCAGACGAGGAAACTGGAACGACAGGAACCGGGACGGTAGGCCGAGCCGCTGACACTTGCGGACCGACAACCTGGAAAGAAGGAGTGATATTAGCAAAGGGGGCCGACTGAGAATTGGTACTACATGTACCTCGAACGGGCCTTCCCTTTTTCCCGGAATTCCTGCAGGAAGCGGCGACATCATCTCCAAAAGGACCCGGTCGTCCATCTTGCCTCTTTGCGACCGTCGCCCGGAAATGACGATCCGGAACTGCGTCATCGGGGTCAAAGACCTGACGATCCGGAAATGCGTCACTGGGGTCACGGTCCCGACAGGCAGGAATTGCATCACTGGGGTCACGGGCAGCCTTTCTGACTGGACGACCTCGGCCAACATGACCCGCGTCAGCAGGGAGCGCCACAGACACAGGAGAAACGTCATCAGTAACAGCCGAAGAAGATCGGCAAGGCTCCACCGGCTCCGGGATCGAAGAAAAGGACAGGCAACGCCGCATCCATTCGACACCATCAGCTTCCCCGGCCCGGTTCAAGATCTGCTGGAGAAGGGATTCCATAGCAGGTCAGTAACAACAACAAAAAGTCCTGAAGCTATTGTCTGTTGCTCCCGCTGCTGAATGAATTTTAACCGTTAGATTTCCTCTTTATATAGGGGAGTCCAAACGGCTCAAGGTGAAAATTCTGTCACTTTTGGACCAACCAACAACAGGTAATAAAAAAGTAACCAGTAATATTACATTGTCATTGTCCAATCAATAATAGAGTTAAATGACCAATCCTATATTCTGTCTTATCAACCAATAGACTGTCTTTAATAACATGTAATTAAATCTTTTTTTTTTTTTTTTTTTATACCAACTGTCATGCTACGTCCCCACAAATGAATGACAGGTACATTTTATGACCTGTCCTTCATCTTTTTTCTAGATGATGGTTGAGCAGGTACTTGACCTTGACATTGCTTACTTCTATTGAAGGTAAGAGGCGTGAGGTTTTATTTACAATAATGTAACCATTAATTAAAGTGAAATTATATTCTAGCTGCGCGTCAACCCAAAACAAACATATTAAAATATAAATAAATCAGTGTCATAAATATATACTATGTATAAATGAACAAGAGTCCAAAAATGTGCACTGCAATAAATCAATTAATTAGTGCCAAAAAGTCCAGAGTAATCAGGGAATTAAGTGATCCTTGGTGTTAGAGTCCCGTGCTGAGTAATGGGTCACTGCAAAATCCACCACCATTGTGAATCCACACCCTTTAGCTAGGCAACTCACGTCATACTAATGCCCACCATCTTCATGGTTAGAACCGAATGCGCATAATAAATCAATGTAGCAAAATCAAGGAATCCTCCCCAGACTGCTCCTGCGTGTCACCTCTTCCTCTCTCAGATGTATATGTAAGGAGAAAAAGAGTCCACTTGTGCAATACAGTTTGACCTTTTATTAATTAAAAGCAATCCCAATATAATTGCACTTACATAATATAAAACAATATTAGTGCATATACAGTGCCTTGCGAAAGTATTTTGCCCCCTTGAACTTTTCGACCTTTTGCCACATTTCAGGCTTCAAACATAAAGATATAAAACTGTAATTTTTTGTGAAGAATCAACAACAAGTGGGACACAATCATGAAGTGGAACAAAATTTATTGGATATTTCAAACTTTTTTAACAAATAAAAAACTGAAAAATTGGGCGTGCAAAATGATTCAGCCCCTTTACTTTCAGTACAGCAAACTCTCTCCAGAAGTTCAGTGAGGATCTCTGAATCATCCAATGTTGACCTAAATGACTAATGATGATAAATAGAATCCACCTGTGTGTAATCAAGTCTCCGTATAAATGCACCTGCACTGTGATAGTCTCAGAGGTCCGTTTAAAGCGCAGAGAGCATCATGAAGAACAAGGAACACACCAGGCAGGTCCGAGATACTGTTGTGGAGAAGTTTAAAGCCGGATTTGGATACAAAAAGATTTCCCAAGCTTTGGGAAAAATGGGCAGAATTTAAGAGAATGAGGAAATATGCAGAGATTTGGAGTGAACTAGATGGGACAGGGGAGGAAGGAAGATAGATAAAAGAAAGGAAGATAAAAAATGGCAAAATATGGGAAGGGGAGGGAGGGCAGGTGGGAGAGGAAAGGAAAGAGTAATAGGGATTTTTGTTTATGATTGTTGGAATATGTTTATATTTGTTGTTATCCTTTTTTTTATTGTAATGGGAAAAAATGAATGAAGGATAAGTAAAAATAAAGAAGAAAATAATGAATATACGAAACAAATCCGAATATATGAAACAAATTTGAATTTAAGAAATTAATTTCGAAAACAATCATTCTAACATATCCAAAAAAACAAAAAAAAATGATTACCCCAATGAAAGATACGGGGGACCTTCCTTGGCGAGTCCCTTGAGGTAATAGCTTCAATTTATTGTAAGCAATCCTATACAATGAATACTTTTTCTTCCATGGGCATGTATACTGCTATATGCATTGTGACTTCATGATATTTGCTTTTTTATAGTTAATCATTTGCACCAGCTCCTGAGGAAGTGTTACACACACGAAACGCGTAGAGCAATTATGATGCAATTTCTATGGATTATGTACTATGTTGTTACACATTGTTTCATGTTGTTTTTATACTCCATTTGGACATGTATTTGTATACTTTTTTATATGCTCTGATCATTGGGATTCATTGTATGATATCTACTGTCTCTATGATGTCACAACCTGTGCATACAAATAAATCAAATTACATGTGTATCAATTCATGTTTTCTGTTTGGATGGGTATGCACACACATATATCGTATATTTCAACTTTTTTTGTATAGTCAATGGTCATTTTACTACACGCCTCATTCAAAGTCCCAAAAATCCCCCCTTTTTCAATGAAAGAGTCTGAAACAAAACAATTTTTTCCATCTTGCACATCTCTAAAATACAGCCCCTATCAATAATAGTACACCAACAACCGCACTTTAGATTACACACATATACCCATCAGATTCAACACTTGCTGTAAATGTCAGAGCTGCATTTTTGAAGGTCTTTAAATGCTTGTCTAACAGCCTTCTGATCATCAGTTCTCCAAGTTATTGCCAGGCAACAGCAACTTCCCCATGCTGTTCATCCTTTTCTTAGCTCTTTGGTTACCCTAAACTCCGCAGCAACCCAGCCAAACAAGATTACAGGTCCATAGTATTAATATTATACAGGATTTATATCCTGTATAATATCTCCTGGGGTTTTCCATCTCTTATCCAGTATACTGGACAGGAACTTGAAACACAGTCATAGTGTTTAAAACAAAATTAAACCAACATAGTGTAACACTGATTTTTTTTTTTAAAAAACAAAGTAAAACAGTTATAAATGCCAACTATGATATTTTTCCTCCATGTACTTCATTAGAGGCATACTGACGTTTGCTGAATCTGATGGGTATGTGTGTACAATTAAAAATTGCAGCTCTCAGTGTAGTATTATTGTTCTCTGATAGCCCAGAAGAGGTTGGATGAGCTGCACATGGACTTCAGTATACACAGTATACTGTAGGTGTAATGTTGAAATTTCTGAACTGTCATACAGAAGAAATACTTTACTTAGCATGAAATAAATATATATATATAAAGTACAGCCAAAACTGTTTTTACTTTTTGATAAAGTTGGGAAGAATTAGAATCCTGGTCAAGTTTTTACTGCTATCTATGCTCCCCATTTGTTTAACCGACAAGAGACAAAATAGTGGAGAGAAATACACAATTTTACAGTGGTCCCTGAAAAAAGAAGTGTTAGGGAAATCTCCCAATGAGAACATCTGCTTCAGTGACAACTGTCTCAGCAGGGAACTCTTCTCACTTTGTAGAGATTTCGCTACCTGCTGCATCTTCAGGACAGGTCGTAAAAGGAAATCATCCTAATGGGCACAGAAAAAAAAAAAAATAACTGACAGGGAATTAGATCAAGTTTTGGCTATACATATAAGTTATTTCCATTTTCACATGTATTTTTCGAAAACCACAAGCTTCATTTTCTGTTGACCTAGTTCATTCAAGGTATACTTAAGACAAAGCTTCTGCCTTATTCCTCTGATTTCAGAAAGCTTCTTACCAAAACACAAATGCTTTGTGAAGTTTTGTTTGCCCGCAGGGCTTAGAAAACAGTAATAGCGGAGGTATTTACTTAAGTATCACTGGAAAAATTTCCCCTGGAGCCCAGTACTTTTAGCTAGTAAAACAACCCCACAACATGTGTTTATGTATTTTTACTAAGAGGGGTAATTTTACAGTGTACTCATAATTATACATTTACACTTCATAATTCTTGTGGAGAGCAATACAACAGGCTGTTAAAGGGAAAGGAAAATAAGCACTTTGGTATGCCTGGTATTTAAAAAGATTGTATTGTAGTGATTATAACGCTTAAGCTGACTATAAAATCCCAACACTTTCTGCTTGTATGGCGCGTGTTTTTTTATTTTTTGGTTGTAGAAAGAACCTCAGCTAAGATGCATTTTTGGATAATCAGAAAAAAGACCGGGATAAGAAGCTTCCTACATTTAAAAAAAAAAATCCAGTACAGGTTACCAGAGAGGATATAGCACCATCAATGAGCATGTCAAAACAAACACATTACATTAACATTACAGAATAACTCCAGCTTTTCCCCCCTAAACAGATGCATTGTGCATGTCAATGAATCACAACCCCAGTGTCACTTAATCTATACCTTACCTCATTTAGCTGTATACATCAGGTTTCTGTGTCTGTGATGTCACTCCTGGCTGAATTTCAAAGTTCTCTGACTTCCTGTTTCCTGGCTTTGCCAGTCCTGATACTACATGTCCCATGATCTATGGGAGTACCTTGTAGCAGTTCTGGGCCTTCATGTGCGTGGTACTTGGGGGAGAAATGGAATTGTGTTATCTCTGCCCACACTCTATTCCTCTGCAGAGAATAGGGAACAAAAAGGAAGTGGAACTCTAATCAGAAAATGATAGTGATTTTCTAGGCAATTTGTTTTATTTTTTTTAAATAATAAACATGTCATACTTCCCTGCTCTGGGTAATGGTTTGTCATACATCCCTGCTCTGTGTAATGGTTTGTCATACTTCCCTGCTCTGTGCAATGGTGTGTTATATTTCCCTGCTCTGTGTATTGGTTTGTTATACTTCCCTGCTCTGTGCAATGGTTTGTTATACTTCCCTGCTCTGTGTAATGGTTTGTCATACTTCACTGCTCTGTGTAATGATTTGTCATACTTCCCTGCACTGTGTAATTATTTGTCATACTTCCCTGCTCTGTGTAATGATTTGTCATACTTCCCTGCTCTGTGTAATGATTTGTCATACTTCCCTGCTCTGTGTAATGGTGTGTTATATTTCCCTGCTCTGTGTATTGGTTTGTTATACTTCCCTGCTCTGTGCAATGGTTTGTTATACTTCCCTGCTCTGTGTAATGGTTTGTCATACTTCCCTGCTCTGTGTAATGATTTGTCATACTTCCCTGCTATGTGTAATGGTTTGTTATACTTCCCTGCTATGTGTAATGGTTTGTTATACTTCTCTGCTCTGTGTAATGGTTTGTCATACTTCCCTGCTCTGTGTAATGATTTGTCATACTTCCCTGCTCTGTGTAATGGTGTGTTATATTTCCCTGATCTGTGTAATGGTTTGTTATACTTCTCTGCTCTGTGCAATGGTTTGTTATACCTCCCTGCCTTGTGCAACGGTTTGTTATACTTCCTTGCTCTGTGTAATGGTTTTGCAGAGAGCAGCCCTGATCTTCCTTTTGACCTCTGCCGCTTGCTAAGAGGGCACTCATGCTTGTAACCCACATAGAAAACTTATGGCTATGCCCACCAAACATGGTTAAGGTGTTATTTATGCTGGGTTTGCATCTGCATGTTTCTTAAAGCATGGCAACCCACACAGAAAACACACGCTTAAAAGTGCGTTTCTAAAATGCGTGGCAGTGCACTTCACACTTTAATTACCATATAGGTAACATTTAAATCTGCACATTTCTGAGCGCATGACAACCTGCAAGAAAATGCATGCTTTGCAGCATCTGTCTGTTTCCAAATGCACAGCAACCTGAAATAAAAAAACGTATGCTATGTGTTTCGAAAATGTGCAGTAATGTATGTCATGTTTTCTGAATGCAACCAACACAGAAAACCACTATGTGCGTTTCAAAAACACATAGCAACGCATGTGTGGCAACAAAAACGCACACTTTTTGGTGCATTTTGAAAATGTACGGCAACATACATCACACTTGTGTTACCATTCATTCAAATCTGCGCGTTTACGGATGCACGGCAACTTGCAAGAAAATGCCGGCTTTGGTGAGCATTTCAAATATGTGTTGCAACATACAGCTTGCATGCATTACCATTTGTTTGTATCTGCATGTTTCTGAGCGCAAAACAATGCACCCTTTGCCATGCATTTCAAAAAAGCACAACAATGTGTGTCATATCATTTAGGCTGTCTTCTCATTTACCCATTTCCAAATGCACAGCAACCAGCAAAGGAAAATGTGCTTTGTCATGTGTTTAGAAAACAAACGGGAACGCACATTGCGTTTGCGTTACCATTCGTTCACATCTGCGTATTTCCAAATGCACGGCAATCCGCAAGAAAATGAATGGCACGCTTGTGTTACCATTCATTTGCATCTGTGTGTGTTTCCGAATGTATGGCAACCCACAAGAAAATGCATACAAATACATACCATGCTTCTTAAAAACACGCGGCAATGCGTGTTGTGCTTGCGTTACCATTTGTTCGCATCTGCGCATTTCCAAATGAGTGAAAACCTTCACAGAAAATGGGTGTGTGTGTAGCACTACTCCCTTGAAAGCTGCTGGTTACAGGTTCCCCCAGGTTACCATTAGCATCGACATGACAGTTCAACATTTCCCAAATGTTTTAGCTCAGTCAGGAAACAGTCCAATAGCTTAACAATGAAGGGCAGGTCATACAATGTACCTGCCATTCATACATGGGGACGTGGCGTGACAGTTAATTTAAAAAAATAAAAAAGAATTATAGAGAGAGAGTGAGTTGTAGTTTTAAATTAATTTTATTGGTTATTAAAGCAACAAGGCAATTGGTCAATTAAAGATCAACATTAATTGGTTATTAAGTCATTTAGTCTAATTGGTCAGTATAATTTACTTACCTTTGATTGGTCCAAATTGGCATAAGAAGCCACCTAAAGTTTTGATGTTCCTCTATAAAAGAAAGAAATATAACCGTTATTTTTCAGTCAGCTGGAGCAGAAGTAAAGAAGATTCGTCCCTCCCGCCCACCCTCGTTTACTGTCGCGGTCTTTACTTATGTGGGATGTTTTTGTATGTAGTTTGAGCTTTTTGGCTGAACTAGGATATTTATGTTTTGGTGTTAAAATTTGGTTAGTTTGGGCTCTTTGGCCAAGCTATGAAAATGTTTTAGTCCCACATGTTATGTTAATTTATTTGAATAAAAGGCCGCGGCCATTTATATCAATGCAAGAATTAAAAGTGTCCTTTCTTAATCCTTTATTTTAGTAATAAAGTTTTAGTAAAAAAAAAGGTTTAAATTTTGTCTAATAGAGTTCTGCCTATGGCACCATTGGTTTTTGTGTTATTTAAAACTTGGATAGGAGAAGGGAATGAGTGGGATACTCCAACTTTATACACTATGCACAATAGGCTGGGACGGCTTGAAAATGCTGATTAACGCTGAGTAACGCTGAGTAACGCTGAGTAACGCTAGTCACGGCTAGGCTGCTGCTTCAGTTTGTCACAAGCTGTGACGCAGGACTGAATTAACTTTCTGAGGTAAACTGGACTGTACTGCAGAACAACTTCAGGGCCCTTCCTGGCACCCCCTATTTTTCCAAATCTTCAGGGTCAACTACACTGCACCCACTTTACTGATACACTCCTTGTGTGAGCTAGCTCATTGATCCCCTGACTTCTCTGGAGTGGTCCCCTCTCCTAGGCAGACCCTTAGGCAGATCTGGTACTCACTGTACTATTTTTTCTAAGATGATTCTGCCAGCAGCTCCGTTTGTCAGCACTCTGGATCCTCTGCAGCTCAGCTCCACCCCCAGTTCACTAGGCCGACTGCCTGAACCACCTTCCTCACACCTGCAGGAGGAGAGACAGCCATCCACCTCCCCCTGGGACTTTGCTCCCACCAACAGATGCCCTGTCACATGCTCCCTCCGGATTTATAGCCAATCCCAGGATGCATTGCCACAATGCCCACCCACTGAGACAGCCATAAACCCTGGTGTGCTACTGGTTGGTTTCCTCCACTGTCTAACAAGCTCCCTTATTGGATACAGTGGAGAGACTCTCTTAGACCCAATAAATCACACCTGGAAACAAGTGACAGGCTAAACCAACAGACCAGGCTCTCCTGATAAGCAGAAAAGAGCCACCAAATGCGTTTTCCTAGCACCTACCTAGGAGGGTGCTACATGTGCTTTCCTGTGCATTTAAAAAAACAATCGAAACGCACGTCGTGCTTGGGTTACTATTCGTTCACATCTGCACATTTCCGAACGCAGGGCAATCTGCAAGAAAAAGCATGCATTTTCTGTGTGATACTGATAGTCTATGATAGTGGCACTGGAAGTCATGTGACTTTCATGTGGTGCTGCGCGTACCAGGGCTATCTGCTTATCCCTCCCAGCATCTGTACAACTAGCTTTCAGAACAGGCTGGGTATAAAGGTGTGTACTATGTGAGTTTAAATTATGCTGGGATCTGTGAGGCGGGACTTTGGAGGTTTGGACTCTTCCTGTAGGAGTGACTGGGCAGGATTGAATGCTAATTAGGATGTATTCAATCTCACCCACCATTAGAGCCGTGAAGGAAGTTACATCATGTTCACAGTCTGAGACTACAGGGGGTGCTTTCTAGGCTAGAGATGGAGAAGGAAGTGACTATGGAAGGCATTCTGTCTACATCAGACTATACAGACTGTCACATGGTACAAAGTCACAACTAAAACCTAGAATATCAGGAGATCTGCAGACAACAGGGCAACATGGTACTGAGTTATGATCTATGCTGGAACTGATCATTCCATTCACTTCTAATGAAAATAAAGTTGGAGTTTAGCTTTAAGCTATAACTGCTTTGCTCTTATATATTGACTTTGTTGCATACCTCCTAACATTCTGATTTGGGAAAGAGGGGCATTTCTTAACACAACATTTGTGGGCAAAAAATGTGCCCCAGTTGCGCAGATCAAGAATATTTAGTTTGTAATTTGCCACAAATGTTTGGTTAAACCCACAAGTGCTTTTTTTTTTTTTTTTCTACCACCACTGACTTTTCAAAAATAAAATTAATTAGCGGTGAGACGAGAGGTTTGTTGTAGCATAACATTAGTTAAATGGTGTATACTGTATATTAGACTAAATAGAGGGATAGTTGAGGGAAAAAGAAGGGCACAGAGATTTTGTTTCAAGACAGGGAAAGTCCCTCCAAATGAAGGACAGTTTGGAATTAAGTTGTTATGTGTAGAATGAACATGCAGTGATCTTAAAATAAGAGTGTTCAAAATGTGGTGTGTATAAAGTTGAATAAAGCTGCTGTGGTCTTTAACCACTTGCCTACAGTGCACTTTCACCCCCTTCCTGCCCAGACTGATTTTCAGCTTTCAGCGCTCTCACACTTTGAATGACAATTACTCAGTCATGCAACACTGTACCCATAAAAAATTGTGTCCTTTTTTCCCACAAATAGAGTTTTCTTTTGATGGTATTTAATCACTACTGGGTTTTTTATTTTTTGTGCTATAAATAAAAAAAGACTGAAAATATTGTGAAAAAACGCATTTTTCTTTGTTTCTGTCATAAAATTTAGCAAATGAGTAATTTTTCTTCACAAATTTTGGCCAAAATTTATACTGCTACTTATCTTTGGTAAAAATAACCCAAATAAGTGTATATTATTTGGTCTTTGTGAAAGTTATAGAGTCCACAAGTTATGGTGCTAATCATTGAAAATGTATCACACTTGATCACACCTGATGTACTGAAGGCCTATCTTATTTCTTGAGACACTAAAAAGTCAGGAAAGTACAAATACCCCCCAAATTACCCCTTTTTGGAAAGTAGACATTCCAAGGTATTTAATAAGGGGCATTGTGAGTTATTTGAAGTTGTAATTTTTTCCCACAACTCTTTGCAAAATGAAGATTTTTTTTTTTTTTTTTTTTTTTACAAATTGACGTATTAACAGGTTATTTCTCTCACACAGCCAAGGGTGTAGGAACCCACACAAATCTGAGGGGGACAACATTTTTACTCGCCAGGTATATGCTTTTTCAGTAAACTGCGAGAGAGAGAGTGTGTGTGTGTGTGTGTGTGTGTGTGCATGCAATACAATTAATTCATCGAATTTGTTTATTATATCCCACATAACCCACATAGCATTAATAAAAATTAACCCACATAGCATTAATAAAAATTAACCCACCTGGCATTAATAAAAATGAACCCCCAAATTAATCCCATGGCATTAATAAAAATTAGTGCTGGTGCTGCAGCTTGGCTTGCTGGCTGGGCTGGCATATGCTTGCTGCCAGTGCCTTGCCTTGTGCTGCCGCCGGAACCTCCTCACTGTCCGGTCCCGGTCCCCGACACACAGTGGACAGACTGCTAGGTAGTCAGTCAGTACTGTCCATGTGACGCCACTCCCGCATGCGCTTTAGGCCTGGCCGCCTAGGCTGGGTGCTTGGTGCACGCCACGCACTCTCCTTATGCTGGTGAGACGTCTTGCATGATGCCACTCCGCTGTGCACGCCCCCTCCACCCGCCTGCCAGCCTGTGTTTGTAGGACAGAACAGGACCCCCCAGGGCAAGACAGGACCCCCCAAAGACAGGAAAGGACCCCTCAGGATAAGACAGGACCCCCCAAAGGAACAGGAGCCCTAAGGACAGGACCCCCAAGGAACAGGACCCCCAAGGACAGGACAGGACCCCCCAAGGAACAGGAAAGGACCCCCAAGGACAGGACAGGACCCCCAATGATTGCAGAGTGCCAGCCACAGCATTGCCCCTAATGATTGCAGAGTGCCAGCCACAGCATTGCCCCCAATGATTGCAGAGTGCCAGCCACAGCATTGCCCCTAATGATTGCAGAGTGCCAGCCACAGCATTGCCCCCAATGATTGCAGAGTGCCAGCCACAGCATTGCCCCTAATGATTGCAGAGTGCCAGCCACAGCATTGCCCCCAATGATTGCAGAGTGCCAGCCACAGCATTGCCCCCAATGATTGCAGAGTGCCAGCCACAGCATTGCCCTCAATGATTGCAGAGTGCCAGCCACAGCATTGCCCCTAATGATTGCAGGGTGGCAGCCACAGCATTGCCCCCAATGATTGCAGAGTGCCAGCCACAGCATTGCCCCAATGATTGCAGAGTGCCAGCCACAGCATTGCCCCTAATGATTGCAGAGTGCCAGCCACAGCATTGCTCCCAATGATTGCAGAGTGCCAGCCACAGCATTGCCCCCAATGATTGCAGAGTGCCAGCCACAGCATTGCCCCCAATGATTGCAGAGTGCCAGCCACAGCATTGCCCCTAATTATTGCAGAGTGCCAGCCACAGCATTGCCCCCAATGATTGCAGAGTGCCAGCCACAGCATTGCCCCCAATGCCCAATGATTGCAGAGTGCCAGCCACAGCATTGCCCCCAATGATTGCAGAGTGCCAGCCACAGCATTGCCCCCAATGATTGCAGAGTGCCAGCCACAGCATTGCCCCTAATGATTGCAGAGTGCCAGCCACAGCATTGCCCCCAATGATTGCAGAGTGCCAGCCACAGCATTGCCCCCAATGATTGCAGAGTGCCAGCCACAGCATTGCCCCCAATGCCCAATGATTGCAGAGTGCCAGCCACAGCATTGCCCCTAACGATTGCAGAGTGCCAGCCACAGCATTGCCCCTAACGATTACAGAGTGCCAACCACAGCATTGCCCCCAATGATTGCAAAGTGCCAGCCACAGCAGTGCCCCCAATGATTGCAGAGTGCCAGCCACAGCAGTGCCCCTAATGATTGCAGAGTGCCAGCCACAGCATTGCCCCCAATGATTGCAGAGTGCCAGCCACAGCATTGCCCCCAATGATTGCAGAGTGCCAGCCACAGCATTGCCCCTAATGATTGCAGAGTGCCAGCCACAGCATTGCCCCTAATGATTGCAGAGTGCCAGCCACAGCATTGCCCCCAATGATTGCAGAGTGCCAGCCACAGCATTGCCCCCAATGATTGCAGAGTGCCAGCCACAGCATTGCCCCTAACGATTGCAGAGTGCCAGCCACAGCATTGCCCGCAATGATTGCAGAGTGCCAGCCACAGCATTGCCCCCAATGATTGCAGAGTGCCAGCGACCCCCCCCCCCGCACTTACCTCACGGACGGTCTCGCAGCTTCTCTGCAGTCCCTGGCTCCCCGCGTCTCCGAGTCTTCAGTCCTCCCGCGGCGCCTTTTCCTCGTCCAATGGCACGGTGTTTGCCTTTCGGCCAATCAGGAAGCGGGAGGACCCGCTCCCTGATTGGCCGGGAGGAGGATCCGTGTGACAATAGCGAATTCTCATTCGCTATTTTCACAGAATAGGCGGGTCGGGGCTCACTGCTGCTCCCTGGCCGCCACGTCTGCGGCTGCGCGGTCCGAGCGCGGGACATTCAATTGTACTGTGCTCGGACACGCCACTGCTAAACTGAGGGGGATTTCACCATACCCGTCCCCCCCGCATTATTTCCTGGGGGGATGCCCCCCCCCGTCCCCCCCGGTTCCTACGCCCATGCACACAGCATATGTATACTTGCAACTACACCCCAAAACACATTCTACTACTCCTCCTGAGTATGGCGATACCACATGTGTGAGACTTTTTCACAGCCTGGCCACATACAGAGGCCTAACATCGATGTTACCGCGATTCGGCAGTCGGAAATCACGGCAACATCGCACAGCGTTTGGGGTGCTATTGCAAATCACGGGCAACACACAGGCGCCCCGCAATTTGCAATGGTTTCCAGATCGTGGGCAGAATCGCTGTGATTCTGCCTGTGATCGCTACGCTCACATGTGAACGTTATGGGTGTCAATTTCTGGGCACTGATGAGGTGACTGTTGGGTGACAGGTGCAATTGGGGGGGGGGCTAAGGACTGTGTGGGGACCTTTATTTTTGTGATTTTACTTTGTGACAGGTGTACAGAGCAGTAACTCACTGTTTCTAGCTCTGCTCTCCTCACACTGGAACCTGCTCTGTGTTTACATTTTGTGATCGGCTGTGAATGGATTCACAGCCGATCACATAGTAAACAGTCACTGTCAGTG
Source organism: Pelophylax lessonae (assembly GCF_965119305.1). Classification (NCBI taxonomy): domain Eukaryota; kingdom Metazoa; phylum Chordata; class Amphibia; order Anura; family Ranidae; genus Pelophylax; species Pelophylax lessonae. The sequence goes on along the minus strand of NC_138770.1, from coordinate 513,984,608 downwards.
ACTGTTTACTACCGCCGGTGACTAGCTGTGTTCCTAGGGAACACAGAGCCACGACATGATCGCACTGCGCGCTCCCGATCGCGCATGCGTGGTCATCTTGTGGGCTCCTCTATTGTGATCGGCTGTGTCAATGGAACACAGCCGATCACGTGGGAAACAGCCATGCCCATTGGCTGTTTCCCCCCTGCCGGTGACGGGGTGTGTCCCGGGACACACGATCGCGCGCCTGCCCTGCTGAATGGGCCACCGTCATATGACGGCGGCCCAGAACAATAGTCGCACCGCTCCGCCGTAATATGACGGCGGGCGGGCGGCAAGTGGTTAAACAGGAGTACATATAAGAGAGCATATGTATACAGTTTGTACATACTGCTCACTGCATTAAAAATCCTTGCATAAGTGCAAACTTTTTGTCCCACAAATACCAATGTTGGAAGTATAGCATCATACCTTAATTGTAGATAGTGTCATTTATCCATATTCTGCTCTTTATTTTCTATATAATAATTAGCTTTTCTATCTTCATTTCAGATAGCAAGCTAATTATATAAGAATTAAATCCCAACTCTACTTCTTTTAAAACAAAAAAAAAAAGTCCAACAGCTGTAAAAATCTAAAAGTCAGTTTTCATAATTCTAATCCTAGGGTTAGGCTTTACATTTTGAGGGTTTAGAGCCAAGAGCTTCAAGGACTCACAAAGTCCAATCGCCAACCTGGGTTTATGTTTTTTTTTACCAATTTTTATTTAACAAAACATTTTTTTTACAACAGGTATTCCCACACAGGGGTTCAGCATCACACAGGATACAAAGCAAAGAAAAGCCTCCTGGCTAGCTGCACCTTGTGCTAAAGGCTGTCTATACAGGAACTGCAACAACTCTCAGGTGATGGCCTGTTCAGGTTGCCTGTCTTCCAGGACAGAACACAGACACACATTCTTCATGTGTCTGTACACATCTGCCTCTCCCTTGCATCACCCAGTCTCCTGGGAAAAGACCCTGAGTCTTATCTCCCAAACAAAAGAACCTGTTCACAACTGCATAATCAAGAGAAGACTTATTGTATTCTCACCCAAAGCTCTAAAAAGTCTCCAATCTCCAGGATCCACAATAGGACTTAAAGTTGAAATAAATCCACAAATTTAACTTTTTCCCAAAACAGTTACATTCAAAGCATACCTTGAACAATAACTGTTACAGTTATTGGTGTGCTTATGTTAGCTCTTAACCGAACTGTGAAGCCACCAAATGCAAGGTGTCATAGGTGATCACTTGTGTAGCACCATGGTAACTGTAGATCAAACAGAGGCTAAGATGGCAGCTTCCTTGGCTGTAAAGGATAGGAGTGTTTAGTCCCAACAAGTTTGTTTCCTCCATATCAATATTTATTCATAAAGGTCCTCACCATGTGTAGGTTAGAAAGCTAGGGGTTTTCACAATCTTGCCAACCAGTACCTCGCATCTGATCAGGGAATCCTTATATACTAAACTGTACTATAATTGCCTCTTCCCACAGTGACAGAATGATAGCCTGTAACAATATTTGTATACTGTATGTATATAAGTCTGTACAAACACACTAATCAATGTAGTGGTCTTCATATAATCCATTTGTTTATGGATGTAGAGTCATTAACAGTGGAATAACACAAGATAGTGCCACTGCTGCTCTCCAAGACACCCACTGGATGGAGAGAGGATCTGGAAATAACACAAAGAGGAGAGAGTGCAATCTGCCCTAGTGTAGTCTCATTTATTGAACATTGTTAAAAATAGACATAATGCAATGCACTGACATGGCCGTGTACATAATGAGGCATGGGTCAAAAGATCAGTTTCTCCATCATGGCCCCTGTAAAATCAGATGATAGATTGCATCCAGAGAGACTTCAGAGAGGGATGTATAAGCCCAGGAGCTACCAGAACCCGAGCCTTGACGTGTAGTGTCTACTGCGCATGTGCCTGGTCCAGCCAGCGCCACGCTCAATGGCAAACCTCCGCAACACCAGGAACCAAGCTTCCAGGCAGAAACGCACATAACGATAACCAAGACTTGGCATTGGACTTTATCAAGTCCAATGCACGGCCAACATGTAATATATTTACAAACAACCCAACTTTTCCTTAAGTATCTTAAAGGGGCCATGTACAGAGAGGGTGAAAAAATTACACTTAGAGCAGGCGGGACAACAGCAACCATTGATGATAGAAATAATAGACTGAATATTGTATATATTGCAGTTTATGGCAATTTGAGGCTAATCTGTACAACCCAGTTTGAGAGTTTTTTCCTCAGTCCCTCTTTCTGCATTATTTAAATTTAAAGTGTTACCAACATGAGTGTGCAGGCTTCCTACTATGTTGATACCTTCTATTGTCTCTATAGCATCAGGTAGCAGCTTTAAAATGTAAGCCCCAAATATTTGGCAACCTTTCATAAAGCCCCACCCAGCTATTGCACACCATTCCTCACTCGATTGTAACCTCTGCAAACTTTTTGGTGTCAGCTGCTTTCGGAGCTTGTGGTGAGCATTGGCATAACCCTTTCCTTTCCATTAAAGTATTTTTGCCTAGAAATTAGCCACAAAGCCTGAGCACTGTATTATAAGAGGAGGTCACATACTTCTCCATAGCTAGGGGCACCAGAGCAGTGGGAAAATGCTGTGAAGGTGAGTATAACTGATGAGGGGGTGAGCATTAAAGAGATTTTGTTACTATGTCCGTTCAGAATGACATTGTGGGAATGAGGAAGAAATGTACTCAGAATTCTGTTGTTATAATAAAAATCTCTAAAGAAATCACGTATGGGCATATTTATAAAGCAGAACATCTGACATTCCGCTGACATCTCTGTGGGTGAATCTTCTAGGCCCATGTGTTTTAAAAGACAGCAATTCAGAGAGTGTTTGGTGAAAGTCTAATTTACTACTATTGTAGCAGGTTTTCCAGGCCTGTGGCCTGATGTGGGTCAACCATTGTTACCGGTTACCCGTCCAGCCCATTTGAGCTGCAACCCTGGGTGTGAGAATTGTGACATGGAAGACTCCGGCATCTTTGTTTGCTGTTTTTATTGTATTTTAAGGGGATGGGAGGAGGGAATGAGTGGGATACTCCCTTAGGCTTCAACTAAATACACTTCAGACTTTGTTCCTGAAAAATGCCCGTTGGCGCTTCCTTGATGCCAGCCGACACCAGCCAATGCTCACTGACACTGAGAACACACTGTAGCTTGATAGAAGTGCTGGATCCTTGACAATAAGTCCAGAAGACCCAGGACTGTGAATAGTAGAATTACTGACACTGCTGTACTACAAAGTCACTGAAAACTGCCCTCCCGCCTTGCACTGGCTTGAGGTAGTACAATGTAGATTCCTGCAAAGCTGCAACTGTTAACTGACACACTCTGTACAATTTCAGGGCCCAACTGCAGGTGCCCCCTTTAACCTTGAATTCTTTGGGGTTCACTGACTATGTACCCCCCTCTGTAACTTCAGGGTCCTCAACCTAGGTACCCCCTTTCAGCTAGCTGGCACTGGATCCCATAACCTCTTCCAGAGTGGTCCCCTCTGACCCTCAGGGGCAATCCGCAGTACTCACAACCTGTGTAGGCTTTCCTGGGACTGGACCCCTCTCACGCTCCGCAGGCTCTCGGCACACCAGATCCCCTCAGCTCAGCTCAGCACTCTCTAGATTCTCAGGCGACACCCCGAGACATCCACTTCCTCAGACAGGAGGAGAGACAGCCGTACTCTCCCTCCTGGGACTCTGCTCCCGCCAAAGACGTTGAGTCATGCACTCCCCTCAGACTTATACCCACTCCCAGAATCCTCTGTGGCAGAATCTGCCTTCTGGGGTAGTTACAAGCCTGAATGTATCTCTGATTGGCTTTCCTACACTGCCCAATGAGAAGCCTCTCACAGGGCCAGTGAGGAGACCCCTCTCTCAGCAGACACACTTGGAAGCCATGACAACCTACCTGCACAAAAGAAAACATGGCTCTGCTGTTAGGCAGACAAAGCCCACTATATTTTACCTAGCACCTACCTGTAGAGTGCTACACTATAAAACATCCCTCCCCCTTAGTGTGCATGTTGGGGGGGGGGGGCAACTTAATTTAAAGTGGAACGAAACATTCACCTTTCCAATGGTCCCTTCTCCTTTGTGCCAGTCTTCGGCCAACTTCATTGACCAGCACAGGATAACGTGGCATGAAGCTGTAATTCCAGCACACAGAGACCGGCCCGGTGCTGTAAGCTAAGTTGTGCATGGGCAGTTCAATTTACAGTGCCAGAGAAAACAGCAAGAGAACAGGTAGGAGAATTTTACTGCACAAGAGACAGTTCATGTCTTTTCTGCAATAAAAGCCTGCCTGATCGCTGTTTGAACATGTAAAAGGTTCAAAAGACCACAGTATAATTTTGCCAGGCAGAAGATCAGAAGATATACATTTATCTGTGCATATAATCTCATTAAATCACCTTAATTAGGTATTGAAGACACACTTGAACCTGGTGCTACTTTTTTTTAAGGTCCATCTTTGCTGCCCCTTTTAAAGTTCCTATCTAATGCCGAAAGACATATGGACTTGTATAAGCATAACAGATGTTTCAGACGTGAATGCTCATCTATATGCCTTGTGCCAGGCTGATATTGCTTAGGAGAGGTGGAATGTGCAATTTGTAAAAAATATCAGCAAGAAAAAAGAGATTTGATTTGGAACCTGCTGAAATGGAATATGGGAGCAGATCAAGTAAATCCCTGTCAGAGTGATTTTACCATGTACGTACATTCATCTCTAATGAAGACTAATACAGTAAATAGTAGTTTTTACATTTGCTGTACCTTCATCTTTACCCAAAAATTAGGAGCCAAATAATACTACTTGTTGGTAGATGTCACCTTTCATATGTGACGGCCTAAAAATGGGCTTTTAGATTAGTTCAACTGCATATGATTTTGCTGTACATATTAATGTTTTAAGGAAATAGCTCAATTTAAGAAAACACCTATCTAACAGGGAAAATGTACAAATTTCTATGAAACAGCTATATTCATTCAAGAGGAAATTGGCATGATGACCCATTTTCCTCCAGCAGTCTAAGGCCAAATAATTACTTAATGACATCTACAAATACTGGATATTTAGCTGTCATGAATTTAAGAAAAATGAACCTTTTTCATATATTCCCAACTAGGAGTCACACATATCCTAGCGCAAAGCTAGCTGTGTGTGCAATTTCATGGCGTACAAACATGATTCTGCTTAGAGCAAAGCTACTTGATTTATTTTTGCTTGTTTGACTTTTTCACTCTTCTGTGAAAGACTGTTTTTTTAAACTCAACATGTATTCTAGCAATGATAACAAACCTGCAATGGGGCAACCTTAGAATTAGCTTAGACTTGTCTCACAATGTTACAGCTTAGAAATTATTCAGATGCTAACAAATGTCTTTTCAGGGTTTTCATACTGATGCTTGTGCTCAGTACTATCTATCTATCTATCTATCTATCTATCTATCTATCTATCTATCTATCTATCTATCTATCTATCTATCTATCTATCTATCTATCTATCTATCTATCTATCTATCTATCTATCTATCTATCTATCTATCTATCTATCTATCTATCTATCTATCTATCTATCTATCTATCTATCTATCTATATCTAATTTCTGGAAAACATTTACTATTCATAAACCATATAATACTTGGACCCTGCAATTCTAGGTGTTATCCAGCCACATAATGAAAATCTGTCACCAGCTCACCTTAATTCTTGACAAAGGGATTTTTTTGCTCACATGTGGCTTACATACAGTATACACGTTTAAAACAGTGTGCCTTTCTATGATTTTATAAATTTTTGTTTCCTTTGACTTAATATATTTTCTAAAAGTTTAGTTTTGGAAGTGTGTGTATTAAATGTTGACAGGTTTTTCTTTGAATATTACCTACTGCACACCTTCTAAAACCACTTCACATTAAAGGCCTATAGATACTACACTAAAAGGAATAGTGACATCTCTTCAAAATGAGTTACAGCCTCAGTTCCTGTATCATTAGGTCAATAAAAAATAAAGTGTCCACCTTGAATATGATATATTATAATATGAGAAAATATAATAAACATTTCTCTCTCCATCCAACCTAGATTATAAAATATGGATTGGTTAGTTTGAAATTTTAGCGAAATTCTTGTCAATATGTAAACTGTACTTAAAGCAACTCCACCTTCAGAGGGAATAATGGTTTTGGATTGTCAGGTTAAAGCTTAAAGGTTTAAAGTTCAATCACCTCTGATTATCAGCATCCAAGATCTGTTTTTGGATAGAATATGAGACTTGACAGAGTCACATGTTAATTTTACTATAAGCATAATCACAGTTTTTCTATTTTGTAAGGGATTTTTCATGAAAAAAAAAAAAACAAAAAGTGTCAAATAACTGTTAATATTCAGTGTTTAATCAGATCTGGTAGTTGACGTCTCATAGTGCTATACATCTAATTATACACATATAACCATAGGTTTATTTGTTTTAAATGATCTTTGGGTTGAAACAGATTTTTTTTTTCCATTGCCACTGATCCCCTTTTCATATGAAACTTTGTTTATTGCTTACATTTAGCTGTACCCTTGCTGAAAATGATGGTTAGGACTTTGTACATGGCTAGCTAGGACCTCCCTGGAGCAAGAGTTATCTCTGCTACCTTTGTTCTGAGGCCAATGACTCAAATTAAATTACTTAAATTGTTATGTTAAGCCCTTAACCCTAAACCCTAATCTTACAATAACTCGGTACCACATTTTAAACCTAACTTATCCAATTAAAATATTTCATTATATAATAGGTGTGACGTGAGTCACTTTGGTTGGGAGGCTTGTGGAACCCAGATTGCTTTAGGGAGGTTGGTAGACTCCTCGTCCAGTTTCCCCAGTCCTTCCTATGTGTAAGTCACCCTGTGTCTATTAGGGGCACAGGGTGACCAAGAACCCCAGACAGGTCTGCTCTACACTAATCAGACTCTTGCTAGTGAGGTGGGGGTTTGTTATTGTTGAATACCTGCATTCCATTGTTCTATTGTTCCTGTCTGCCTATAGTAAGCTTATTATGGGATGTGTATGTTTGTGTGGCTAAGGGGGAGGGGTTGTCAGATTGTATATCTCTGTGTGCATGTGTTTTGAATAAACAGTTTTATTCTGGTTGACTCCAAAACTTGTACTGTCTAGTTCTTGGGGTAACTATACCCAGATTCACGGATCCCATGTTCCAGAGCTAAGGAAGCAGGTTACTGGCGGAGGTGTCCGGATTCCGTCACAATAGGGTATAATGCATTTTCTCCATGCTGTGCTGTAAGTTCCTAACTTTTGCTGAGGTCTAACTGTAACAAGGCCTCAGCTCTTGGAGGAACTTAGTTGCTGTTGGCTGGAACCTTCCGCTGCAGCTAGCTCAGCTGATCAGAAGCAAACCAACTCATAATTTAAGGGTTTAGCTAAGCTTCCTTGAGCAACAGTGTATGTTTGCTTAACAGCCAGTCCCATACTTACTCTAGCAACATGACTGCCTGGATCAAAATTTGTAGATGAATGCCTTATGACCACACTGACACACATATGCTTCTCCACTCCTTATTCTATCCACTTTTCAGTTTGCAGAGACTCAGCTCTCAGGCCTTCTTCCTTCCAGCTCCTCTTGTTGTCATATATGCATGTAAAAAGTTCCTATCAACTCTGTAGAAACATTGCTAAAAAAAGATCAACAATCTCTTTAATCAAATCAGTCAGTATATAACAGAATAAATATATCGCTGTGATTGGAGGTTTCTGTTTTCAATATTCATTCAATAAACAAATGCAGCTTTTTATGCTAAATACACAAAAGGTATACAAAAGTGCTACCTCCACTCTTAAGAATACCAATAGGTTTGTTTTACATCCTTATATATGAATAGATATGGAACAGGGTATGATGACCTTAGATTGGAAAATAGTACTCCTTCAAATCTAATCCAATCATAGCATATTCAACCATTGGTTAATACATTTTACATAAACTAGTTGCACATATTTTTTTTTCCTCTCCTGAAATACTAAAAACAATTAAAATCAGAAAGGCCCTGGTGTATTTATTCACAACATGTGGTTAATATTTTACAATAATAATTTACAATCGTATAATTAATACTCATCTTCAGGATCAAAATGAGTATGATAATAATATGATGGGATCTGAGCTACAAAAAATTGCATATAAATAACCATTGTAGGTCCAGGTAGGGTGGGTGCACAACAGATGCTCCAATGTTTTGAGGCAGGCAGTTGGTTTAGATTGTAAAATAGATCATGTACTGCAGTGTCAGACAAAGAAAGATGCCAAATAATTCACAACAGACCAGGACACTCATTTGATTGAGAAGACCTACCATTATGATAAAAGATAGATGGCATTTCCATAGGAAGAAATAGGGATTTTGGCAGGCAATAGTAAAAGAAACAGAGTCTGGCCAGAAGATGTTGTAGGAGGAAGAGTAGACCTATAAGGGGTAACCGTAAAAAAACTACAATTTTGAGTGGGTCTCAGAGTTGGATATCCAGAGAGGAGAGAGGGCACGCGGAGACCAGGATTTATGGTAATGTGTATTTAACAGAAAAATTTAAGGTGGTAACTGAATCACTGTAACATGGCTAGACTGGCACGGCAGCACTTACTCAGGGTTGCAGAGGATCCCCAGTAACATTCATAAATCCCAACAGCATCTGGCAGGATGGTGTTAGTATGGAAACAAGGTGCCTGGAGGTGGAAGAGCTTCTAGCTGGTGGTAGAGGCAAGCAGACTCAACACTCAGTCCCTTCTCCACCAGAACCTTCCCCTGCACTAGACACACTGTCCCCATCCAGCGGGTTCCTTTCCCTGACCTAGTCACTTTGTAAAAGTGTGCCAAATGAAGGGGGACAGTGCTATTTATTAGCACTGCCCACACATAAGATGGCCGCAGGGGTCAACCAGGGTGGCAGGGTCTAATTGGACAAACACCTATGAATTGTGGATGATAACTTCTTTCACTAATAAAATCAGCAAAATGTTGTAAGTGGGGCAAGCTCAACTGGTATTGGCAATCTGAGCCATGCACAAGACAGGGATACCAAGGAACAGTCCAAGCAAGTCCGTCCTTCATATTTATTAAGTAAGGCCATCAACAAATCTAGCATAATTTCAGGAAGACTTTGTACTCCAAGTCCACAGAAAAAAACAAAAAATATATGCTTGCCTAAGCAATTAAAGTGGTTCTAAATGCTCAAGGTTTTTTACCTTCATGCATACTATGCATGAAGATAAAAAAACCTTCTCTGTTTAGCAGCCCCCTCAACCACCCTAATACTTACCTGAGCCCCATCACGATTCAGCGATGTGCACGAGAGCATCAGCTCTCCAGGGACACTCCCCCCTTTTCTCATTTCCTGAGACATCAGCGGGTGCCATTGACCCCCACTGCTGGTAATCACAGACTGTTAGCCAATGAGGAGAGAGAGGGGCATGGCCAAGCTGCAGCTCTGTGTGTGGATGGACATGCAGAGCAGCGGCTCGAGAGCGAGCCTGCTTAGGTGCTCGCATTGCAAGCTGCTTGCTCTAAGGGCACTAGGCAGAAGGGAGGGGCCAAGAGTGCAGGCAGGGGCCCCAAGAAGAGGAGGATTTGGGCTGCTCTGTGCAAAACCGCTGCACAAAGCAGATAAGTATAACATGTTTGTTTTAAATTAAAGTCTGTTCCTGACTAACAGGGTGCCTCCCTAATAGGTTCACCAAAACAAAGAGGAAGTTCTTGTACCCTTCAGTGGTCAGTCAGCAGTGAGCCTTTAGCATCAGTCAACTCCCATATAAAAGATGCATGTGGATAGCTGAGACAAATTAATGAGGCCTGCATAACAATTAAGATGTATACCTAGGACTAGAGGTATACATCTTAACTGTTCTGCAAAGCCTACGGGCTCCAAGACCCAGACCAAAACTTCTTGAGACCTGAAAAAACAACACAGTTTGCTTTCTCCGTGGCAGACACAAACTCTGGAGACCTTCACCATGTTTATGTGAGAAACCTAGTTGACATGTATACACCGACCACAATCCTGTCAGCCAATACCTCACAATATATGACCAGGAATCCTAAAACTAAAAATAACTGTTTGAATTTTTCAATGTTTAGAGGAAATCAACAACCTAAAAACTAGCACTCTACTTTTTCATCATTTAGACATAAGTCCTCTGTAGAGCTATGTTTGTTGTCTACATATTGACCACGTAACCAATAGTGCCAGTGGCTTTACTCCATGCGAACTACATCAGTGCACACTGTAACACTTTGAAATGTAAAAATCCTTTTTAAGTCAAACAAATTAGAGGTTAGACATATTCAGTGTAGATAAGAGGATTATACACATCTGTAGTGGAGTGGGTGGTCTGCAGGTGAGCTCATGTATTCAAAATTGAGCATTTGAAAAAATGACTGCTACACTACATGCCAAACCCCCATCAATAATATTTGTTGATGATTGGTGTTTGCTGACTGTGATTCTCCATGCTGTAGGTTTTTAACTTGGCAGAACATATAATTTAACACCTCAGATGTGTTTTTCTTTTTTCCCAGGAATTGGCCTGGTCAACTTGAACTGAGAAGGATGCAAACATTGAAAGAATATTTTCTAAAGTCAATTTTCTGTTCAGAGTGGGGGGGGGGGGGGACAAATCTAGCATCCTGCCTCCAGTTGTGCTCTTGAGTACCTAATAAGTATGTAAACCCTAACAATGAAGTTGTCTTAATTGCTTAATTGTTCCCTTTTGGTCTGTTAAATATACAAATAAAAGTGTTTTTTATAGCTACATAAGTGCAAAAATTGGCTTGTTGACCCATCCAGAAATGTTGTAAACTGATAACTTCCTGTGCCATCTGCCTATGCCGCACACTAATCAGTTACATTGCTTCCAGTAGTCTATATGAACTACAAAACTCCTCTCTCTACGTTATGCAGAAAATAAGAGAAGAAGAGGAGGTATTTGGTAGTCCTATTTTAGGGTGACAATATTGCTCTTCCATAGATAGAGTACAGTGACTAAGGGTGACTCTAGGACAGTAAGTGTGTTACAGGCAAGATCACAAAGCGAAAATATAAAAAAGCCTTGAAAAAGAAAAGTAATGCATCCACCACATCTAAGCTTTGTTAGCTGCAATATATTCGTTTTTTGGGGGGCTTTTTGTTCTTGTGTTTTGTACCTTATGCTTTCATAGCCTATGGGACAGCTATCAAGGCATACTGGAGAATATAAGAAAGTATAAACGTTAAAGAGCTCCCTGTTGTTTGCTTGTGGTATTACTTTGTCTTTAACCTACACATGTTTCTTAGTAAAAATTAAAAAGGCAGGATGAAAACCATGTTTAACAGTACTTTATTTGGAAAGAGTGGATTGCTTCTTTAGGATTCATGAGTTTTAATACATTGATATGAAGTAAAGTTGATAAAGAAAAAAAATGTTTTAAACATTGTTAAAATAAGTGCATTATCTAAAGTCCTTGAAACACAACATGGATTTAGTGTCCATGACGTCTATGGAATTTCTATGTAATAAGTTTGACAAAACCAAGGGGTACATATCAGAGATGTAATACATTTTAACATTGGTAGCAACCAAACAACCTTACATGGAGAGATGGGAGAGAGATCTGGCTTAAACCTTGAAAAAAGATGGGTGGGACGCATTGGTGCAATATGCATCTAGGTCCCGCATCAATACCTCAATAATTGAAGTAAATTAGAAGGTGCTGATGAGATGGTATATGGTCCCGGTTAGGATTGCTTCTTATGTTTCGGTGGTTTCTCGGCTTTGTTTCAGAGGCTGCAGGCAAGAGGAAATGGCATTCCACATATCGTCAAAATTAAAATGTGTGATCGCACTGCCTCTAAATCAAGGTAAAAATAATAACTAAAAAGTAACAAAAAAATTACTAAATAGGTAAGTCTTTCATATGTATAAAGTGCCAGAGCAAATAAAATCCATAAACAAACATATAAAGCAAAAAAGGCAATCAATAATAACGCTTCTTATAGCTTGTGCAATTCAAAATGTATTTGATAAGGTGCTTCATAGGAGAGGACACTACAGTTTAACGACAACTTTCCACTCATGCCCCTCCAGATGAAGCCACGTGGTGGCGTAACGCATAGGGGTTGAGCCTGGCGGCGGGAGTTTTCACTGGATCACGAGAGAACCTGGATTTTATTATATGCTTGTTTTTTACCTAATAAATGTGAGTACATTTTATGAAGAGGGTTATGTGCGGTGTATTGAGCTTAATAACCCGGGTGCTGCACTATTGGAGGATGTTTTTCTGTTTGTTGCCTAATGACCTATACGTGAGCTGTGTGTAGCCATCTTGAAGAGGAAATTCCATTTTTCTTAAAGGAACCTGAACATCAGAGTTTGGTCTATCAGATTGATCTGCATTTATGCTTTGTTGACCCTTAGTGGTCTATAATGGAGGTAAGCTTGCACTTCACCTGGTGAAAGGAGCACGAGTAAAAAATTGTTGTTACACTGTAGTGTCATCCCTATAAAGCACCTTATCAAATAGAGACATTTTTGATTGCAGCAGCTGCACCCTGTAATTTCCTAATTTCTACCTATAATAGGTGGCAGCGTGCTACTACCACATTTATACACTTATTCCACATATGGTGGCAATGCCCGAAGGTAAGGTGTTTTTGAATATGCATATATAACTTTATCAGTTCCCCCACCCAAGTTATTTGGTGTGAGGCCAGGTGGATTGCCCGAGACATAGGTGAAAATTGATTCCATTCATCTTTGTGGTGGCAAATGTTTCCATAGCCAGGTCCTGGAGGACAGCCACAGATCCATTTGACTTGGTTAAGACCAAATTGCCCTGCAATCCTGAATGATAAAGTGAAACTCTTTGGAAAAACCTGGAGCCCCTGGATGAAATTCTTGTCAGGAGACCCCTGAAAAATCGTTTACATAAGCAGCATTCCTGGAGTGGAAGGTTGATCCATGACCTCTTCTCCTTTTCTTTCTTTTCTATTTCTTCCTTTATTACCCTAACTTTACTATAGTGGGTTGCTCCCATGATCCCTGAAAGGGACACATTTCCCCCATATTGGTGTAATTTTGTATATTTTTTTCCTCTTTTTTTTCTTTATGTATCGGTTATTGTTAAAGCGGCGTTCCGGCCTATTTTGCAGCTTTAGTGATTCCCGGAGTGCTCGCTATGCTGATCAACAATTGGACATTTTCAATTTTTTTTCAGGGGTCCCTTACCTTATTTTCAGGGCATTTTTGATTGTACTTCCTCCTTCTCCCCCTTTGTGGCCGCGGCCACCGACATCACTTTCGCCTTTTCCCAGGAGGCTGGAATCAGTAAGAACTCCCAGAACACTCCCTGGAATCAGGAAGAAGGACACAGCAGATTACACTGCGGCTTCAGATGCCCACATCCAAGATGGCCACGCTCAGACAGCATTTTTAACAGTAAGATTTTGTATGAGAATAGCGGTTCTGTAAAGGGCGATTGATTAGTATTATAGGGGTATTTTTAGTTAAAAAAGATATTTGAGGCCAGAACTCCGCTTTAAGTTCTTGAAGCTCTGTTACAGCAACTTACTAACATAGTAGATCTTCTTTTTCCTGGCGGTATTATTCCAATTTACTCATGACTGGAAATGGAGGGTCGAGTTCCAATAATTTTAGCTTTCGGAAAGGCGTTCTATTGTGACCACTTGTTTGGCTGGGTCAGCTCTCTTGTTGAACTATAATGTATGTGTGTACCCAGCTATATCTTCTGAGAGGATAAAATGTGAGGGTCTTTGGTTTTCTGCACTGTAAGCACATTTTTTAATGTGGGGAAATACAGGTTTTGCATTCTGTGTGTTGCATTTCACAGTTGTAATCGTCACCAATGTGTGTGTAACCCCACCAATAAAGAGATTACCGTAAGATACTTTAATATAGCTAGCAGCCACCCCAGTGGGACATAATTTTCTCTCAAGGTTCAGTCCTGAGTCTGTAAACCAGGTCTTAAGTGAAGTATACAGTTAATGCAAACACAACATTGCCAAAATACAAGTAATACACTGCTCAAAAAAATTAAAGGAACACTTTGAAAACACATCAGATCTCAATGGGGAAAAAATATCATGCTAGGTATCTATACTGATATGGACTGGGTAATGTGTTAGGAACGAAAGGATTCCACATCATTTTATGGAAATGAAAATGATCAACCTACAGATGGCTGAATTCAAAGACACCCCAATAATCAAAGTGAAAAAATTATGCAGCAGGCTAGTCCATTTTGCTGACATTTCATTGCAGAATCTAAAAATGGTACTCAGTAGTTTGTATGGGCCCCCACATGCTTGTATGTATGCCTGACAGTGTTGGGGAATGCTCCTAATGAGACGGTGGATGGTGTCATGGAGTATTTCCTCCCAGATCTGGACCAGGGCATCACTGAGCTCTTGAACAGACTGAGGTGCAACCTGGCAGTGTGAGGACAGGTGAGTGTGGGGCAATTCAATGGTATCAATTCCTTCATCCTCCAGGAACTGGCTACATACTCTCGTCACATAAAGTCAGGCATTTGCGTGCACCAGGAGGAACCCAGGACCCACTGCACCACCGTAGGATCTGACAATGGGTCCAACAATATCATCCGGATACCTAATGGCAGTCAGGGTGCCATTGTCTGGCCTGTAGAGGGCTGTGCGTCCCTCCATAGATATGGCCCCCAGACCATCACTGACCCACCACCAAACGGGTCATGCTGAACGATGTTACAGGCAGCATAAAGTTCTCCATGGCTTTTACAGACCCTTTTACGCCTGTCACTTGTGCTCAGGGTAAACCTGCTGTCATCTGTGAAGAGCATAGGGCGCCAGTGGCGGAACTGCCAATTCTGGTGTTAAATGGCAAATGCCAATCGAGCTTCATGGTGCCGGGCAGTGAGCACAGGTCCAATTAGGGGATGTCAGGCCCTCAGGCAACCCTCATAAAGTTGGTTTCCGATTGTTTGGTCAGAGACATTCACACCAGTGACATGCTGGAAGTAATTTTGTAGGGTTCTGGCAGTGCTCATACTGTTTCTCCTTGCACGAAGGAGCAGATATCGATCCTGCTGATGGGTTAAGGACCTTATATGGCCCTGTCCAGCTCTCCTAGAGTAACTGCCTGTCTCCTGGAATCTCCTCCATGCTCTCAAAGCGGAGTTCCGGCCACATACAACTTTTTTAGATAAAAAAAAACCCCCTAATCCTAATCTATCCCTAATTACCCTAACACTAACCCCACATTACAGTAAACAAATAAAGATAAATACTTACCTTTAAAATTGATTGCAGAGTGCGGCCATCTCCGTTGTGGGCGTCTGAAGCCGCTGTGTCCCCGGCTGTGTCCTTCTTCCTGGAACTGGCTACCCAGAATGCCGATCGCAATCTCGCGCATGTGCTGTAGATTACGATCGCCATTCTGAATAGCGGCCAGCCGTTCCCATTGCATCCTGGGATTGATGACATTCATCTCTCAGGATGCAATGCGAAGGAGGAAGTGACGTCAGCGGCCTTGTCCGTAGAGGGAGGAAGAGGAAGGAAGGTAAGCATATTTGCATTAAAAACAAAGTAAGGGAAAAGAAAAAAAATTGTCATTATCCAGTTCTTTTTCAGGTACTTTAAAGCAAGCGGACAAGCAAAAAATATTTTTAGGGTGGAACTCCGCTTTAAGACTGAAGTGGGAGACATAGCAAACCTTCTGGCAATGGCACATATTGACGTGCCATCCTGGAGGAGTTGGAGTGCCTGTGCAACCTCAATAGGGTCCAGGTAGCACCTCATGCTACCAGAAGTGATACTGACCCTAGCCAAATGCAAAACTAGTGAAAAACAGTCAGAAAATATAATAGGGAAAAAAAATGTCATTGGCCTCCACCCGTAAAACTATTTCTGTTTTGGAGGCCGTCTCATAGTTGTTTATCTAGTGCAACTATTGTTAATTTCATTAACACTAAAGCAGCTGAAACTGATTAACAACCCCCTCTGCTACTTAACTGACCAGATCAATATCCCAGTTTAATTGACTTTATGCTATACTCTGATTAAAAAGTGTTCCTTTAAATTTTTTAAACAGTGTATATTACAAAGCAAAAATGAAGAATCATTTTAAATGATACATGTAAGAAAACACTAGTATAGTATGCTTTAAATTCCAAAGTGAAAAATTACTAAATATGTTATTTTTTTTTTTTGAATAAACGTTTTATTGAAACAAAAGGAAAATGAACAATGACAAGTAATGGCAAAGTGGCAAAGTCAGCTGATACAGAATAAAAATTAACATAACAAGTCAGAGAGCAACATAAACCGTATCCAAGTACCGGAGTCCTAATTACATAGCAGATAAACAAACCAGAACCTATCATGATAGGACAAGGCGTACTGTATACGGGCGACACCTAGGTACGGTACAGGACATAGGGGTGCCAATGCAGCACGGGCAAGTGCCCTAGCTACATGGGCCAAAACAAGCACGCAATTGGTCTAAGAGCTCTCAAATGGGTAGAAGGAGACATACAATACATAACTAATTGAGGGGGAGGGGCGGACTCTGTCCCGTCAGCCTGGAAAGATATGAGAAGGAGTAGTAGGGGTGCAATAATGTTACATTCCTAGATGGCACACCTCTGGAATGGACACCCCCAGGGGGAGCTAACTGTGTCCGCTACCGGAGGGCGGCCATCCACCAATGCGAGAAAACTGCTCCACCCTAAGCAGGGGGACATGGGGGTGAGGAAAGGTGAAGGGAGGACAAGGACAATCAATGGTGGGAAGCAGACGCCAGGGGCGTCCAGAAACAGTGGGTGGGGGGGACAGGAATGTAAGGAGGGAGTAGGGGGAGTAGGCTAAGCAAGGAAAGGGGAACGGAGAATAGAGGTAACAGGGGATTGAGTAGAGGAATGAAGGTGCACTCCCCCAGACTCCGGCCAGGAGACAGGGGTGTGAAGCCTACGCAGGTCCAGACTAGGTATTCAGCAGTCGGCGGTATTCATCCGATGATGCAAAGTCAATCCATGGGGCCCAAATGTCATAAAACTTGGATGGAGTTTCAAGGGCTTGAAAGGTGAGATCTTCCATACGGGAAATCCTGTCCACCCTCCGCAGCCAGTCAGCTACAGTGGGAGGAGAAGGTGAAAGCCATTGACAAGGAATGCACAGTTTGGCGGCGGAGACCAAGTGGAAAACCAGGGATCTTTTGTAGCGCCGTTGGGAAAGGGAGGTGTGGTGAAGAAGGTATTGCGCCGGGTTGAAGTCTGGTGTGAAGGTGGTGATACGGGCGATGAGGGCATGTATTTCCCTCCAAAAGGGCTGAATCCGGGGGTAATCCCACCATATTTGTAAAAGGGTACCGGTCTGGAGGTGACAACGCCAGCATAGGGGGGATAGCTCAGCAGAAATTTTATGCAGAACGACCGGGGTCCTGTACCAATGTGCGAAAATTTTAAAGCCGTTCTCCTGGGTGAGAACGTTCCTGGAGCCCTTGTGGATGTGAAACATGATGCGCTCCCAGTCATCGTCCGACAGGGTGGTGGCCAGGTCCCTCTCCCAATGTGCACGAAGATTAATGAGTCGAGGTGGATGTTGCAGGGAGAGAATGGAATACAAAAAGGATATGAGATGGCGTTGAGGGTAATGCGATCTACACAGGGTTTCGAAGGGGGTGAGATCCCTATACCAACATGAGATATCAGGGGTACGGAGTAGAAAATCCCTCAGTTGCAAATAGTTGAAGAACTTAAGCTGAAGGTCTGGGTATTTCTGGGACCATTCAGGATAAGAGAGCAATTTGCCCTCGTGGAAGCAGTGCTCAGCCCTACAGGGGGCGGTAGGCAAGGATCCAGGTAGGGGAGGGCAAGGTGTCGAAAGACCGTGATCGTGGGGTTGATAATTGGGTGCTTATGGCAAGTAGCCTGCAATGATGAAGGAGAAATCCAAGGAAGGTGGTGCATGGGGAAGGCAAAAAACGACTCCTCCAGGGTGACACAGTCCTTGAGGTGTCGAAGTTTATGCCAATCCACAACCCTAGCCAGGTGACAGGACCAATAGTATTTCTGCAGGTGCGGCAAGCCCAGGCCACCCACTTCCTTCGGGGCGGTCAGAACGTCCCATGAAAGCCTGGGTCGCTTCGAGTGCCAAATGAAGGACGTGCAGGCCGAGCGATAGGAGTGGAAAAATGCCGGGGGGAGTTTAAGAGGGACAGCCTGTAGCACGTAGAGAAGTCTGGGGAGGATATTCATTTTAACGACCGATATCCTACCAAACCATGAAAAGGGGCCCGATTCCCATTTGGACAGATCCGTTTTAACGGTTTGTAAAAGAGGCAGGTAATTTTGTGCGTAGAGATCAGAAAGGACTGAGGGGATTTGAATGCCCAGATACGTGATGGGGGAGGGTTCCCAACGAAATGGAAAGTTGTCCCGGCAGAGCTGTACCGCGTGGGGCGGGAGGGATATGTTGAGGGCTTTGGATTTGGCGTAATTTATTTTTAAATTGGAGATAAGTCGGAATGCATCCAGATCACAGAGAAGATTCGGTAGGGAGATGGTCGGGTTAGTTAGAAATAGCAGAATATCGTCGGCATACGCCGCCAACTTATATGTTTTGTGGGCTATGGTTACACCATTGATATCGGGGTTTAAGTTGAGGCGGCGGAGGAGGGGTTCGAGAGTGATGATGTAAATCAGGGGGGACAGGGGACAGCCCTTCCGCGTCCCATTCGACACGCAGAAGGCATCCGACAGGCCCCCGTTGACCCTCACCCGCGCCGATGGCGACGAGTAGAGGGCTGATATAAAATTCAACATGCGGCCAGAGATGCCCAACGACTCCAATGCTGCAGTCATGTAGTCCCAGGCAACCCTGTCGAATGCCTTCTCCGCGTCGAGGGAAAGGAAGAACCCGGGTGTATGGGAGGATTACTAAATATGTTATAATGAACTATGATAACATTTAAAAAAAAAAGAGGTAATCCAGATGAAAAAAAAAAACAGAATATTTTTTTTTATTTTTTATTTTTTGAGGTCACAATATTACCAAGTTTTTTACCACTGGAAGACAAGAATGTTAACAACTTGCCTACTGGGCACTTTCATCCCCTTCCTGCCCAGGCTCTCACACATTGAATGACAACTGCGGAGTCATGCAACGCTGTACCCAAAATAATTTTATATAATTTTTTTTACACAAATAGAGCTTTCATTTGGTGGTATTTAATCACCACTTGCTTTTTTATTTTTTTTTAAAAAAGAACAAAGACCGAAAATTCTTGAAAAAAAAAAAAGTTTTCATAGTTTGTTTTAACATTTTGCAAACAGGTAATCTTTCTCCTTCACTGGTGTGCGCTGATGAGACTGCACTGATGGGCACTGATAAGGGGCCACTGATGGGTACTGATGAGGCGGCACTGATGGGCACTGATAGGCTGCACTGATGGGCACTCATGAAGAGGCACTGATGAGGCTGCACTTATAGGTGGCACTGATGGACACTGATAGGTGGCACTGATGGACATTTGTAGGAGACACTGATAGGTGACACTGATGAGCAGGAACTGATGGGCAGGCATGGATTGGCAGCACTGATGGTCACTGATTAGCAGCACTCATGGGAACTGATAGGCAACACTGGTTAAACCCCCTACCTTTCTAGGTTATATTTTAGTTTTCAGCACTTTGATATTTTGACTAATAATTACTCAGTCACGCAACACTGTGCCTAAATTAATTTAATATCATTTTTTGAGACACAGAGCTTTCTTTTGGTGGTATTTAGTCACCACTGTTTTGTTTTTTTCTCTTTTTACTATATAATAAAAAAAGACCAACAATTTTGAAAAAATAACTATTTCCTTTAGCTTCTTTTCAAATAAATACATATATAAATACAAATAAATAGGCATTCTAAGAATTACACCCCAAAACACATTCTGCTACTACTCCAGAATATAGGAATACCACATGTGGGAGAACAGAGCTTAACCACATATGGTAGAGGGGCTCAAAATCCAAAAAGCCCCTTTAGGTTTCCAAGAGACCTAAATTACGCATCTTATTTCCTGACTATACTCACCACAACTTGGGAGGCCCTAGAGAACCAGGGCAATAGAAACACAGACAAAATTAACACATTTTTTTAAATCAAACATCCAAGGTATTTTCTTAGAGGCATAGTGAGCCCCTATGGTTTGGGGTTCTCCTGACACCCCAATAGGAGACGACCTGACTCCTGGAACCTCTGTTTCCTGGCTTGCACCCTCTGATCCCTCAATGAGACTTCCTGTCTCGTGGCTCCATGCTTGGCCCTCTGACCCCTCGATAAAACCTTCCATCTCCCACATTGGGAGCTGTCTCCAACTGGAAGCCCTGACCTATCCTCAAACCTGAGTATATAATGAGTCTGCACATCTGTGTACTCAGGTTGCAGTAGTTTATCAAAACCTGGACATTGGATTGAATGTTCCAATCCAGAACTGCAGAATCCAGGGAAAGCCAAATACACAGGTTTCTCTGCCCAGCAACACTAGTCTGGACTGTTGCATTTACTGTTGCATGTGAATCCTGCGTCACATTTTCCTATCTTCTCACAATGACAGTGAGAGTCTCGTCCTGTCACACCATCTACTCAACCAAATACATGAAGACATTTATTTGTTATCTTGCGTTATCAGTAATTCTGACCTAAAATCTTTGCATGTAATCTCTTTAAATGTTCCTATAGTTACTATAACATTAAAATGATTTGAAGCAGTTATAGTTGAGCAAGCTTGAGCAAACTGAGCAATCTGATCAAATTTTAGGCAAATACAAACTCTATTAGTATTTAGGTAAAGCCTTGTATACTGAATGAGACCATTTGCATTTGGCATCCCTTTAAAATATTTACCCTTCAAGGGTGGGAAAGATGTTACTACTGTACTATACTTCAACTGATTAGATGTAGAATACACAGTATATATATATATATATATATATATATATATATATATATATATATATATATGTATATATATATATATATATATATATATATATATATATATATATATATATACAGTATATATATATATACAGTATATATATATATATATATATATATATATATACATATAAAACATTAGCCACACGTATCACTATGATCACCACATTAGAATTAGATGAGTAATTTAGAATTCTAAAGATGAACACAGAAGAGGTGAAGTAAGATGTATAATATAAGTATATCTGAATAACATACTAGGACAGTACATCCCCACTGTGGAGATGGGTACAGACTACATGTATCAATGTAGTAAATATGGAATGTTGTGTGATAAGCAAGCACAGCATCTGCTTATCAGATCAGTCCACCAATTTCCATGCCTGAAAGACCTCAATATAATAAAAGGTGTTAGAGATACATATCGTCCTTGCAGCGGGCTTACAGGGTCTTCCAGTCCTTCAAGTATATTTAGAACCTATATTTGGTATAGAACTCTCTTGCACTTCAGACTCTGTTAAAGAGGAAGTAAACCCTCCTCTGCAAGTTGTACCTATAGGTAAGCCTATGATAAGGCTTACCTATAGGTACTGTAAATATCTCCTAAACATGTACCGTTTAGGAGATATTTACCTTGCATGCAGCCAGTGACATCACTGGTGCATACGCTCTGAAGGAACGGCCGCTCGTGCCGTTCCTTCAGAGCCCAGTGCCATGAAAGTCAGCTCCCGCGCGCATGTGCGGGAGTGACGTCACCGCGGCTCCAGCCAATCAGATGGCTGGATGTCGCAAACCATGAAGAAGAGTGACTGAACATGTCGCCCGAGAGGGAGGTGAGCGAGCGGCACTGCGGAGCTTCGTTCTAAGGTAAGTATTTCATAATGAGCTAGTATGCGATGCATACTAGCTCATTATATGTTTGTCTTTCAGGTGTTTGTTTTTAAAAAAAAAAAATTCTGAGGTTTACAACCTCGTTAAAGCAATCCTCCAAATAGTTGAAATTCAAACTCGAAATCCTGGACTAAATCTCAATCCACACATCCTAAAGCAGTCCACAACACATGGTATGAGATCACAAAGAAAAGTTTGTGCTCTTCATGTAAACAATAACCATGAGAGAGGAAACTCATTAGAAAGCTCAGACCACAGACCACTATGTGTATTACAATAACTATCTGCTAGCTAGATGAAACAACAGGAGCAGTATTAAATGGGGGACAAGCTGCAGCAGCAACCTACCCCCAACATTTAAATGTAACTCTTAACCTAACCCTGAAAATTAAATCTTAGCACTAAACCTTAACAATTAAACTTTAATATAACACCGAAATTTAACTGTCTAACCTCAAACCTAAAAGGCCTAAACATAGCTTAACTGGTGAACTCTCTAACATCCTACATTTTGAACTACTGTAACACAAGTTAAAAACAAAAGAATTTAAATTACAGTATATCTATGGCCAAAATGTAAAATCATATATTCAGTTCTACATGGTTCATAGTTGCCAACATTTGAAAAAAATTTCCAGGGACACTTTGCAGCACAGCTATCAATTACTTACCACACCCACTTCCCTGAAGCTCTGCCCACTCTGCATAATTACTCTCCGCCTACTTATCAGATTATAGGGTCTACTTCAGAGAGAGAATTACAGGAATTTGAAAAGGGAATTGAAAACTTGAGGCCAAAGTAGCAGAGTTGGAATAATTCTCCCATTCAGCTGCACTTCTTCTGCCTAAAGTTTAAAATTCTCATCACAATTCCCTGCAATTCTAAAGTGTCAGCTTGTCGGAAGGTGCTCTGCCTCCCCCTGCTGGCGGATTTCGGAAAGTGCACCATGCTGTCACCCTGCCTCCGGTGACACGTTAAATTTGCGACAGGCGGGAAGAGTGAGCGGGCACCGAGAGAGAGACAACCTGCTGCCAGAACTACAACACCTAGCTGGGGTGAGAGCAACACTGTGTGGAACAAAATTTAAAAAAAAAAAAAAAAACGGGAAAAACGGCACAGTTGGCAGGTATGCATGGTTTTCAGCTTTTTCTAGCATGTTCCTATAAATCTGAAAATTTACTTAATGGAGTTCTGTGACACGTATTCACTATGCTCTGTGACTAAGCATTGCTGTGTCACAGAATTTACTGAACCTGCTTTCTGAACTACAGGAGTGCAGGAATCGCTGCTTGCAGGCAGTAAGATACTATGGGATATGAAGTCGTTAGAAACTGAAAGTAAATAGAAGAGGAGAAACTGCAAAGCATACAGAAAATCCAGAAAGTTGTGGGAAAAGATGACCAGCAGACAGGCAGCACTCACTCCATGAAAGAAGATTTTTTAAGTAAGATAATACTGGATTATCAAAAATAGATATGTTTATATTGCTATTACAACGCTGATAAAATAATTTTCTTACTCCTATAGTACAAGTCACAGGATCATAGTTATAAACATATGTTATAAGAAACTACCTTCAGGTGATTGGGAAGCTGCAGAATTATCTGTTATATAACCCCTCTCACTGCCAGTCAGTTTTTATTTTATTAGTGTACTTAGGTTATGGATGTCTTCTCTCTAATTGGAAAAGCTTACTTTTTTATGCTGTGGTATTTCCTCATGATTCTATCAAGCTTCCTGCAGTTCTCAGATAGTTTAAGCCCTTGGCTTCACCTTAGGGAAACTAGACCTAGACCTCATCTGGAGAACATGCAGGGTCGGGCTGTAATAACCTAGGGCACTGGATCCTGCATGGGCAGTCACCTTTGCATGTGGTGCACCATGTTAAGTTAGGGTTCTGTACAGGTCCAGGACAATGATCTACTGTCAGCAGAACCCTATCCATAAAGCCACGATTGGGCTAGTTCCTATACATCCTGTCCAAAGTAAAGAGACATCTGCCATTGCAAGTTGTAGGGCTTCTGCCCTTTTCTAACTATGTGTACTGGCACTCTGATGCCATATGGCTGAAATAGAGTTCAGCCATGGAGCCAGAGTCTTTAAATATTGATGGCATTTTTCTGGCCTTCTGTTACAAGGTCTACATCACACCTAGAAGACATACTTTTGCATGGTGTGAGACTAAGAAACTCCATCTTAGAAAGTACACTGTGGGACTCATCCTGCCCTTTCTTCAGTCTATTCTGGACCAGAATCTGGCCTTGAGTACCATCAAGAGGCATATCGTCTCTCTGGCTGTTCTGTTTCAGAGACTGTTGGCCACTTATTCCTATATTAGGGTTTTGTGCAGTGTGTCACACATGTTTCTCCCCCTGTGTGCTCCCTTGTAATTGCAGGGTGTGGCAGACATTACCTCTATTCTGTTTCCCTTTGGCTCCTTGGTTTGCACATATTACTTCCTGTGTATGTATCCCTGTGACCCAATCTGGTTCTTTTGGCCCTTCAGAGGCGGCCCTTTGAACCTAAGTGCGACCTCACATTCAATGTGGCTTTTATCATTGCTATCACCTCTTTACAGAATGTCTCTGAGTTTGTGGCATTATACTGTAAAAAGCATTTCCTAGTGTTAAAAAAGGACAAAGCTATCCTATAGCCTAAATCCTTCATTATCCCTGAGGTGGTTTTTTCCTTCCATCTCAGCCAGGACTTTAATTTCCCTTCCTCATGTTCTGCCCAAAAACATTTTTCAAGGAAATTTCTTGACATAGTATATGCTGTAAATGTGTAACTCTCAGTCACAGCCTCTTTTTGGCATTCAGACACCTTCTTTGTTCTTTCTGAAGCTCCTTGCTTCTTGCTTCATCATTGCTGGGTGGATTAGACAAGTCATCATTCGAGCCTATAGTCTAAATAATATTAGTCCATTTTAAGGAGCACTCTACTAGATACGTTGGTGCTTTATGGGCTTTTCAGCAACAAGCAGGCATATTTTTCTCCGATTTGCAAGGCTGCCACCTGGTCTTCCGTTCACACATTTGTTGGGTTTTACTAGATGGATGTTCAGGTTTTACCAGAGGGATATTAAAAAAGAATAGCGCAACCATGCAAAAGAAATGACTATCAAATATGGAGACAATCCATAAATAAAAATGGGGGTTTAGTCCCACCATATGGCCATATCGTGCTCAAGCCCACCACTGCGTCAAAGTACCCCATTATCAGTGGGTCCTACACTATCCATAAAAAAGGGGTGAATCCAGCCTCTCTTCCCTTGGAGACAACACTCCTTGCTGGGAAGGTGTGCTAATGCACTGCAGAGGACTTCTCCTATATCTACTTGATAGAGGACACCAATAGAGTACAGGTGTGTGTGGGGGATGGGATGCTCAACCCCATAAGTCTGGTCAGACCGAATACATAATAAACAAGCAAAAAATTGGGGGAGCAAACCCTGAACATGTATATCTAAAGCCGGGGCAGCTATGGATCAAGCAACATGTATATTAAAAAAAAATAGCGCAACCATGCAAAAGAAATGACTATCAAATATGGAGACAATCCATAAATAAAAATGGGGGTTTAGTCCCACCATATGGCCATATCGTGCTCAAGCCCACCACTGCGTCAAAGTACCCCATTATCAGTGGGTCCTACACTATCCATAAAAAAGGGGAGGGATATCCCTTTACCAGAGGGATATTAATGCCAGTTTTGGCATGAAGAGCTGCAATGTGCAATCTGTTCTGCCAAGCTCTTTTTACTCTTACATGGGCCCATTGGCATTTTTTGCTGTGTTGCCAGCCCTTTTTATACATCTCATGGTTGTGACTAGGAACCTGTGTCCTGTACTGTACGATTTAAGAAAATAGGGTATTCCTCTTACCAGTAAAAATCTTTTTCTAGGAGTACAATGCAAGACTTACAGAAGTTCTTTCTATTGTGTTCTTTATGATCTTACTAGGAGTGGGAGGGGCTAAGGCTTGATGAAAGTGGGAGGGGATGTCCTGTAGCTTTCTGTTTAAGCAAAATCCCATCACCTGAAGATAGCTGCAAATAACCCATGGGTATGACTATGTTACCGTGCCCTGTACTGTACTCTAAGAATTGGATTTATTTTTTTAACCTCACTATTTTGCAGATGGATGAACTATTCTGCTCAGCACAGTCACATACAAAGTACAGCACCTGCTGAATTGTTACCACAACCAAAGTTAAAGATGCAGACAGTCCCTTGTGGTGCACGAGTCTTTGAACCAGGATTAAAAGTGAACTCCATTTTGAATTTTTTTTGCATCAAGTAAGAAGCAATCCCCTACTATAACTAAATATTCCTGCATCTTTTGGATAACAGCAGCAATACCTGTATAAACTACTTTGAAAGATGAGATCCATGGGGCTTGATTAATATGTCTTTTAGTTCATAAGACCAATCCTTGCCATCCTTACCCCTTCACTCAGGCAACCAGTCTTTTGAACACCCTAGCTAGTCTTTGCAAGGCACTGCAGATGTCCTAATTTCAGTGGTGCCTATGATAGATGGTCTGTTCTGCCTATTCGGATTTCTTAATAGACAGCCTATACAAACGTCAGAGTTCGCCCTATGGGTAAATGATGGCTCTGTGCTGCTATATAGATGGTTCATGGAGAGCAAGTAACTACCTGGTCACCGTCCATAGCTCTGACTTCCATTTCCCCATGGCTAGATCCTGGGAATAGTACATATATCACATCAAAGATCCCTTCTCTTGGCTGCCAGAAAGTGGTGAAAGGATGGGTAACCAATAGTGGTGCCACAGCAACTTCAAGATGTTTATCTTGGAAATAATATGAGCTATTTTGGTATTTGGGATTTATTTGAACATTGGGAGCAGACATTTATTATGACAAATGAAGGTCACCCTTGAGTTCAAAATATTTTCTGTTTTAAATGTTACAGTTACGCATGTGGCTGGCTGTTATCAGTGATCAAGCAGTGCTCCAGCTTTTTAGGATTGAAACTTTTGTGATAAGAAATTAAATTCTATTAAATTAAATCAAGTTTTAAAGTATGTATATACCATTTGGTCTTATTTGTAATGGACTACTGCCATCCAATCTCTCTACATCTGTAATATGTTTTTCCTTTATGACTTGCTTAGTTCTTTGTAGGGAGGACACATGGTTCTTTTTTCACAGCTGTAATAGAATTACTGTTTGCTCTCTTAATTTTTAAATGGCTGAAATAGAGTATGATTAGTGTTCTGTCTGACAATAAGTTAATCTCTTTCACACTGACAATTTCAGTATATGTAAAGAGCAGAAACAGAAAAACCATACACAAAACAAAAGTTTACAATTAAAAAGGACACATTTAGCTGAAATGGGGGAATTTCCAAAAACATAATTTAAGGTTGGAGTACAGTGGGCACTATTAACCACTTAAGCCCCGGAGGATTTGGCTGCTCAAAGACCAGGGCCTATTTTGCGATTCGGCACTGCGTGACTTTAACGGACAATTGCGCGGTCTTGCGACGCTGTGCCCAAATTAAATTGACGTCCTTTTTTTCCCACAGACAGAGCTTTCTTTTGGTGGTATTTGATCACCTGAGCGATTTTTACTTTTTGATAAAAAAATTTGCAGTAAGCGTTTTTGGATTGGTTTGCGCAAAGGTTATTGCATTTACTAACTAAGGGAAAGATTTATGTCATTTTTATTGTTTTTTTTTTTTTTTAATAATTATTTCCAACTTTATTCACCCACTAAACCATGGGTGTACAACCTTTTGGCCTCTCTGGGCCACATTAAGTATAGAGAAATGTTCTCGGGCCGCATATAAAATATACAATACTATAGTTAAGGTATATAAGTAATAAAATGCCCCCCGCACTAATTTAACGCAACTAGAGGATGATCAAATTAAATTGAATCAGTATACAGAGGCTTACATCTTCTTACATCTTCTGAGCGATAACCACTCTAACCACTCTAACCACCATGACCACCTCAATGATTTGAAGTGGTCATGGTGGTAGGAGTCAGAAACACTGCACATGCTCCCCCCCCCCCCTCGGAGGCAGCCTGAAGTGGGTGAATAATGTTGGAAATAATTATTTCAAATATTTACTCCTACTAATTTACCTAACATATAATCTAGTTGCCTTCAGAATAGTAGACTTTAACCACTTGCCGACCGCCGCACGACTATATGCGGCGGCAGTCAGCCCCTCCTGGGCAAAGCAACATACCGGTACGTCGCTCGCCCACGAGCCTCTTGGAGGCGAGCGAGCGCCGCCGGAGGCGCGCTCCCGCCCCTGCTCGTTCCCTGACATCCCCGCACGAGTGACCGGCGGCTCCGATGTCCGCCGGCCACTGACGATCTCCAGCTGGAGAGGGAGAAAGGCAGGCGGCTAATGTAAACACAGCGGCCTGTCATTCTCCCTGATGTAACTGAAGAGATCATACGATCCTGTCTCTGTGGTTACATCACAAGCCACGCCCCTTGACAGTTAGAATCACGCCCCTAGGGACACACTTAACCCCTTGATCACTAAAAAAGTTAACCCCTTCCCTGCCAGTGTCATTTTTACAGTAACAGTGCATATTTATAGCACTGATTACTGTAGTAATGTCACTGGTACCCCCAAAAGTGTCAAAAATGTCAGTCAAGGGTCCGATCTGTCTGCCGCAATGTCGCAGTCCCGCAAAAAAAATCGCAGATTGCCGCCATTACTCGTTAAAAAAAACCAACAAAAATGACATAAATCTTTCCCTTAGTTAGTAAAAGCAATAACTTTTGCGCAAACCAATCAAAATACGCTTTTTGCGACTTTTTTTACCAAACATATGTAGCAGAAAACAAATTGGGCTAAAATGTTAAAAAAATTTGATTTTTATATTTTTTGGGGGGGAATTTCATATAAAAAATTTGGAAATATTGTTATTTTTGCAAAATTGTCATTTTTTTTTGTTTATAGCACATGATCAAAAAATCGCACAGGTGATCAAATACCACCAAAAGAAAGCTCTGTTTGTGGGGAAAAAAGGACATCAATTTCATTTGGGGTACAGTGTCGCACGACCGCGCAATTGTCCGTTAAATTCACGCAGTGCCGAATCGCAAATACCCCCTGTTCAGGAAGGGGGTAAAATCTTCCAAGGCTTAAGTGGTTAAAGTACCTAAGTACCTGTCACCAGCCCAACAGAGTACCCAAGTACCTATCTGCACAACATCAGAGTACCCGAGTACCTGTATCCAGCCCAGAGCACCAGCGTACATATCTCCAGCCCATCAGGGTACCCGAGTACCTATCTCCAGCCCATCAAAGTAACCGAGTACCTATCTGCAGCCCATAAGAGTACCCAACTATCTGTCTCCAGCCCATCAGAGTACCCAAGTACCTGTCTGCAGTCCATCAGAGTACCCAACTATCTGTCTCCAGCCCATCAGAGTACCCGAGTACTTGTCTACAGCCCATCAGAGTATCCGAGTACCTATCTGCCGCCCATCAGAGTACCTGAGTACCTGTCTCCAGCCCTTCGGAGTACCCGAGCACCTGTCCCCAACCCATCAGAGTACCCGAGTACCTGCCTCCAGCCCAGAGTACCCGAGTACCTATCTGCAGACCATCAGAGTACCCAAGTACCTGTCTCCTGCCCATTAGAGTACCTGAGTATCTATATCAGAGTACCCGTGTACCTGTCTCCAGCCCATCAGAGTACCTGAGTACATCTCTGCAGCTCATCTGAGTACCTAAGTACCTATTTGCAGCCCATCAGAGTACCTGAGTACCTATCTGCAGCCCATGAGAGTACCCGAGTACCTGTCTCCAGCCCATAGTACTCAGGTACCTATCTGCAGTGTATCAGAGTACCCGAGTACCTGTCTCCAGCCCATTCGAGTACCCAAGTACCTGTCTCCAGCACATTAGAGTACCTGAGTACCTATATCAGAGTACCCGAGTAGCTGTCTCCAGCCCATCAGAGTACCTGAGTACATCTCTGCAGCTCATCTGAGTACCCCAGTACCTATTTGCAGGCCATCAGAGTACCTGAGTACCTATCTGCATGCCATGAGAGTACCTGAGTACCTGTCTGCAGCCCATCATGGTACCCGAGTACCTGTCTCCAGCCCTTTAGAGCAGTGGTCCTCAACCCTGGCCTACAGGGCCCACTAACAGGCCAGATTTGCAAGATAACTGAAATACATCCCAGGTGATATCATTTGCTGCTCAGTGATTGCAGTACTCTAGTCTGCATTTCCCCAAGGTAATACTTAAAATCTGGCCTGTTAGTGGGCCCTGAGGACCGGAGTTGAGGACCACTGCTTTAGAGTACCCAAGTACCTGTATCCAGCCCATTAGAGTACCCGAGTACCTATACCAGAGCATCCAAGTACCTATCTGCAGTCCATCAGATTACCCGAGTACCTGTCTCCAGCCCATCAGAGTACCTGAGTACTTGTAGGAAAAGAATTAGCCGCACATCCAGGGATTCCAATAGGTTTCAAATACCTTTAATTCCAAAAGTTGCAAATGATGACACCAAAGACACCAGCATGAAGTCTCGTAGACGCGTTTCACACATACATCTTGTGCTTAATCATACTCGTACCTGAGTATCTCTCTGCAGCTCATCAGAGTACCTATCTGCAGCCCATCAGAATACCCAAGTACCTATCTGCAGCCCATAAGAGAACCTGAGTACATGTCTCCAGCCCAGAGCACCAGAGTACCAGTCTCAAGCCCATCAGAGTACACGAGTACCTGTCTCCATCCCATCAGAGTACCTGAGTACCTAACTCCAGCCCATCAGAGCATCCGAGTACCTATATCAGAGCACCCAAGTACCTATCTGCAGCCCAACAGATTACCTGAGTAACTATCTGTAGCCCATAAGAGTGCCCTAATACCTGTCTCCAGCCCAGAGCACCTATCTGCATCCCATCAGAGTACATGAGTAACTATCTGCAGCCCATCAGAGTACCCGAGTATCTGTCTCCAGCCCATCAGAGTACCCGAGTACCTGTCTCCACCCCACCAGAGTACCTGAGTACCTATCTTCAGCCCATCAGAGGACCTGAGTACCTGTCTCCAGCCCTTCGGAGTACCCCAGTACCTTCCCAGTACCCCAATACCTGCCTCAAGCCCATCAGACTACCCAAGTACCTCTCTTCAGCCCATCAGAATACCTGAGTATCTGTCTCCAGCCCAGAGCACCAGAGTACCTATCTGCAGCCCATCAGAGTACCCGAGTACCTGTCTCCAGCCCATCAGAGTGCCCGAGTACCTATCTGCAGCCCATCAGAGTGCCCAAGTATCTGTCCAAACTGTAGCCCATCAGAGTACCCGAGTATCTGTCTCCAGCCCCTTTAGAGTACCCGAGTACCTGTCTCCAGCCCAACAGAGTAGCCAAGTACCTGTCTCCAGCCCATCAGAGTTCCCGAGTATCTATCTCCAGCCCATCAGAGTTCCCGAGTATCTATCTCCAGCCCATCAGAGTACCCGAGTACCTGTCTTTAGCCCTTTGGAGTACCCCAGTACATGTCCCCAGTCCATGCCAGGACCCCAGTACCTGCCTCAAGCCCATCAGATTACCCAAGTACCTCTCTTCAGCCCATCAGAATACCCGAGTATCTGTCTCCAGCCCAGAGCACCAGAGTACCTATCTGCAGCCCATCAGAGTACCCGAGTACCTGTCTCCAGCCCTTCAGAGTACCCGAGTACCTATCTGCAGCCCATCAGAGTACCCAAGTATCTGTCCAAACTGTAGCCCATCAGAGTACCCGAGTATCTGTCTCCAGCCCCTTTAGAGTACCCGAGTACCTGTCTCCATCCCAACAGAGTACCCGAGTACCTGTCTCCATCCCAACAGAGTATCCGAGTACCTGTCTCCAGCCCATCAGAGTTCCTGAGTATCTATCTCCAGCCCATCAGCATACCCGAGTAGCTATCTGCAGCCCATCAGAGTACCCAAGTACCTGTCTCCAGTCCAGAGTACCCGAGTACCTTTCTCCAATCCAGAGTACCAGAGTAACTGTCTCTAGCCCATCAGAGTACCCAAGTACCTGTCTCCAGCCCATCAGAGTATCTGAGTATCTGTCTCCAGCCCATCAGAGTACCCGAGTACCTATCTCAAGCCCACCAGAGTACCCGAGTACCTATCTGCAGCCCATCAGAGTACCTGAGTACCTGTCTCCAGCCCTTTGGAATACCCGAGTACCGGTCCCCAGCCCATTAGAGTACCTGAGTACCTGTCTCCAGCCCTTTGGAATACCCGAGTACCGGTCCCCAGCCTATCAGAGTACCAGAGTACCTGTCTCCAGCCCAGAGTACCCGAGTATCTATCTGCAGTCCATCAGAGTACCCAAGTACCTATCTGCAGCCCATCAGAGGACCTGAGTGCCTGTCTCAGCCCTTCAGAGTACCTGAGTATATGTCCCCAGCCCATCCCAGTACCCCAGTACCTGCCTTAAGCCCATCAGAGTACCCTAGTACCTCTCTTCATCCCATCAGAGTTCCAGAGTATCTGTCTCCAGCCCAGAGCACCAGAGTACCTATCTGCAGCACATCAGATTACCCAAGTATCTGTCCAAACTATAGCCTATCAGAATACCCAAGTATCTGTCTCCAGCCCCTTTAGAGTACCCGAGTACCTGTCTCCAGCCCAACAGAGTCCCTAAGTACCTGTCTCCAGCCCATCAGAGTTCCAGAGTATCTATCTCCAGCCCATCAGAGTACCCGAGTAGCTATCTGAAGCCCATCAGAGTACCCGAGTACCTGTCTCCAGTCCAGAGTACCCGAGTACCTTTCTCCAGTCCAGAGTACCTGTCTCTAGCCCATCAGAGTACCCAAGTACCTGTCTCCAGCCCATCAGAGTACCCAGGTACCTATCTGCAGCCCATCAGAGTACCTGAGTACCTGTCTCCAGCCCTTCAGAGTACCCGAGTACCTGTCTCCAGCCCAGAGTATCTATCTGCAGCCCATCAGAGCACCCAAGTATCTGTCCAAACTATAGCCTATCAGAATACCCAAGTATCTGTCTCCAGCCCCTTTAGAGTACCCGAGTACCTGTCTCTAGCCCAACAGAGTCCCTGAGTACCTGTCTCCAGCCCATCAGAGTTCCAGAGTATCTATCTCCAGCCCATCAGAGTACCCGGGTAGCTATCTGAGGCCCATCAGAGTACCCGAGTACCTGTCTCCAGTCCAGAGTACCCGAGTACCTTTCTCCAGTTCAGAGTACCAGAGTACCTGTCTCTAGCCCATCAGAGTACCTGAGTACCTGTCTCCAGCCCTTCGGAGTACCCAAGTACCTGTCTCCAGCCCAGAGTACCCAAGTACCTATCTGCAACCCGTGCCTCAAAGATTATAGGTTGGGGTGTTTGCTTTGTCCTGGTGCTCCAGCAGTCAATGCCATTTTTGGAGGTGGTCTGTACACCAGCTGTGTACAGGACACCTCAAGGTTGCCATATTGCATTGCATTTTACACATATTGAAACTGCTACAGTTTGAAAAAAGTCATTTTTAACCACATTAAATTACGTTATGGCTTGTGTAGCAATTATTTTTGCTATATAAATTTTTTTATTTGCTATATTTTTTCCACAAAAGTGGAGTTACCCTTTAATATAAATTGCAGCTCCCAGCTGGGTTATCACATCATTATGTGTGGTCTGGTATTGATCCAATATGATAAAAATATACAGTATATATAGGAAATTGTGGGAAGCACACACGTGGTAACCTAGGTTTGTAGGACATTTAAAGAATGAGAATGTATATTATAATAAAAGCATAAGTATCTCGACAAAATGAACATATGGGCAGTTGAAGCATAAATTACATCTAATCTTAAAAATGTAACATTATGAACATAAGCATTGGAAATGTATTTTCAACTTCTTAATTAAATTGAATACAGCTTCACAGAAAAAAGGTTGGCAAAAAAAGATTGTGGTTGACAAATTAGTATTGCCAAAGGCATGGGAAATCTGTTTAGCAATTCGCTTAGCAGCACCAGTCAATTCCAAGCATGTTTGGGTTTCCTTTGATACAGAGCAAACATTTAGTTCTATCGTTGCTTGGAATGTTTCTCAGTTGATAAGGTGGTATGTGATCCATATGGCCAATGCAAGACAGCAGTTTGGTTGTGTAGTTTACTGCACCCTCAAGCTCATCAGAAGTAATATGACACAGGAGTGCTGCATCATAGACATATGAGGAGGAGCAACAGTTGCCTGGATTGCTTTGGTGATGAGGAGGAAATCTGTCACTGTTGCTTACTAAATTGACCCAGTAACCAGACAAGCTAAAAATAGTGTAGCACAGTGGGCAACATTAGCAGCAGCAGGAAGTGATGTGTTTATGTCCCCTGAGTTTTCTGGTGTAGATCATATTGAAGATATGGAGGAAAGCTCTTGGTGACTATGGTCTTAGTGCATTTGTGCAACACATTGCAATTCAGGGCAACACAGTGGTGTTGAGATTATGGTGCTTTGCAAAACTAAAGTTTCTAAAGCTGAGTTTGGACCTCCAATCCAATTTCTGCATTTATAATTTGCAAATGGTGAAGGATCTATCAGTTAGTGATGTTACAAAAATAATGCCTGGGATACCCACTCTAAATGACTGTTCTATTTTAACTAATGCTCGTTCTTGACTTGGCACCCTACAAAATACTTTCAAAGTAGTTCTTGCTCCTGATAATTTGTTTTCTGTTTGATGATACATTAATATGACAAGGGTTGAGCGAACACGGACTGTATTATTCGTGTCCGTACCGGATAATTGGATTTTTGTTACCCGGACACGGACCCGAAAACGTTACTGTATATTCGGGTTTAAAATCCGTGTTCGGTAATTTTATTTTCTGTTTTGTATGAAATGGCGCGGTTTTAATGGCGCAGTTTCAACAGCCAATCAACAAGCGTTTAACTGGTGTGCCATAGAAGCCATCACAGCCATGCCTACTAATGGCATGGCTGTGATTGGCCAGCTGAAGCATGTGACCCAGGTCTTTATAAGCTAGAGACACAGCGCGGTGTGCGTCAGTCTGTTCTAGTGTAGGGAGAGAGCACACACAACGGTGCTGGCTGCTGCTGATTAGGGACAGAGACAGGAAAAAAAAAACATTGTGGCTGAAAAGAATGTAGGGACAGGTCGGAGTGTAGGCATGGAAAGATAGAAAAGCATTTTAGGGACAGGCTGGAGAGAGTAGGCAGGGAGAGATTAGGAGACACAGGACAGAACAATCGTCCGTTAGCGATCTACATCGATTTTGCTGTGTGGGGGGTGGTGCAGTGAACAATCTTTTTGCCCTCACTTGAGCCCACTGAGGAGGAGGAGGGAGAAAAAAAAATATTTTTATCAGTCTGTTGTATGCAGCGTTCAGCTATATTTTACTACACAGTGCTGTTCTAATCTGCTATTTAAAAATTACAAATTAAAATTTTTTTTTTCCTTCATAGCCTGCTGCTGACCGTGACATAAAACATAAGACACTGCTGTGTTCACATCTGCTATTGAAAAATCACCAATTTTATATACTTTTTTCTATTCCGCTATTCAAAATACACCCTTTTGGGGTGAAAAAAATTAAATTGCGGCATAGTCTGTATCGGAACGTGTGAGATACACCTTTTAAATTTGTTTGGCGCATTTCCTTCCAAAGCCGAGGATTGCCGGGCGCTTCAGTTTGCCTCCTGTTCCGAACTCCTCCTACTCCTCTTCCTCATCCTCATCCTCCCTTTAGGGTACAAAAAATTGTAATCGGGTCCTAGTCTGGGTTTGTACGTGTGAGATACACAGTTTTATATACTTTTTTCTATTCCGCTATTCAATATACACCCTTTTGGGGTGAAAAAAATTAAATTGCGGCATAGTCTGTATCGGTACGTGTGAGATACACCTTTTAAATTTGTTTGGCGCATCTCCTTCCACCGCCGAGGATTGCAGGGCGCTTCAGTTTGCCTCCTGTTCCGAACTCCTCCTACTTTTACCACTCTTCCTCATCCTCATCCTCCCTTTAGGGTACAAAAAATTGTAATCGGGGCCTAGTCTGTGTTTGTACGTGTGAGATACACCGTTTTATATACTTTTTTCTATTCCGCTATTTAATATACACCCTTTTGGGGTGAAAAAAATTAAATTGCGGCATAGTCTGTATCGGTACGTGTGAGATACACCTTTTTAATTTGTTTGGCGCATCTCCTTCCACCGCCGAGGATTGCAAGGCACTTCAGTTTGCCTCCTGTTCCAAAGTCCTCCTACTCCTCCTCCTCATCCTTCCTTTAGGGTACAAAAAATTGTAATCGGGGCCTAGTCTGTGTTTGTATGTGTGAGATACACCGTTTTATATACTTTTTTCTATTCCGCAAATTCAATATACACCCTTTTGGGGTGAAAAAAATTAAATTGCGGCATGGTCTGTATCAGTACGTGTGAGATACACCTTTTAAATTTGTTTGGCGCATCTCCTTCCATCGCCGAGGATTGCAGGGCGCTTCAGTTTGCCTCCTGTTCCGAACTCCTACTACTTTTACTCCTCTTCCTAATCCTCATCCTCCCTTTAGGGTACAAAAAATTGTAATCGGGGCCTAGTCTGTGTTTGTACGTGTGAGATACACCGTTTTATATACTTTTTTCTATTCCGCTATTCAATATACACCCTTTTGGGGTGAAAAAAATTAAATTGCGGCATAGTCTGTATCGGTACGTGTGAGATACACCTTTTAAATTTGTTTGGCACATCTCCTTCCACCGCCGAGGATTGCAGGGCGCTTCAGTTTGCCTCCTGTTCTGAAGTCCTCCTACTCCTCATCCTCATCCTCCCTTTAGGGTACAAAAAATTGTAATCGGGGCCTAGTCTGTGTTTGTACGTGTGAGATACACCGTTTTATATACTTTTTTCTATTCCGCTATTCAATATACACCCTTTTGGGGTGAAAAAAATTAAATTGCGGCATAGTCTGTATCGGTACGTGTGAGATACACGTTTTAAATTTGTTTGGCGCATCTCCTTCCACCGCCGAGGATTGCAGGGCGCTTCAGTTTGCCTCCTGTTCCGAAGTCCTCCTACTCCTCATCCTCATCCTCCCTTTAGGGTACAAAAATTGTAATCGGGGCCTAGTCTGTGTTTGTATGTGTGAGATACACCGTTTTATATACTTTTTTTCTATTCCGCTATTCAATATACACCCTTTTGGGGTGAAAAAAATTAAATTGCGGCATGGTCTGTATCGGTACGTGTGAGATACACCTTTTAAATTTGTTTGGCGCATCTCCTTCCACCGCCGAGGATTGCAGGGCGCTTCAGTTTGCCTCCTGTTCCGAACTCCTACTACTTTTACTCCTCTTCCTCATCCTCATCCTCCCTTTAGGGTACAAAAAATTGTAATCGGGGCCTAGTCTGTGTTTGTACGTGTGAGATACACCGTTTTATATACTTTTTTCTATTCCGCTATTCAATATACACCCTTTTGGGGTGAAAAACATTAAATTGCGGCATAGTCTGTATTGGTACGTGTGAGATACACCTTTTAAATTTGTTTGGCGCATCTCCTTCCACCGCCGAGGATTGCAGGGCGCTTCAGTTTGCCTCCTGTTCCGAACTCCTCCTACTCCTCTTCCTCATCCTCATCCTCCCTTTAGGGTACAAAAAACTGTAATCGGGGCCTAGTCTGTGTTTGTACGTGTGAGATACACCGTTTTATATACTTTTTTTCTATTCCGCTATTCAATATACACCCTTTTGGGGTGAAAAAAATTAAATTGCGGCATAGTCTGGATCGGTACGTGTGAGATACACCTTTTAAATTTGTTTGGCGCATCTCCTTCCACCGCCGAGGATTGCAGGGCGCTTAAGTTTGCCTCCTGTTCCGAACTCCTCCTACTCCTCATCCTCCCTTTAGGGTACAAAAAATTGTAATCGGGGCCTAGTCTGTGTTTGTACGTGTGAGATACACCGTTTTATATACTTTTTTTCTATTCCGCTATTCAATATACACCCTTTTGGGGTGAAAAAAATTAAATTGCGGCATAGTCTGGATCGGTACGTGTGAGATACACCTTTTAAATTTGTTTGGCGCATCTCCTTCCACCGCCGAGGATTGCAGGGCGCTTAAGTTTGCCTCCTGTTCCGAACTCCTCCTACTTTTACTCCTCTCCCTCATCCTCATGCTCCCTTTAGGGTACAAAAAATTGTAATCGGGGCCTAGTCTGTGTTTGTACGTGTGAGATACACCGTTTTATATACTTTTTTCTATTCCGCTATTCAATATACACCCTTTTGGGGTGAAAAAAATTAAATTGCGGCATAGTCTGTATTGGTACGTGTGAGATACACGTTTTAAATTTGTTTGGCGCATCTCCTTCCACCGCCGAGGATTGCAGGGCACTTCAGTTTGCCTCCTGTTCCGAAGTCCTCCTACTCCTCATCCTCATCCTCCCTTTAGGGTACAAAAAATTGTAATCGGGGCCTAGTCTGTGTTTGTATGTGTGAGATACACCGTTTTATATACTTTTTTCTATTCCGCTATTCAATATACACCCTTTTGGGGTGAAAAAAATTAAATTGCGGCATGGTCTGTATCGGTACGTGTGAGATACACCTTTTAAATTTGTTTGGTGCATCTCCTTCCACCGCCGAGGATTGCAGGGCGCTTCAGTTTGCCTCCTGCTCCAAAGTCCTCCTACTCCTCATCCTTATCCTCCCTTTAGGGTACAAAAAATTGTAATTGGGGCCTAGTCTGTGTTTGTACGTGTGAGATACACCAATTTATATACTTTTTTCTATTCCGCTATTAAATATACACCCTTTTGGGGTGAAAAAAATTAAATTGTGGCATAGTCTGTATCGGTACGTGTGAGATACACCTTTTAAATTTGTTTGGCGCATCTCCTTCCACCGCCGAGGATTGCAGGGCGCTTCAGTTTGCCTCCTGTTCCGAACTCCTCCTACTCCTCTTCCTCATCCTCATCCTCCCTTTAGGGTACAAAAAACTGTAATCGGGGCCTAGTCTGTGTTTGTACGTGTGAGATACACCGTTTTATATACTTTTTTCTATTCCGCTATTCAATATACACCCTTTTGGGGTGAAAAGAATTAAATTGCGGCATAGTCTGTATCGGTACGTGTGAGATACACCTTTTAAATTTGTTTGGCGCATCTCCTTCCACCGTCGAGGATTGCAGGGCGCTTCAGTTTGCCTCCTGTTCTGAAGTCCTCCTACTCCTCATCCTCATCCTCCCTTTAGGATACAAAAAATTGTAATCGGGGCCTAGTCTGTGTTTGTACGTGTGAGATACACCGTTTTATATACTTTTTTTTTATTCCGCTATTCAATATACACCCTTTTGGGGTGAAAAAAATGAAATTGTGGCATAGTCTGGATCGGTACGTGTGAGATACACCTTTTAAATTTGTTTGGCGCATCTCCTTCCACCGCCGAGGATTGCAGGGCGCTTAAGTTTGCCTCCTGTTCCGAACTCCTCCTACTTTTACTCCTCTCCCTCATCCTCATGCTCCCTTTAGGGTACAAAAAATTGTAATCGGGGCCTAGTCTGTGTTTGTACGTGTGAGATACACCGTTTTATATACTTTTTTCTATTCCGCTATTCAATATACACCCTTTTGGGGTGAAAAAAATTAAATTGCGGCATAGTCTGTATTGGTACGTGTGAGATACACGTTTTAAATTTGTTTGGCGCATCTCCTTCCACCGCCGAGGATTGCAGGGCACTTCAGTTTGCCTCCTGTTCCGATGTCCTCCTACTCCTCATCCTCATCCTCCCTTTAGGGTACAAAAAATTGTAATCGGGGCCTAGTCTGTGTTTGTATGTGTGAGATACACCGTTTTATATACTTTTTTCTATTCCGCTATTCAATATACACCCTTTTGGGGTGAAAAAAATTAAATTGCGGCATGGTCTGTATCGGTACGTGTGAGATACACCTTTTAAATTTGTTTGGTGCATCTCCTTCCACCGCCGAGGATTGCAGGGCGCTTCAGTTTGCCTCCTACTCCAAAGTCCTCCTACTCCTCATCCTTATCCTCCCTTTAGGGTACAAAAAATTGTAATTGGGGCCTAGTCTGTGTTTGTACGTGTGAGATACACCAATTTATATACTTTTTTCTATTCCGCTATTAAATATACACCCTTTTGGGGTGAAAAAAATTAAATTGTGGCATAGTCTGTATCGGTACGTGTGAGATACACCTTTTAAATTTGTTTGGCGCATCTCCTTCCACCGCCGAGGATTGCAGGGCGCTTCAGTTTGCCTCCTGTTCCGAACTCCTCCTACTCCTCTTCCTCATCCTCATCCTCCCTTTAGGGTACAAAAAATTGTAATCGGGGCCTAGTCTGTGTGTGTAAGATACACCGTTTTATATACTTTTTTCTATTACGCTATTCAATATACACCCGTTTGGGGTGAAAAAAAATTAAATTGCGGCATAGTCTGTATCGGTACATGTGAGATACACCTTTTTAATTTGTTTGGCGCATCTCCTTCCACCGCCGAGGATTGCAGGGAGCTTCAGTTTTCCTCCTGTTCTGAACTCCTCCTACTCCTCTTCCTCATCCTCATCCTCCCTTTAGGGTACAAAAAATTGCAATCGGGGCCTAGTCTGTGTTTGTACGTGTGAGATACACCGTTTTATATACTTTTTTCTATTGCACTATTCAATATACACCCTTTTGGGGTGAAAAAAAATTACATTTCGGGATACTTTGCATATTTGACTGTGAGATACACCCGTTGTATTTCTATACTGTTTTTCTATTCCGCTATTTAATAAACACCCTTTCGCGGTAAAAAAAATTAAATTGCGGCATAGTTTGCATATTTGACTGTGAGATACACCCGTGGGATACTGTTGTTGTTTTGTTCTGCTATTCAATAAACACCTTTCTCGGGCAAGATCATAAATTACAGAAATATGAGGAGAACGTCAAATAGGGGTCGTGGCCTGGGTCGTGGTGCTGCTGGTAGAGCTCCTGTTGCAAGGAGAGGACGTGGTCGATCTGTGCCAGCTACACGCACAAGTGAAACACCTTCCTTAAAGTGTGAGTAGGCGACAGAACCTGCAGCAGTATTTGGTAGGGCATCATGCGCCTCTACAAGTGTTGAGGCAAGAACAAGTACAGGTGATAGTAGATTGGGTTGCTGACAGTGCCTCCAGTTCCTTCACATTTGCTCCCACCGAGTCTACTGCAGAAAGGTCAGAGTTGGCACCTGCAGCCGATGTCCAACCGTCATTCACCTCACCCCCTTGCAAATCAGGCAAGCAGTCTGAGCCCCAAGTCATGCAGCAGTCTCTTCTTCTTTTTGATGACTCTGTCAGCAGGGTTTCCAAAGGGCCATCCACCTAGCCCTGCCCCAGAAGTGGAAGAGATTGAGTGCAGCGATGCCCAACCACTTATTTCTCAAGATGAGTACATGGAAGGACCATCGCAGCACGTCTCCGATGATGATGAAATGCAGGTGCCAACTGCAGCGGCACTCAGAATTGTGGAGACCGACAAGGAGGGCAGGGGTGAAGACTGGGTGGAAGATGATGTGGAGGACGAGGAGGTCCTCGACCCCACATGGAATGAAGGTCATGCAGGTGACCTGAGTAGTTTGGAGGAAGAGGCGGTGGTCGCACAGAGCCACCAGCACAGCAGAAGAGGGAGCAGGGTGCAGAAGCGGAGCGGCCGTGCCCTAGATACTACGCCTGCTACTGCCCAACGCAGCAAGGGACCGAGCGCACCAAAGCCAGGTCAAAGGAGTTCTCTAGCGTGGAAGTTCTTCAGACAATGTGCTGATGACAGGACACGAGTGGTGTGCACGCTGTGCAATCAGAGCCTGAAGCGAGGCATAAACCTTCTCAACCTGAGCACAACCTGCATGATCAGGCATCTAAGTGCAAAGCACGAGCTGCAGTGGAGTAGACACCTTCAAAACCAAGAAAGGTCTCTGGCTCCTCCTGCTTCCTCTTCTGCTGCAGTCTCGGCCTCTTCATCCACCTCTGTAGTGATACCGGCACCTGCCACCCCGCAAACAGAGGATCTGTCAGCAACACCACCACCTGGGTCACCAACCATCTCCACAATGTCCCATGGAAGCGTTTAGCTTTCCATCTCCCAAACACTTCAGAGGAAGAAGAACTACCCCTCTACCCACCCGCGATCCCGGCCCTGAATGCCAGCATTTCAAAATTCTTGGCCTTTGAAATTCTGTCATTCCATCTGGTGGAGACGCACAGTTTTAAAAGCCTTATGTCGGTGGCTGTCCCACAGTACGTCGTGCCCAGCCGCCACTACTTTTCCAGGCAAGCCATCCCTTCCCTGCACAACCAAGTGGGGGAAAAAATCAGGTGTGCACTGCGCAACGCCATCTGTGGCAAGGTCCACCTAACTACCGATACGTGGACCAGTAAGCACGGTCAGGGGCGTTATATCTCCCTAACGGAGATATAAGCGCGAGTACAAATGCAGTGGCGGCTGGGCCTGAGGCGGATAGCAATTTGGCGCATGTCCTTCCACCACCGAGGATTGCAGGGCGCTTCAGTTTGCCTCCTGTTCCTAACTCCTCCTACTCCGCTTCCTCATCCTCTACCGCCTCCTCATCCGGTCAGCGTAACACCTTCACCACCAACTTCAGCACA
This sequence comes from Pelophylax lessonae, assembly GCF_965119305.1. Taxonomy (NCBI): domain Eukaryota; kingdom Metazoa; phylum Chordata; class Amphibia; order Anura; family Ranidae; genus Pelophylax; species Pelophylax lessonae. The sequence continues at coordinate 513,942,007 of NC_138770.1, read as the reverse complement.
GCCAGGGGTAAACGACAGCAGGCAGTTTTAAAACGTGCCTGTTTGGAGGAAAAACCACACACCGCGCAGGAGTTGTGGAGGAGCATGAAACAGCAGACAAATGAGTGGTTGCTGCCAGCGAGCCTCAAGCCCGGCCTGGTGGTGTGCGATAACGGGCGAAATCTCATAGCAGCTCATGCTGGAAAGACTGTGTGAGCAGCAGCAGGCCATAGTGGAGTTTCAGCTGCAGCACGCACGCGTGAGTCGCTCTGCAGAACAGCACCACTTCACCACCAATAACTGGGCCTCCATGCAAGACCTGTGTGCCTTGTTGCGCTGTTTTGAGTACTCCACCAACATGGCCAGTGCCGATGATGCCGTTGTCAGCTTAACTATCCCACTTCTATGCCTCCTTCAAAAAATGATTCGGGCGATGATGGAAGAGGATGTGGCACAGGAGGAGGAGGTGGAGGAGGAAGAGGGATAATTTCCAAGGCTTTCAGGGCAGTCATTCACAAGTGGCTCAGAGGGTGGGTTCCTGCACCCACAAACGCCAGGTACACAATTGTCCAGCAGGGGCACAGTTCTGGAGGATGAGGAGGATGAGGAGGAGGAGGAGATGGAGGAGGAGATGGAACCATGTTCACAGCAGGGTGGCACCCAGGCCAGCTCATGGCCATCACTGGTGCGTGGCTGGGGGATACAGAGGACACAGACGATACACCTCCCACAGAGGACAGCCTTTCGTTGTCTCTGGGCAGCCTGGCACACATGAGCGATTACATGCTGCAGTGTCTCCACAACGACCTCCGAGTTGCCCACATTCTAACTTGTGCTGATTACTGGGTGGCCACGCTGCTGGATCCCCGTTACAAGGACAACGTACCGTCCTTAATTCACAAGCGCTGGTAGACACGATGCTGCTGGCATTCCCACCTGACAGCGGGGCCACAGTGGAAGCACAAGGCCAAGGCAGAGGAGGAGGAGGAAGAGGTCGCCAACGCAACCAGGGCACCGCCAGCACCTCAGAAGGCAGGGTTAGCATGGCCGAAATGTGGAAAAGCTTTGTCAGCACGCCACAACAAACAGCAGCACCAGCAGCTCATTTGGAACATCTTAGCAGGAGGCAGCATTTCACCAACATGGTGGAGCAGTATGTGTGCACACGCCTACATGTAGTGAATGACGGGTCTGCCCCCTTCAACTTCTGGGTCTCCAAATTGGGCACATGGCCTGAGCTTGCCCTTTACGCCTTGGAGGTGCTGGCGTGCCCTGCAGCCAGTGTATTATCTGAACGTGTATTTAGCACGGCTGGGGGCGTTATCACAGAAAAGCGCAGCCGCCTGTCCAGAGACAATGTGGACAAGCTCACATTCATTAAAATGAACCAGGCATGGATCCCACAGGACTTTGTGGAGAATAGAGATGGATACCGGCCTTACCCAGCCATTGTTATATTTTTGATCTTTCTCACTCTTTTGGGGTGTACCCTAATTTAAAATGACTAAAAAGAAGCAGTGTTGGCTACCTCATCCCCCTCCACCGCTGCGTCCACCTACACCGCCACATCCACCGCCACCTCAACCTCCCTCCTACTCCTTATGGGCCTCGTCCTTCACAGATGAAGAAAATTGTTTTATTTTTCTGTTTTTTTTTGTTGCTTTAAGTTATTTCCCTATCCACATTTGTTTGCAGAGCACTTGCCATGCTCTTAACTACATTTTGCTGCCATTTGCAGCACTCTAGCCCTTTCCATTGGTTTTTTAGAGCCATTTTAGTGCCTTAAAGTTCGGGTCCCCATTGACTTCAATGGGGTTCGGTGTCCGGGTCAAGTTCGGAAAAAGTCCGGGTCACGGACTCGGATTTTTTTCAAGTTCGGCCGGACCCACGAACACGGACATCCAGGTGTCCGCTCAACTCTAAATATGACTCATCACCATCTTCAATGCCTCCACCTTGCTCTCATTCTCTGCACTATACAGTATATATTGGCATACAGTACAAGTATATTCCAGCATGCTGTAAAAAAAATCTGTAATTAAAGAACACTGTCATACACAAAAGGATTCAAAGTATTTCTAACATTTCTTCCATGGAGACCCCAAGGGTATAATACAGCCTTCAAATCATATACTGTATATAAATATGTAATTTGCTAAGTACCTAAAATCCAAGTATAATATACAGTATATTATGATACATTATGTGGTTCTAATACATTATAACATAATATGTTACACTATGTACCCCTTTTTTAAAATCATACCTAATAAAGATTTTATTTTTTATATATTTTAAATATTGTCATTGACATTACATATCATTTTTTGCTCAAGTGTATAAACATTTACATGCAGAGGAGATTCAGTTATGTAAAATGTGGCTAAAGAAGGAATGTGTGAATGTTGGTTATAGCTTTTTGAATGGCAACTCACTCCTGAATAGCAAAACAAACAATAATCAGTGCAACTGTGTTAATAAGTGAGGTATGTTTTCTACATACGCCTATTTGACAGGAAGACCACTTCCCAGACGATCATGTGTTTTGGTACTCTGCTCTCTGAGGTGGAGGGCTCAGAGGTTTGGCTAAAGACAAGTATCAACTTAGCTCTGGCTAGAATGTTTCATACATAATATGTTTATATCTTCATCCTATTTAATTTGTGCCAATTGAAGAAGTTCAGACACACTCTTGAAAGAGCTTCTTTCATATACAGATTTCTTTATTTAACATAACCTCTAAGTCCTGGAAGTTGATGAAAAAATGTTGAGTAACAGTATTTTTGTATTTAGTGTTCAAGGTTTTCATCTTGTTTATGAAACCTTGTCGAGATGTCATTCTGTTCATTAAAGGATAAAAAAAATAAATAAATAAAAAATGGTAAAATCCTTATTTAACAAAAATTATACTTGTGTGGAATTTCTTAACATCTGTATGAACACATTTAAAAATATACTTTGATTTTTCTAAATTTAGATGAAGGAGGTGTACATAGTGTTTGGTGTATGGGCTATATTCTGGTCCAAAATATTAAAACATAATATCATTTTGAAAAGGATGACATTCATTTTATGTGCAGGGGTTATACTGGTATGTAATGTTTAGCAATTGCTGCCTGCAAGATATGGTTGTAGTCTGTCTATGTTGAAGCAAATATTCTAACTAAAGTGAAACTTCAGTCAAAAATAAATTACCCATTAAATGATAACATAGCAGTTTTGGTGCATACTGACTTTGGAACGTGATGTCCCACACAGTACGTTCATTACAACACTAAATGACCTTCATTTTCCAGGTGAAATGGAGCACAGAATCATTCCGTTCACTTTCTCTGAGCCCAGGCTGTCATGGAACCAACCCCAGACTTTTATTCGACAGTGACGGAGAAGCATCATCGTGATCAGTTCATCATTCTCTCACTTGGTTTCTTCTCCTCTCAGCAAGCTCCTTGTCAGCACATGAACTCTTTGGCTGCTTGTGCTGCCTTTCTCTCCCCCAGTCTGAGTTCTCACGTACAGGGACTCCAGGGGCTTAAGCCATGTCAAATGTTGGTACATAGAAAATTGATGTGCAATGTGTAATAATGAAAGAAATAAAAAAAAAAATAAGAAAATACTTTAAATGTATTAATAGTAAAAAGATCAGGTCTGAATATGTAGGCCCTTTACAAGATAATTCATTTGGTGACTTGGGACAAAGAAGGTAAATTTATTAAATACCCTTTTCAGCTCTGTGTATGCAAATAAAAATTGAGGAGCTCAATTCTATAATGGGGACAGTATTGACATAGTCCCAAAAGAACCACAACAACTCAAAATCAATATGATACAAAAATATTTAAACAAAATAAAGGTGAATAAAGCTCTATGGCCAGATAACTTACACATAAGTGACCTCAAAATGTTGGGTTCTGTTATTTTAAAGACATTGTTTCTAATTTTTAAAGACTAATAATGAAGGAAAAGAGAGGTGCCTCTAAGTGCAGGTATCCAGTTTAATGCAATAAAAACGATAATAAAAACTTACATTGAAGTAAGGATAGACAGGCACATCTGATGCAGTGATTGGTGTGAAGTCAAGTCCCTGATGTACACTGTATCCTGCAGGGCAGTGGCTGTGTCGTCCCGTCTCGTTGGTCCCATTGGTCTCCGTATGAAGCCAGCTGTACGGTGATGGAAGGTCCAATCAGGGCAAAGCTTGGAATGCTGCAGGCGCAGAATCGTGATGTCACCAGTAAGCAGCGCGTTTCCGAGCATGTGTGCTGCGAGTGGTACGGCAGCCACGCTCCTTTTTCAAGCTCACTGGCGTGGTACTACTGGACTGGAGTTAGACCAATGTGTAACCTACGTTTGAAAAGGTATCAAAGCCTTTATCAAGTTACTACAGACATGCTAGTTTAACCTCTATAGCTGGGAAGATACTTGAGAGTTTGATAAAAGAAAACATAGAAGAATTTTTACTAGAAAACAATATTATAAACCAGGGTTAGGCAACTTTTCAGAGGCTGAGATCTACCTGGACAACATGGAGAAAATCAAAGATCCCTGGAGAGGGACATAATGAGGTTGATTTACTAAAACTGGAGAGTACATAATCTGGCGCAGCTTTGCACAGAAACCAATCAACTTCCAACTTTTTTTGGCAAAGCTTAATCAAACAAGCTGAAGTTAGAAACTGATTGACTACCATGCAGAGCTACACCAGAATTTTCACTCTCCAGTTTTATCACAGTAATGTCCTCTGCCCCCCTTCACAGCCCCCCACAGTATTGTCCTCTGTCCCCCTTCACGTCATCCCCCCACAGAAGTGTCCTCTGCCCCCCCAAAGAAGTGTCCCCTGTTCCCCTTCACATCCCCACCCCACTGTAGTGTCCTCTGATCCTCTGCCTTCCCCCCATAGCAGTGTCTTCTACACTTTTAACATTACACCCCCCCCCCACTGTAGTGCTGTAGTGTCCTTTGCCCCTCCTGTAGCAGTGTCCTCTGCCCCCCAGTGGTGTCCTCTGCTCCCTCTGTTGAATTATCACTCTCCCCCTGCATGATTAATTTACCAAAATATTACTTTGCTAATTGCTAAACTGGTATGTGGTTTCATAACTACTTTACTTTGTTTCATATACAAGAAGGTAAATATCTACCCCAATGCATGATACGTATCCAAAATCCATAAAACTGCTTAAAGCTGTCAGAGCACAAAGCAGTTCACCTTAATCAGAATTTCATCTGCAGGTGCACCTTGATCATCCACGCACCACTGACAGAAGGATAAAAAAAAACTGCAATCAGTAATATAAAGTAACTTTTATCAAAAGAATGTATCCACTTACATTTAAGTTAGAACTCAGCTGTGTGTGCCCATGAGGGGGGTCCCAGATGGATGGTGCCGTTTGTTCGAGTGTGTGGCGAGGAGAGAAGATCAGCAGCTCCTCCTCGAAGGGGAGTCCAGGACATTTAATCAGGGCACTGATCATCAGTGCCCTGATTACAGTAAAGCCAGAGCAGTGCCCATCAATGACACCAAACAGTGCACATCAGTGACACTAATCAGTGCCCATTAGTGATGCCAGTCAGTGCCCATCAGTGCCTGCTCATCTGTGCTGCGCATCAATGCTGCCCAACAGTGGTCATCATTGCCACCCTTCAGTGCCCACCAGTGCTGCCCCTCAGTGCCCATCAGTGCTGCCCACCAGCGCTCATCAGTGCCACCTACCAGTGCTCATCAGTGCCGCATATAAGTGCCACTTATCAGTGCCCATCTGTGTGGCATATTAGTGCCTCCTCATCAGTGTCACCTAATCAGTGCCCTTCAGTGCTGCCTCATCAGTGCCCATAAGTGCCACCTCATCAGTGCCCATCAGTGCAGCCATTCAGTGCCCATCAGTGCCGCCTCATCAGCGCACATTAGTGAAAGAGAAAAATTACTTTTTTTTACAAAACTTACTGACAGAAACTAAGAAAAACCACCAAAAGAAAGCTCTATTGGTGTGGAAAAAAATGATAAAAATGTAATTTGGGTACAGCATTGCATGGCCACGGAATAGTCATTGAAAGTGTGTCAGTGATGAAAGCTGAAAACTGGCTTGGGCAGGAAGGGGGTGAAAGTGCCCTGTATTGAAGTGGCTAAAAGGGCTAGGCACAGAGTTAAGAAACCACTTTGTCTTCTTCCGACCTCCTGTAGATGATTTCCTGATTATGGTCATTCTGACTCATCCAGCAGGCACAAAAACCTGTAGGGATGAGGAATTTCCGGTGAGTGCGGGCTAGATTGAGAGGGGAGCACCTTCTTTTTCTCACACGCACCCCCAGAAAAGGATCACTGGAGAAATTATTTGGCGAACAGGGATCACCATCCACTTTTTAAATGGACTAATTTGCACTAATATACGGACTATTTATATTTATCAGTTGAATTTTGCTCACTGGATTCACTGTTATAATATATATATTGTATATATTGATTTATTTACCAGTATATTGTTGCACAGAGCTTAATCCCTCAATTTATGACCCTTCTCATCAATTATTTAATTTAATCACTGTGCACCTTATTTTGCACTTAGAGGTTGAATATATATATTTTTCCAATATCGCACCTTAATTTTTACCACCCCATATATATATTTTTTTTCAGCTAGTTTTACCACTCCCTTTTCTATTTTAGTCATATTATTGACTAATATATGCCACTTGTTGCACTTTGCTTTTTTACATTTGCATTATCTGCACAATACTTGCACTTTTGCAATATATTTATATTTTTATAATTTATCATAGTGTGTGCATTTACAATTTACTACTGCATATCCCTGTGAACATATTTATTTCTTGTTCCTGATTGTAGATACCATATATTTATTTACCAACCCACGGCAGCGCCATCTACCTCACCTTTGTTTTATCTAATTAGTATTTCTCGTTTGAGTCATACCTTGAGAAGGGCAGCAGCCTAATATTTCTATCCTAAGTGCGGATTTTAGTACCATTTACAAAAACAGGAGACCTCTACCCTTGCCACATCCAAAATGTCTAGTACAAGTATAGTTTGCAAGAACCAGTCCTGCTGCCAGTGGATTTTACTGTCACCCACATGAGACAGAATCAAATTTATAAAAAATATCAAATCTTTATGACAATTTTCTTTTGCAATATATGCACAATGAGTTAATAATTTGTTAAAAGCAATATTTCCACAATATGATAAATAGGTCCCATTTGGGACCACTAAACATACACTTCCTACTGATACGTTTGTGCTATAAATTTAAAAAGATGGAGGTGTGTGTATTGCATCCCCTGAATTTAAAGAACTTTGCAATAAAGATGTGGATTTTTTTAATAGATTGGATTCTGTCTCATGTGGGTCCCAGTAAAATCTATTAGCAGCAGGACTGGATCTTGCAAACTATACTTGTACACACCTCAGCAGGCAGCTACATGGAACAAAGCGATGAACAGATAAGTTTCTTGCAGTTCTAAGATGCTGGTATTAAAGGCTAATACTTAATACAGCCCAAGGTGGAAGGCGGGCACAAAACCCACAGGGGCAGTGGAAACAGGTAGTAGTGCATGGAGACACACAATTACTAGGAGTAGTAATGCACAGAGACAGACAGGAATTATTTAAAGCAGGTAGTGCACAGGGGCCCAGAATAGGAAACAGACTAGAAATAAACAGGGAGACACTGAAGTAGGCTGCTGACACAGATGCTGATAATGAAAAGCGGTCTGAAACTCACACATAGGGCCGGCATTCCCGCTAGACGAACTCAGCAGCAGCCTAGGGCACACTGCTGCCTAGGGGGCACAGTCATGGCCAGCTGACTTTCCCGTTAGCCTGACCGGGGAACACGAGGGGCCCTACACAAGGCTGGGGCGCTTACTGACTGCAGAGAAAGCAGCAGCCATGGAGGACATTCCCCACGCCTGCTGCATAGGAGTTCAACGTCACCTCAGCCTGTGAGCATGAGGTCAGCAGAAGAGGCCGGCACAGCTGGGGAGGCGGAGGAGGCAGAACTCTGAACATAGCTGCTAAGTCCAATGAGTCCGCGCTCTGACCCTGTCACCTGCACGGTCCTAGGCAAGACTAACGACACCCTTGCCAAACCCCCCTGCCTGCACCTCCCCTGCGGGGAATCTTAGTCTTGCCTAGGGCGCAAAATAGTGAAGCAATGGCCCTGCTCACAGGGGATCACATAGGTGAAGGAAGTCTGAAAGCTGGCAGAGGTAAATAGGAGAAGCTCAAGTACACTTGAATAAATATAAGAGGTGCAAGGGTATAGGTTGTGGCCAGGAACACACAAAGTTGCCAAAAATAGGCTGGATGATTCCAGGAACACTGGGGGTATGCAGATTACATTGGAAGTAACTGGGAGAAAACACTCTGAGAACACTGTGGGTACAAAGATAAAGCTGGAAAGCTCTTGAAGTCACAAGGATCTGGCACAGGCATCTTTGGGTTACTCAAGATCTCCTGGAAAGTTTTGGACACTAGGAAACTCAGAATCTTGTTGGAGGTCACTTGAAGTTTTCATGGAAAGTCAGGCATAATAGGATCCTCTAAATCTTTGGGTAACTCAGAATCTTCTTGGAAAATCTTGGAATCTTGGTTCTTGCCATGGACAAAGAGCTTACCTTTGTATAAAGCAAAGTAAATCAATAAAAAACTCAGTTTAAAAAAATAAATCAGTAAAAGATTTTAATCAGCACAAGGCTTAATAGTGTAAACAGTCATAATGATGCATTTGTATATACAGCACATTTTACTATAAATATCTGGTAGTTTCAGATTCATGTACAGAGTCCGATAAATTTAAAAGGCTTTATGTAGACGTTTATATTAAAACGGGAAATAACTGCGAAAATCCAAGCAAGTATATCTCACCTGAAGTACGGATTTTATTCTGTTCATACTTTTCAATGTCACTATTTTATATATGCCTTAATGTTGAGCTAAAAATAACTATTTTTCTTTGCATACAGTCTTACAGGATTTACAGCAATTTACATTCATCTGAAAAAAAGAAAGTGTTAATAAACCTAGCTACACTGAGGTTTCACTTCTCTTATTTGCATTTGGTGCAAATGTTATCCAATTTCCCATGGGCTAATCACCTCTTCCCTGGATAGGAAACTCTGTGTTTACTTTAAAGCATAAACAAACTTAACATATGAATTTCACGACTGCAGTGAATAACGATTAAAAATAACTTACTGTACATTTAGCATCCATGTAGCATGTCTGATTGAAAAAGAACAGCCATTCATTTAAGAAACGAATGAAGTTGTAATGTGACAACTGGTAATATTACAGGGAACATATTTAATTTAGAAACACTGCTGCCTATAAAACATTTTAAAGGAACATTAGGGTCTTGTAGCAATAACCTTGATTTTTTGGTGCCACCAATACAGATGACTGGCCTATATTAGATAAAAGCAGGCAATACCTGCAACTTCATTCTGACACCTATAGGCATTTATATAGCGCCAAAGAATGTAATGTACATGTATTTGGGAGTAAACCAGAGTACCTGGAGAAAACCCACGCAAGAATAGAGAGAACAAGAAAACTCCATGCAGATATTGTAGCGGTAGATAGAGAAATCCCTTGGTTTGCCATGCGGAATCTGAGGTCTGATGAGGTCAGGAAAGGAGAGGGAAATTGTGCTGGTGCAGAGATTTTTACTAGAGGAGGGGATAAAAATGTGTGCTGGGAGGAGCGTTTTTTTGTTTGGGGATAAATATTTTTGCAGAGGGGAGATTTGGGACAGGGGAGGGGCACAAAGATTTGTGCTTAGAGCGGGAATTCTGGGATAAAACAAATATTTGTGCTGGGAGGCAGAATTTTAGCAGAAGCGGGAGATTTGTACAGAGAGGAGGGAAATTCTTGCATTGTTGTTTGGGGAGAAATTTGACTTGCAGTGGTGGATTTTTGTCAGGGGTGAGCATGCAGATTGGTTTGGGGGTTAGGGAATTTTAGCTGAGAGAAGAAATCGGGGGAGAATATTGCTTGGGGAAATATTGCACTCTCCTGACCCCTGCACTCTGTGTTACACACTCCTGACCTCTGCACTCTGCCTATTACACACTCTTGGCACCTACACTTGTTGTGTTAACGACCTCTGACCCCTGAACTGTGAGCGATACGCACCCCTGAACTGTGAGCGATATGCCCCCCTGAACTGTGAGCGATACGCACCCCTGACCCCTGCACTCTGTGCAATATGTACTCTTGACCCCTGCACCCTATGTGTCACACACCTGTATTACTATCTGTGCTATGTATTTTTGAATACTGCACTCTATGCATACTCCTGACCCTTGACTGCTCTCATTACATACTCCTGATGCCTACACTCTATAAATTACACACTCCCTAACTCCTGTACTCTGTTCTTTATGTACTTCTGACCCATGCACCCTGTGTATTATGTACCAATGGCCCCCGTACTCTTTGTATTTAGTATTACTCAACCTTGCACTCTGTGCATTACACTTCTTTGGCCTTTTCAATCCTTTGTTGCACACTCCTGACCCTGCACTTTGTACATTATGTACCACTGCCCCCTTCACTCTTTGCATTACATACCACTGACCCATGCACAGACCTATGTGCAGAACATTTTGTTCATTATCTAACACCAAAATGTTCATTATCTGAACAGTGGCTGGTTGCAACTGCCTGCAGCCCTTAAGCAATTGCATCCACTCTATTTGCAATTAGTCGCACTCAGTATCAAACAATGGAATAGTTGCTTTCTTGCAACGCTATTACTAAGCAGGATTCTTCACACCAGCCAAACACAGTACTTATCATCAGAGCAATAGTTGCTTTACAACTAAGAATTTACTGTCCCAAATCTGTAGCAGCATTAGTCCTCAAAGTATGGAGAGTGTCCATAACTATAGAAGAAAAACTCACAGTTCATAACTTGTCCTATCCAAGGGTAGTGCAAGAAAGGGAGGCTGCTGTGTCCCATGTTAAAACAGGTCTGTCAGCCATTCCCTCTCACATTAATCGGCTGTGGAGAAGGAACTGACTGCTTAGTATAATTATTATACTATACTAAGCCATCAAAGTGTAAAACAAAACACTGTACTGCTTTGCTGTCTATTAATATACACACTGACTGCTGTACTGATCATGCTGTATGCCAATGCAGCAGTCAGAGCCCCTGATCAATGGACAACAGAACAGTACAATGTCAACATAGTGACTCTGCAGTGCTCTGGTCTTCAGAGAGCATTTGACAAGTTGTGAGGAGATGTTGTATTGCCTCCTCACTGCCTGCTTTAACCCATTGGACTGCACACAAATGCCCCTATTCACTTGAATGGGTTGCGATCAGCAGTCCCTATACCTGCCAATAGTGACAGGGGGTATAATTTCTGCCATGGATGTGAAGCAAAGCTTCAGAGCTGCATTGTGCTTCTTTGTATGTACCTTTCCAGCTAAAGGGGTAGCAGTTGGAAGGCAGTAAAACCAAATGTGAGGTTTTACTGCCCCCAACCTTACATGTGAATGAGCCCTAATACTGCAGCCAGTCACAGTGTCTCCAAAAACCACCACACCAGTCAGTGTCAATAGCTAGAAACAGTGCTCCTGACTGCAAACACAATAGACCAATGCAGCCAGCAACAGTTTTCCTCATCACCAACACACCAGTCATTGTGTCACCAAATCAATGTATGCCAGAAACAGTGTTCCGTTTCATCGCCACACCAGTCACAATGTCACCAGACCAGTGTATGCTAGCAACCATGTTCCTTATCACCGTTACAACAGTACAGTGTTGCCTCTGAGTGCTGCCTGTACTGACCCTGGTCTGTTCACTAACCACATTTCTGGCTGCTCTCCAGACTGATCCTTTGCCTGTTTGCTTACTACGTGTCTACCTTTTAACTGAACTGAACCATCTGCACATACCACTGACAACATTCTTGTGAGACACCAGCCCAGCCATCCCCTGCGGTCAACTGCAGTCCTGGAAACAGAAGAAATCATGTTCCCCCTTTGTTTAAGGTAGTCATGAAATTAGATGCATAATTTATGCCCCTAGAAAGTCTGAAAGCGGTTCTTGGATTTTGGGCCCCTCTATGTGGATAGCCTGTGAAAAAGTCTCACACATGTGGTATCCACATACTCAGAAGGAGTAGCAGAATGTGTTTTGGGATTTAATTCCAAGTATGCCTATGCTGCATGTTACAGATATCTTATTTATTGACAACTTTGTGTAAAAAAAATACATTGTTATTTTTTTTTTTTCACATTTTCCAAAAACTTCCAAAAATACTGTCTGTTTGTCTTATACCCGCACTGTGAGGTCTGAATGCTTTTTACAGTTTGATGCACTCTAAGCATCAGGAAAATGTGAGTGTTTTTACACTTAGTGTTTTAAAAAACATTTGAAAGATTAAGCACTATGTCAGATGAGGGGATTATCATTAATGTATGTGGATGACTGGAGCACATAGTGAGGAACACTAATTAACTGCTTGCCGACCGCCCCACACAGATTTACTGTGGCAGGGCGGCTCGGCTGCACATATTCACGTAGATCTACATGATTATGTGTACGCGATCTCGGCAGGACGCACGCGCCACCAGAGTCGCACAGCTTCCGGCATCCCGCGGTCTTCACAGAAACTGACAGAAGACCCGCCTGCTTTGTTTACACACAGGCAGAGAGAGATCATGAGTTTCAGCAAAGCTGAAACCCCGATCTCTCTGTGCCTGTCACAGAGAACTCCCCCCCCCTCAGTTAGTAAGCACAAACAGGCATAATCTAAAATCCAAAACCACAGAGGTGATCAAATACCACCAAAAGAAAGCTCTACTTGTGGGGGAAAAAAGGACATCAATTCTATTAAGGCACAGCGAAGCATGACCGTGCAATTTTTTCATAAAGTAACGCAGTGCCGAAACCCAAAAAATGGCCTGGTCATTAAGGGGTAAAACCTTCTGGAGCTGAAGTGGTTAAGAAAGCAGTCATTTGGATATGTGAACACAAGCCTTTTTTTTATGAAAGATTGAGCATATGCAAGCAAATTCATACCAAAGGACACTTTATGGACAGATGCATTGGTTTTTTTTTTGTTTTGTTTTGTTAATGTTATATAGGGTTTGATATGATATGCTGAGTTTGAAAATTGCTATGCAAGCGTATTTTAAGGGATACTAGCACTTTAGCACTTGGGAGTGCAACACCACTTTTAACCAATTGCCGACCGCCGCATGACTATTTACGTCGGCAGTCAGCCCCGGCCAGGCAGAGTAACGTAGGGCTACGTCGGCACTTCCTGCCGGTCCTGTGCACGCTCCCGCGCCCCCATCCCCCCCCCGCCGCCTCCGATGGCTCGATTGGGTTCAGAACCGATCATTAATCAGGTCCAGGCCAATCATTTTTGGCCTGGACCTGTAGATCGGTCCTGCCCAATCAGATCCTGTTCTGAGTCTGTGAAATGTAAACACAGACTCAGAAAAGACGTGCTCTCCCCTCCCATGATCCTTTTTGGATCCTGCGTGAGAGGAGAGCACATCTAACTGTAAGTACTGCATCAAGCACACACTTGTACACTTAGATAGGCACATTTAACCCCTGATCGCCCCCACAGTTAACCCCTACACCCCCTGACACAACACACACTGTATACAGTATATAGCATTTTCCTATATACCTGTATAAGTGTGATTTGTGGTCAGGTGTAGCGCTTGCCGCCTCCCCTTTTCCACTTAAAATACCCGCCACCCCCCCATAAAGATTTAACCTCCTGATCCCCCCTGATCCCCCCCTGATCACCGCCAGTTAACCCCTACCCCCTGTCACATTCAACACTAATACAAACGTAATATACTGTGTTTTTGTATTTTGTATTAGTGTGATTGTGATCTGAATTAGCACAGGCGACTAAGTTTTTGTCCCAAGAAGGTTTAGGGTCCCCGCCACCCCCCCAATAAAGATTTAACCCCCTGATCCCCCCTGATCACCCCTAGACCCCCTGTCACAACACACACCGTATACAGTATATAGCATTTTCCTATATACCTGTATAAGTGTGATTTGTGGTCAGGTGTAGCGCTTGCGGCCCCCCCTTTTCCACTTAAAATACCCGCCATCCCCCCAATAAATATTTAACCCCCTGATCCCCCCCTGATCACGGCCAGTTAACCCCTACCCCCTGTCACATTCAACACTTATACAAATGTAATATACTGTGCTTTTGTATTTTTGTATTAGTGTGATTGTGATCTGAATTAGCGCAGGCGACTAAGTTTCTGTCCCAAGTAGGTTTAGGGTCCCTGCCACCCCCCCAATAAAGATTTAACCCCCTGATCCCCCCCTGATCACCCCTACACCCCCTGCCACAACACACACTGTATACAGTATATAGCATTTTCTATATACCCGTATAAGTGTGACTTGTGACCAGGTTTAGCGCTTGCCACCGTTCATTTTATCCTTAGGATACCCGCCAGCCCCTCCTAATAAAGATTTAACCCCCTGATCCCCCCCTGATCACATCCAGTTAACCCCTTCCCCCCTGTCACATTGCACACTAATACAGACATAATATAATGTTTTTACTGTATTTTGTATTAGTGTGATTGTGACTTGAGTTTGCGCTAGCGAGTTAGTTTCTATCCCAAAGGAGGTTTAGGGTCCCTGCCACCCCCCCCCCCCCGGATCCCCAGCGCATAGTTAGAAATAACCCCTTGATTACCACACACACACACACGCACATACACTTCCATTACTAGTATAGTGTTTGAACAGATCAATATCTGATCTGATCAGAACTATACTAGCGTCCCCATAGTTTAGGGTTCCCAAAACGCGGTGTTTGCACGATCAGCACTGATTCCAGCCAGCACCTGCGTTTAACCCTTTCACCCAGGCAAGTGTAGTAATCAATAGATTACTGTCACTTACAAAAAAACACAACACACAAAACCGCTGTGTTAGCAGAGTCAGGCCTGATCCCTGCTAGCATTAGCAGTTTTTTTTTTGGTAGCACTTGAAATATTCCTTGACAACCAGGTGCTTTTATTACCTGTGAGTCGCACCACTGTACCAGTAAATTTAGTTAACAAAATGACCAAACGTTGGTACAGTGGTGAAGAGGTATATAGTATACTGGCCGTGTCAGATGATAGCGATGGGGAAGCTACACTGGCAGAATCAGGGTCAGTATACGAACCAGATGATGGCAGCGGCTCCCTGACAGATAGCTCAGACGACGGATGGGTCCCTGTTAGACCCAGGCGTACCCGACCCCATTCTGGAGTTGTTGAGATGCAGGAATCGCAGGGTGCTCGTATGGAGCAGAGTGTCAGTACTACGGCCGCTCATCTTTCTGGTGACCTGGCAAGCACCAGCAGCCTAGTACACCCTGGACCTACTACAACCAGCACTGCAGTATCACCTGGTGACGTGGCGAGTCCCCTAAGTGCAGTTGAAGCTGGTGCGGTGGCTAGCGCGAGTAGTGGCCCGCAGCCAGTGCGTATTCGAAGACAGGCCCGTAGAGCCCATAGTGCCCTCCCTGATGCGCTGGCATATCCCAATTGGCAACCCACTGATTCTACAGCGCCAGTACTTCCCCCATTCACTGCCCAACCTGGAATCCACGTGGAGACAGCTGGTTTTACGCCCCTGAACTTTTTTGAGCTGTTCTTCACGGAAGATCTTTTCAGATCTATTGTGGATCAATCAAATTTATACGCTCAACAATTCATCGCCGCCAACCCAAATTCGCCCCTTGCCAGACAATTCGGCTGGAAATCAATAACGGTTTCCGAATTTAAAATCTTTCTGGGCCTTTCCCTCAACATGGGCATAACCAAACAGAGGGAATTGCGGCTATATTGGTCCACTAGCCCACTTCACCATATGCGCCTGTACTCTGCCTCCATGTCCAGGGGGAGATATAAGCAAATTCTGCGATTTATGCATTACAGCGACAATGAAATCTGTTGTCCTCGGGGAGACCCTGCATATGATTGGCTCCACAAAATTCGGCCCCTCATAGACCACTTCAATCAGCGGTTTGCAGCCTTGTTCACCCCTGAACAAGTTGTTTGCGCTGACGAGTCCCTGATTAAATTTACTGGCCGCCTTGCTATGAAACAGTACCTCCCCAGCAAGCGTGCCAAGTACGGGGTCAAGCTGTATAAATTGTGTGACAGGGCCACAGGTTATACAGTTAGTTTCTGGGTCTATGAGGCAAAAGATAGCTGTGTGGAGCTCCCCAACTGCCCAGACTACATAGGGAGCAGCGGCAAGATTGTTTGGGACTTGGTGTCACCCTTATCCGGAAAGGGGTACCATTTGTACGTGGACAACTTTTACACAAGCGTGACACTATTTAGTCATCTTTCTGAATTACAAATTGACGCATGTGGCACAGTGCGACCTAATCGCCGGGGCTTCCCCCAACGGCTTGTAACATCCCGTCTTAGTCGGGGGGCGAGAGCCTGCTTGAAAACGGGCAAATTGCTTGCGGCGAAGTGGAGGGATACACGGTATGTTTATGTTCTGTCCTCCCTTCACGCAGACACGACGATCCAAATCCCTATGGCAACTGGCGTTATGGAGAAACCCCTCTGTGTCCACGAATATAACCTTAATATGGGAGGGGTGGACCTTAATGACCAGCTTTTGGCACCATATTTAGTTGCCTGTAAAGCCAGACGCTGGTACAAAAAGGTGTCTGTTTATTTATTTCAATTAGCGATGCTGAACGCCTTTGTCCTATACAGGGCGTCAGGTCGAACTGGATCCTTCCGGGAATTCCAGGAAGAGATCATCCTTGCCTACCTGTACCCAGGAGGCATGCCTGCCCAACTTTCCCTTCCAGATGCAGTGAGCCGGCTGCATGAGAGGCATTTTTCACATGTCCTCCCGAGTACCCCTACCCAAAGACACCCCCAAAGAAGATTTTGTGTCTGTAGCAGGCGCGGATTTAGGCGTGACACCCTTTATTATTGTCCCAAATGTCCTGACCAACCTGGTCTCTGCATCGGGGAATGTTTTGAGTGCTACCATACACTAGTGGAGTATTAGTGTGGGGTACAGCACGACACAGTGTAGGGCACACAAACAAAGGGTCTCGAAGGATGTTGGATGTCCATCGACATTTTGAGAGACCCAAGCTGGAAGATCGCAGTCCCAAATCAAGGAACAACAGTTAGAAAGAAAAATAAAAGGATCCAAAAACTGTTGCTGTGTCAGTCATTTTATATGTTCTTCTACTCTTCCTACTGTACTTTTAATGTACTTTGTTTGTTTTTTCATTCTTTTGTGACCTGTTTCTCTTGCAGGTACTCGTCGGCTGCCACGACATTGATTTTATATATTCTGACACAAACAGCGTTTGTGCTCAGCATATATGGATACCTTTTCTGGCAGCAGCTGTGGTGATTTTCTGATTTCAGCACTGCAGTTAAAATCCTATTTTTGGTATACGTGGATAGTGTCCTGTATACCCATCATTAAATTCAGTGGGTGGTTTTTTGGGCGATTAATGATGATTAATACTACACATTATTCCTGTGCTGATTTCTGATAGGTTCTCTTTTTTTCCGTTCAGCCCACAGGCTGCATGAAAAAAAAAAAAAACCTACACTATATGCCAAACAAGGACCAGCAATGTACTGGTACGTTGCTGGACTTTGAGTGGTTATACCAGGATGATGCCTGCAGATTTAGGCATCATCTTGGTATCGTTTTTTACAGCCAGTGGTCGGCTTACATGTAAAAGCAATCCTAGCGGATAATTGGCCGCTGGACTGCTTTTACATGCAGTGGGAGGGGACTCCCCCCCCCCCACCGCCGCCTTCCGCCGCCTTCTGTGGTTTTTCTCGGGCTCTCCTGTCCCACCGGTTAACCCGAGAGTGCCGCCGGTGGTTCAGTTATCTAACCATAGAGCTAATTGGAGATGAGAATGGCTCCAATCATCTCTATGGCCTAAGATACCGGAAGCTACGAGCATTTCATGACTTCTGAAATAAACAGGGCCATTGGGAAATTGGGAAAGTATTTTATCACACCAATTTTGGTGTGGTCAGATGTGTTCTAAAAGACCCCAATTTATTTAAAAAGAGTACCTGTCACTACAGATTGCTATCATAGGGGATATTTAAATTCACTGTGATAACAATAAAAATGATAAAAAGAAATGAAAGGAAAGGTGTCAAAATAACATAAAAAAGCAAAAAAAAAAAAAATCAAGCCCCCCCGTGCTTGCGCGCAATGGCGCACGCAAGCTTTGGTTTAGTGTCATATGTAAACCACAATTGCAGCATGCATGTGAGGTATCGCCGCGAACGCCAGGTCGAGTGCAGTCATTTTTGCAGTAGACCTCCTCTGTAAGTCTAAAGTGGTAACCTGTAAAGACTTTTAAAGGCTTTTAAAAATGTACGTACATTGTTGCCGCTGCACAGGCGTGCGCAATTTTTAAAGCATGTCATGTTTGGTATCTATGTACTCGGCATAAGATCATCTTTTAAAATTTATCAAACAAATTGGAATTATATAGTGTATTTGTGCAATAAATAAAAAAAATTAATTTTTTTGCAGAAATTGCGTTTGGAAAATCTGTGCGCAAATACCGTGTGACAAAAAAAATTGCAACATTCACCATTTTATTCTATAGGGCCTCTGCTTTAAAGAAATATATAATGTTTGGGGGTTCAAAGTAAGTTTCTAGTAAAAAAAAAATATTTATTCATGCAAACAAAAAGTCACAGAAAAGGCTTGGTTTTCAAGTGGTTAGAAGAGTGGGGGATGTGTGGCTAAGATTGAGCATAAAATGCCAGGACTGTTCAAACACCCCTCAAATGACCCCTTTTTGAAAAGTAGACACCCAAAGATATTTGCTGATAGGCCTATTGAGTCCATGGAGTATTTTATATTTTGTCCTAAGTTTCGGGAAGATGACAATTTGTTTTTTTTTTTTTGTTTTTTTTTACAGAAAGTTGTTACTAAATGATATATCGCTCACGCATGCCATGGGAATATGTGAAATGACACCCCAAAATACATTCTGCTGCTTCTCCTGAGTACAGGGATACCACATGTGTGAGACTTTTTCTGAGCCTAGCTGTGTACGCGACCCCGAAAACCAATCCCCATCTTCAGGTTTTCTAATGGCGTAAATTGCTGATTTTACCACTGCGCTACCTGTCACAGTTTCAGAGGCCCTGAACTTTCAAGATAGCACAAACCCCCCCCCCAAATGACCCCATTTTGCAAAGTAGACACTCCAAGCTATTAGCTGAGAGGCATGGTGAGTCCATGGAATAGTTTATATTTTGCCACAAGTTTCGGGAAAATTATTATTTTTTTTGTTTTTTTACACAAAGTTGTCAGTAAATGATATAATGCTCACATATGCCATGGATATATGTGAAATGACACCCCAAAATGCATTCTGCTGCTTCTCCTGAGTACAGGGATACCCCATGTGTGAGACTTTCTGGCAGTCTAGGCACGTACAGGTCCCAGAAAACCAATCCGCACCTTCTGGCTTTCTAAGGGGCGTAAATTGCTGATCTCACTCCTTACTACCTATCACACTTTTGAAGTCCATGAAATGCCAAGATGGCACAAAACCCCCCAAAATGACCCCATTTTGCAAAGTAGACACTCCAATCTATTTGCTGAGAGGCATGGTGAGTATTTTGCAGCTCTCATTTTTTTTTTTTGAAAATGAAGAAAAACAGGAAAATTTTCAAATTCCAAAACTTTGTGACAAAAAGTGAGATCTGCAAAACACTCAACATGCCTCTCTGCAAATAGCTTAGGGTGTCTACTTTCCGAAAAGGGGTCGTTTGGGGGGGGGGGGTTGTGCTGTCTTGGCATTTCATGGCCTCCGAAACTGTGATAGGTAGTCAGGAGTGAAATCAACAATTTACGCCCTTGGAAAGCCTGGAAGTGGGGACTGGTTTCGGAGTCCTGTACTCGGCTAGACTGCAAAAAAGTCTCACACATGGGGTATCCCTGTACTCAGGAGAAGCAGCAGAATGTATTTTGGGGTGTCATTTCACATATACCCATGGCATGTGTGAGCAACATATCATTTACTGACAACTTTGTGTAAAAAAAAAAAAAATATATATATATATATATATATTTCCCGGAACTTGTGGCAAAATATAAAATATTCCATGGAATCACCATGCCTCTCAGCAAATAGGTTGGGGTATCTACTTTCCAAAATGGGGTCATTTGGGGGGGTTTATGCTATCTTGGAATTTTAGGGCCTCCGAAACTGTGATAGGTAGTCAGGAGTGAAATCAATAATTTACACCCTTGGAAAGCCTGAAAGTGGGGACTGGTTTCGGGGTCCTGTACTCGGCTAGACTGCAATAAAGTCTCACACATGGGGTATCCCTGTACTCAGGAGAAGCAGCAGAATGTATTTTGGGGTGTCATTTCACATCTACCCATGGCATGTGTGAGCAATTTATCTTTTAGTGACAATGTTGTGTAAAAAAAAAAAAAATTGTAATATTCCAAAAACTTGTGGCAAAATATAAAATATTCCATGGACTCACCATGCCTCTCAGCAATCAGCTTGGGGTGTCTACTTTCCAAAATGGGGTCATTTGGGGGGGTTTTGTGGTATCTTCACATTTCAGGGCCTCCTAAACCGTTATAGGTAGTGAGAAAATGCAATGAAAAATGTACGCCCTTCTGATGGTGGTGATTTGTTTTCGGGCTCCCGTACACTGCTAGGCTCCTAAAAAGTCTCACATATGTGGTATCCCTGTACTCAGGAGAAGCAGCAGAATATATTTTGGGGTGTAATTACACATATACCCATGGCATGTGTGAGCAATATATCATTTCAATGACCACTTTGTAAAAAAACACCTGTGACAAAAAAATGAAATATTCAATGAGCTTAACATGCCTCTCAGAATATTCCTTAGGATGGCTACTTTCCAAAAAGTGGTAGTTTGGGGGGTTTTGTACTGCCCTGCCATTTTAGCACTTCATGAATTGAGATAGGCAGTCAGAAATTAAAGCTGCGTAAATTTCAGTATATACACCATAGTTTGTAGACGCTATAACTTTTGCGCAAACCAATAAAAATACGCTCATTGAATTTTTTTTTGTCAAAGACACGTAGCTAAATATATTTTGGCCAAAAAAATGACATAAATTGAGTATATTGGATTTTTTAAAAGACAAAGTTGAAAATGTCATTTTTTCGCAAAACTTTCGCTCTTTTTTTATTAATATCGCAAAAAATAAAAAGCGCAGAGGTGATCAAATACCACCAAAAGAAAGCTCTGTTTGTGGGAAAAAAAGGACGTAAATTTCGTTTGGGTACAGCATTTGTTAGGATAGTATTTACTTGCGCCTAGGTAACGTATTCTAGGTGGGGAAGCAGCAAGTAGTCAAGTGCACTATATAAATAGATATAGTTGACTGTTAAATGTGAAGTAAAAAAATACTGCGCTAACCCTATATATATAAAACCAATTAAGGTGCTATAATATTGGTAAACTCATTCAGTGTATAAAGTGCTGGTGATAAAGTTGTAATGTTATGTAGTCTCATATGTATCATAACATCATAACATCAAAAAAGTGCATATGCATGTGCAAAATAAACCCAATAAATCAATTATACAATAAATACTATAAAAGTCCGTGATATCTGGTAGAAAAAATTGCTGTGAACAATATGATAAGGTAATAAATATTTGTGACAGTCCGTGATGCTACAACAAAAAGGGAAAAAAATGTGCAAATGTGCTGGAATAGTCTCTGGTGTGCAGATAGTTGTGATATTAGCTTCAGTGACCCTCCGTTTCACCACAAGGTGCCAAAGGTAAGGTAGCTCACTTACCAGATGATGTGGATTCTTGTGGCATACGCCAACAAGAATCTAACTGCGCTTAATTGCTGCTCCTCTTTGTAGATGGATGGGATCCGTGGGATGCTGGTGTGCGCTCAAAACGAAAGAAAAGAGAGGCTCCTCATAGTGTAAAAAGGTAACGACCTTTATTTGTGCACTTCACACGAACATCTATGCCAACAAGCAACTTCCATGTAAAAAACATCAATTAAAAACATCAATAGAAAACACTGCAGTGGTAAAAAATGTATCACTCCATAAAAACTAAACGTTGGGTGTGACAGCAAAACAAACGTTCAAATGAAAAGAAATACGTTGCTATGTCGATAATAGCTGGATGTCCAATTTCCAGCCGCTACTGAGCTCCTGCGTAGCCTTGCAGCTAGTGTGACTGGACGCTGCTGAGTATAACCGCGAGGTGAGCCGTACCCGGAAGTGGGAACTCGGCGTGCGGTTCAGCAGTCTGCTCAAAGCGAGGCAACGTGCGTACCAACTTGACGCGTTTCATCAGAGATGTGACGTCTTCGGAAGTGGTACGTACGTTGCGTGTCAGCTTGGTTTTATGCGGAAGACTGTAGTCATATCCGCCTTACATCCCGACCTCATTACTAACATTCATAATATGACCGGGAACCAATTCACAAGGTCCGCAATCTGAGCTTTAACATGATAATACTATACAATATACTCCAACCATATAGATATGTACCAAATATTAAGTTAATGGGTCCAAAATATCACTATTTTGATACCATACCACACCTTATTGAAAAAATAAAGAATTTAGTTCAATATACAATATAAGGGTATGGGGTAATATCCATTTATATTGTGTGTATATCTACCTTCCTAATTAATATCAGATACAGAAACAATGAATTGGTTTCGTTTACAACATTTATAATAAACATGCTCAATTTTATATCACCTGAAAAATATTGATAAACTCATAGTCACCTCATTAATAAAGTGACTTATGCATAATAAATAAAACTCCTAAACATATAAAATATTAAAATTGTTTAAAATGTTTATTAGGAAAGCGCTAGCCTATCTACCTCATGATTAAATTTTGTCACAGTTAGTAGTTGGAAATGAAACAATTTATATCAAGGTCTTTGTTAATTCCTCCCGGCTGCAATGTACCTAATTCACATATCCAAAACGTCTCGTTTTTTGATATGGCTATTCTCATGTCCCCTCCTCTCCAATGAGGATCTACTTTATATATCCCACAGAAACGAAGAAGAGTCGTATCCCTATTGTGGTGGGTTCTAAAATGCATGGAGAGGCTGTGTTTTTTATAACCCTTTTTTATGTTATTAAGGTGTTCCCCTATTCTTATACTCAATTTTCTTGTAGTGCGGCCCACATATTGTAGGCCGCATGGACAGGTCACTACATAGGTTACATGAGTGCTGGAACATGTAATCAATTTTTTGATCTGATATTCCTTGGACGTTGTGTAAGATTTAAAAATGGTTTGCTTTCTTGTTCTGGTTTTAACTGTTTTACATGATTTGCATTTCCCGCAAGAGTAAAATCCCTGAAAGTCCAAAAAAGAAGATAACATCCTCCTTGGAGGGTCAGGGATATTATGGGCCAGTCTGTCTCTCAGATTTGGTACTCTTCGGTATACGAATTGTGGTTTGGGAGGTAAAATAGTTTTAAGGGCATTGTCTCTCATTAGTATATGCCAGTATTGTTTGATTACTTTCAGCATTGCATGACCGCGCAAGTTGAAAAAAGGGGTCTGGTCAGGAAGGGGGTAAAATCTTCCGGGGCTTAAGTGGTTAAATACAATTTTGAATACAATTTTGCACATTGATACATGTTTAGAGAGTGTGTATAGGTGTGAGCAATCCGCTTAGTAAGTTTTGGAGTCTTATAGCACTCAATAGCACAACTTAGCAGCACGAAAGTACACTCACTTTTAACTAAAAGCTCAAAGGTGCTCCTTGTATTTTGCATCCCTCTTTGTTTCGAGGCTGTGAAAAAGTTTCACACGTGTGGTATCCTCATTCTCTTGATGAGTAGCAGAATGTGTTTTGTGGTGTATTTGTAAGTATGCCTATGCTGTGTGTGAAAAAAAGAACTTGCTAAAATGACAACGATGTAGGAAAAAAATATTTAATGTCATCATTTTCCGAGAAACTGTGACAGAAAATTCCAACTTCAAAAAACTCCCTATACCTCCTACTAAATACCTTGGACTGTCTACTTTCCAAAAAGGGGGCATTTTGAGGTATTTGTACTGTCCCCGGTATTTAGTGCCTCAAGAAATGAAATAGACGGTCAGTTACATCAGAACTGATCAATTTTCAAACATATAATGTATACCAGGGATATGCAAACTGTGGCCCTCCAGCTGTTGCACAACTACAAGTCCCATGAGGCAAGCAAGACTCTTGACATCCACAAGCATGACATCCAGAGGCAGAGGCATGATGGTACTTGTATTTTTTCAACAGCTGGAGTGCCACAGTTTGCATATCCCTGCTGTATACTATGGGTTGTAGAGGCTATCACTTTAACACAAACTAAATAAAATACACAAATTCTTTTTTTTTTTTTTTTCATTAAGGAAATTTAGCAGAATATATATTGGCCTACCTAAATTTTTGAAGAAAGATTATTTATTTGCAAAGTTTTATAATGGAAACAAGGAAAAATGTTTTAAATTTGTGTAATAAAAAAAAAAAAAACACGCAAAAACAGCTTTGACAGCGAAGGGGTTAAAAGGGTGCTATGTGCAATGAAATGGAGGACACTCATCGTGTTGATTTGAAATGGGTATTACCGACAAAACAGTAATACAATATATAAAAGTCATAAACTGAATACTATCATTATATACATTAAACCTTTCCAGCAACAGAATACAATATTTTTTTGTATTTCGTATGTTTCTCTTTCTTTCTTTCTTTCACCTTCCTTCATTCATTATTTTTTCCTTTCTTTTTTCTCCTTCCCTCTCTTTCCTTCCCTTTGCCTCTCTTTCTTTTTCATTCCTTCCTTCGCTCCCTGTTCCTTCCTTCCTCTCTCATTTTCCTCCTTCATGTCTTTCTTTCTTCTGTTTGTCTACCATCCTTTCTGCCTTCCTTAGCCTTTCTTTCTCCCTGCCTACCATTCTTCCCTTGGGCTCCTTTTTAAAATAATAGTTTGTTGTTTTTTTTTGCTTCCTAAGATATCTTTCACTCTGGTATGTATTACGCAAGGTGGTAGACATTTATCACTGTGAATTGTGCATACTGGACATGTGAGTCATGTATAAAACATGAAAATGTAATTCTTTATGTGTTTATGTATATCAAAAGTTTTAAAATACGCGAATAAAGAAAAAACCTCACTGAAATCATTTATTTTTAATAAAAACAAGTCAAAAAATGAGAAGAGCACTTTTATCCACAATGGAGCTTTTCACCCAAAGTAGGTCTGTTTCTTCTTCATCTGTGATGTAAATGCCCACAACTGTCTCATTAGAACTAACCTTTTAAAGCAAACCTGACACATGTAACTCAGTGGATGACAGCTAATTAGCATGTGAACTTTGAAGTTGAAAGATCGTAAAAGTAAAATGAATGGTATTATTGAACGTATGTTCCCTCACCCCTTTCAGGACCTGCAGTTCCTTTGTCGTGCGTGAACTTGTATGACCAGTTGATGGGCCCTGGGAAGGATTTCCTTTCTAGCCGTAAGCCATGGATGCACTGCAGACATCATGAAATGAAATCTATAACTGTTGTTTAAAGAACACAATGAGCTTTTCACATCAAGACATTATAAAGTCATTCTATCCTATGTATATACACATTATGGTGCACTGTGTATTTTCCATGTGTATTTTGCTGTAAAGAATGAATGCTGTTGCAAGTCTTACTGTAAATATGTTTGTCAGCTATACGAGCAACAGCCATGCACTTCTCTTTGTCAGGAAGGTACATCTCTAAATCATGTAAAAAACAGATACCTTCTAAAATAAAATCATAGCAGGGACGTGCAGTCAGGGGAGGCAGAGCCCCACCTGCTCGATCGGACTTTGAGGGTCGTAGCTCAGCGAAACCTCAAATCTAGAGGGTAGGTATCCGACATCCTACCCAACCACTGTTTAAAATTTGGATCTCCTATCACCTATGGTTCCGGAGACAAGGGGCTCCTTGCGCAGCCTGTCAGACACTACATACTGCGCAGCCAGTTTAAATACAAGCTGGCACACGCTGTTTGCAGCAGACTGAGAGGTTGAGCTCACGGTGCCTCTGACTACTTGTCAGAGGCACTGAGCTGAATGGACAGCTTGGAGCCTTGGACCAATGGTAAAGCACCATTGGTCCAAGCTGTCCAATAAAAATGCTGCAGTGAAGGCTCTGCTCTCCCTGCAGTGTCATAGAAGGGGACATGTGTCTAATGGCACTTTTCCACTGCAAGTACCGGCTCGGCTCTACTCGGCCCTGCTTGGCCCTGTTTGGTTTTCCACTGCATGGTACCGCATGGTACGCTGTTGGAACGGTTCGGTACAGTTTGGTATGGTTTGCTTTTCCACTAAAGTAGTACTAAAGTAAGTGGGTGGGATAACAACAATTCTCTGACCAATCAGTGGCTAGTAGTGACTGCATTCAAAGGATTGTGGGATATGGTACCGGTATGGTACCTCTTCGAACCACAATCGAGGTGGTACTGTTTTAGAGAGCCGTACCGTTTGGTTCCATGTAGTGGAAAAGCGCCACCGTACCGTACCGTACCGAACCGTTCCTACACCATACCATGCGGTACCAGCAGTGGAAAAGCACAAAAGCGTTCGATTCCATGCAGTGGAAAAGCCCCATAAAAGAGAAATACTCCCTTCCAGCCCAGCCCTCCTAACTACAAGGAAAAAACATGGGTTTATGGATATTGTTATTATTATTATTATTATATAGTATTTATATATAAGGTTTCCCATAATCCTTTGAAAACGCCCAATAGGCAGGTGAAACGCGTTGACGCCCTTTGGTACGGCTGGAACGCATCGTAACTTCCGGTTTACTTCCTGGATTGTCAGTGGAGCGCACGCTAAGAGCGGTGTCCACCATTTCCTGTTCCAAATATTCTGTGTTTTTTTTTCACTTCTGTTTGTAAGTATGTTTTTATTGCTTTGGGGCAAATAAGTTGCTTAAACATACTACACCATTTGCGGTCCTTTTGTTTCCTATTTGGGGCTTACGAAGGTCTTCTTTGGAGTGATCCCATACGAGACATCCCGATCTTGGATCACCCCCAGCAAAAGTCCGAGTGCATTAGTCTAATGGATTTTACAAACGTTTGAGACTCATTATTGTGGTGAGTAGGGAACCAAGAGGGTTTGCCAGTCACCTGAGCACCGTTTGGATAATCAATTTGCACCTGAGCACCTTATTGGATTATATTACTTTTAAGGCTTATTTATTGCATTGAAATTATTTATTTGTCAAAAATGTATAAAATTATTTGCTTATACATCACTATTTATTATTTTTTACATGGGTGTGCGAGCACTGTTTTAAATTTGTTTATCTCATTTACCCATAATCCCATGTTTTTCTAACACAGTTAAGAGGGAGAATCTGCTGCTGCTGAAAAGGTACTTTTTTATTCAAGCAAAATAATATATTATTATGCTATATGTTATAACATAATAATTTATTATTTATCGATTTACTGTGAAATTACTGGTTTGAAGTTATAACTTCAAACTTCAGTCATTTGTTCGCTAAGCCACCTGCTTGAGTACAGTTTTTGAAAATATAGTAAATTACCTTAAAAACAATATATAATAATTATTTGTTTATTACTTACTTATGGTAATTAACCACTTGTCACCCAGGCCAATTCTGACACTTCTCTCCCACATGTAAAAATCATCATCATTTTTTTTTCTCAGAACCCCAAAAAATTATAGATATTTTTTTTAGCAGACACCTTAGGGAATAAAATGGTGGTCGTTGCAACTTTTTATGTCACACTGTATTTGCACAGCAATTTTTTAAACGTTTTTTTGGAAAAAAAACAGTTTCATGAATAACAAGAAAAATATACACTAAAGTTAGCCCGATTTTTTTGTATAATATGAAAGATGATGTTACGCCGAGTAAATAGATACCTAACATGTCATGCTTTAAAATCGCGCACACTTGTGGAATGGCGCCAAACTTCAGAACTTAAAAATCTTCATAGGTGTCGCTTTAAAATTTTTTACAGGTTACATGTGTAGAGATACAGAGGAGATGCAGTGCAAGAATTATTGCTCTGGCTCTAACCTTTGCAGCAATATCTCACATGTGTGGTTTGAATGCCGTTTACAGATGCTAAAACAAGTCCTTATGCTGGTTAAATGAGTAAACTATGAGAACTAATGAAAGTGCCATATATAATCTATATAATTAAGAGAATGGTTCAGGTTCTATTCCTTTATTATATAGATTATATATGGCACTTTCATTAGTTCTCACAGTTTACAAATTTTACCAACATAAGGACTTATTTTAATAAAATGTAATACTGTTGGTAGCTATAAAGAGCACAGTGTAATTTTTATTTTTATTTCTGCATTATGTATCAGCCCCGTACTAGCGGAATTTCAGCATTTACAGGGCTGTTACAGAAAGCAGAAATAAAAAATAAAAATCTGCTGCCCAATAGATCCAATAGATTGCTTTCACCAGACACTTATTTGTCTGGGGAAATCTGATTGACTGCCTGCGTCCTGATGTGTAGGTTTTTAAGGGTAAGCCAATTGGCGAAGATGAAGATGCAATTTTTCATCTCACAGTGCCCGGCTATGCTTTGGGGGTTTATTCACTAAATGGTGATGTGGGGTTTATTCACTAAATATTTATGTGGGGTTCATTCACTTAATCATGTTGGGGTTTATTCACTAAATGGTGATGTGGGGTTCATTCACTAAATGGTGATATGGGGTTTATTCACTAAATGGTGATATGGGGTTTATTCACTAAATGGTGATGTGGGGTTTATTCACTAAATGTTAATGTGGGGTTTATTCACTAAATGTTAATGTGGGGTTTATTCACTAAATAATGTGGGGGTTTAGTCTCTAAATGGTGATATGGGGTTTATTCACCAAATGGTGATGTGGGGGTTTATTCACAAAATAGTGATGTGGGGTTTATTCACTAAATGGTGATGTGGGGGGTTACTCACTAAATGTTAATGTGGGGTTTATTCACTAAATAATGTGGGGGTTTATTCTCTAAATGGTGATATGGGGTTTATTCACCAAATGGTGATGTGGGGGGTTTATTCACAAAATAGTGATGTGGGGTTTATTCACTAAATGGTGATGTGGGGGGTTATTCACTAAATGTTAATGTAGGGTTTATTCACTAAATAATGTGGGGGTTTATTCACTAAATGATGATATGGGGTTTATTCACTAAATAATGTGGGGGTTTATTCACTAAATGGTGATACGGGGTTTATTCACTAAATGTTGATGTGGGGTTCATTCACTAAATAATGTGGGGGGTTATTCACTAAATGGTGATATGGAGTTTATTCACTAAATGTTGATGTGGGGTTCATTCACTAAATAATGTTGGGGTTTGTTCTCTAAATTGTAATCTGGGGCATATTCACCAAATGGTGTTTTGGGGGTTTATTCACAAAATAGTGATGCAGGGTTTATTCACTAAATGGTGATATGGGGGGTTATTCACTAAATGTTAATGTTTTGTTTATTCGCTAAATAATGTGGGGGTTTATTCACTAAATGGTGATATGGGGTTTATTCACTAAATAGTGATGTAGGTTTATTCACTAAATGATGATGTGGGGTTTATTCACTAAATGATTATCAGGGTGCGCACTAAGCACCCTCAGAAAGTTTCCCTCTAATGGCACCTAGTGCACAGGCCCGGCATGCGGTCCTGTCTTACTGTGTCCTGGGCCAAAGCTGGGAAGGTAGGGCGGGAACGAAGGCAAATAAATAAATATGTAACCTGTGTGTATCTGGCTCTGATACTAGCCAGTGTCTCACCAGCCACTGACCTCCCCGCATGTCTCTGAATCATAGCATACTTCGAAAAATAATAACTTGGACCTAAAATTATTTTATTAGAGAGACATGAGAAGAACACTGTTAGTAAGACATAAAGGACATAAAGCTGGATATAGACAGTTAGTTTTTTTTTTCCATTGAGCCAGAGTGCTAAATGAAGATTCCTCCACCTCGCCAGGACATAGTATTTAGAATACACTGACCAGCAGCTGATTGGCTGTAGCTGCTGATCTGCAAATGTTTTCCAGCACGTCTGTTTGACAAGATTCGATCTAATGATTGACTTCTGTTTAACATTTCTGTACTGTATTTTCACAGTCTGTATGTATGTTTTAACCATTTGACGGATCAACTTGGGCTTAAAATGCTGGGAGGGCATACATGGACATCCCCCCGTTCTCACGCTGCCAGCACGCCCCCTGGGCTCTGTGATCGCCGAGTCTTTGGGGCTCGGCTGATCACTAATTGATGTAAAGGACGAATCACAGCGGGCCCTTTACTACGTGATCTGCTTTCAGCCAATGACAGCTGATTGCGTAAGTAAACAGAAGCCAGTTATCGGCTTTTTTTTTTTTTCCTCATGCCGTCAGTGTGAAGAAAAGAAGAAAGGCGTTAACCGGCTTCTGATAGGGGGATATCGGTCCCCTTAGTGCTGCTAATCAGTGCCCTCCAGTGCTGCTAATTAGTGTCCACCAGTGTCACCTATCAGTGCCCATCAATGCTGCCTATCAGTGCCACCTCTCCATCAAACCTTGATTTATTGCATGTACAGCACATCTACAGAATTAAGTTTTTTGTTCATTATCTTACTTTACTGGTTATACCACCTGTTTAAAATTAGGGAAACCCTAGAAACATTGGTACTATTTGAGGAATGGAATTCCGGAACACTGATGTAGTTTTAGAAAGTGAGCACAATAAAAAAAGGACTTATTTATTAAGTGAGTACAATATTGATTTTACCAAAATATTACATTTAATGTTAAAAAAAAAAAAAACTTGAGCCTTGCCTTTTCTTTAATATGTTAAAATGCATGTATTTGGATTTTGGAGCGGGGGTTAAAACATATGTCCATGGGTGTCCGCAGGTAGGGGCAAGGGGGGGCAATCTCAATGTCCCCTTTAAAGTGGTTGTTAAGCCACTATATACTATCCTGTCTGGTCTGTTTAATAATCCTGTGTGCCCCTGTGTATATGTTTTAAAAAATAAGGCATTCTTTACCAGTTTTCAGAGCACTTAGCACCGCTCACGTGACCCGTCAGGTCTCTCCTTTCCCTGTCTGACAGCTGCCTGCAGTGGGTGAGGCCAAGAATCCCTCACTGTCATCAAGGAGGAGGAGGGGAGAAGAGGGGAGAGGCGGTGGGTCACATGAGCGGCGATTGGCGCTGTCAGGAACGCTCCCTGTGCACACTAAAGTGCTGTCATGAATCTGCCACCTAAGGGTTAACCTAGCTCAGACTAATTTCATTAATTGGCAATAGGCTGCCTTATTTAAGCACCTCAGAAGCACAGTGTCTTTGCTGTCTGATCTGAAGCTTCTCCTGTGTTCCTGAACCTGAAACCTGTTGTATCCAGTTTGATTCCTGTTTGACCTCCTGGCTTGTCCCTCACCTCGCTTGTCTGCTGCCCGCCCTGACCTCGGCTTGTTTGTGACCACTCTTTTGCTTTATCCTTGTCTGTTTATCTGCCACCAGATCCGGACCTGTTCACCTCCTGGCAGGGCAACCCCGAGGACCGCGACCTGGTGCTATACACGCAGCAAAATCCAACCTCACCATCTGAGGCTCTGGTGAAGACCGGTTGGCACTTAGATTCCGCACCTCGGGTTAGCCTGCGTCTACTGCCTGGGTGACACGTCTGTGCTCCATCCCTCGGTGAGCTAGAGGCTACCCTCTGCACATCAGGCTCGCCTCCAGAGTCCTGACAGTATCAGACAGCCATGTCGCAGCCTGCAAGAGGGGCCTCACCATTGGATGAGATCTGCCAGCATCTCACAACTTTATCTCAAGCCGTAAAGACACTTCAGGAGGGCTACATGCATCTGGAGGAACGGATGCGTTCTGCACCTGGGAACCCCCCTGTGATGACAGATTCTTCTTCCTCTGTACCAGCAGAACCTACTCCAGGTCCCACAGTGGTGATGTTGCCACCTGAACCCCGGGTCCCTACACCCGAAAAGTTCTCAGGGGACAGAGGCAAGTTCAGGGCATTTCGCAACGCATGTGAATTATATTTCTCTCTGCAACCTCGGACTTTTTCCTTGGAGGCTACCAAAGTGGGCTTTGTCATCTCCCTGCTCCTGGATGAACCACAGTCTTGGGCTCATCGGCTTATTGAAGAGCGCAGTCCTCATCTAAAGTACTTATTGTCTTTCTTCAGTGCCATGGCTCAGCTGTATGACGACCCTCAGCGAACCTCCACCGCTGAAGCTGCTCTGCATGCGCTTCAGCAGGGTCAAAGAGATGTGGAAGACTATGTAACAGACTTTAGGCGTTGGAGTTCCGACACCCAGTGGAATGACGCTGCATTACGGTATCAGTTTCGTTTAGGTCTCTCTGAAGGGCTGAAGGATGAGCTAGCCCGGGTTGGGGTTCCTGACACCCTAGAGACTCTAATAAATCTGGCTATCCAGATAGACCGCCGGCTCAGGGAACGCCGTGCAGAACGTTCCGCCCAGCAGCCTCGTCCAGCCTGGATGATGCCGCGGTTCGCGGCCCCGGTAAACGTCCCTTCCTTTAATCCGATTCCTACCAGCTCTGCTCCTGCAAACCTTGCTATGGATGTCCCGGAACCCATGCAGCTTGGGGTTAAGAGACCTGCCCTGTCTACTGAAGAAAGGCATCGCCGGCGACAGAACAATCTCTGCCTGTACTGTGGAGAAGCCGGTCACTACGTGCGCTCCTGCCCTGCGAAGCTACGTAAGTGCCTTTCCATCTCCCCATCCAGTGGTCCAGCATCCGCTTCCAGTGCTTCTCACCTAGCCTTCCCTGTCTCGTTTCAGCTTCCAGTCGGTAGCATATCAGTAACCGCGATTATTGACTCCGGAGCATGTAGTTGCTTTATCGACCAGTCATTCGCTGTTCAACGGGGTATTCCACTTCAACCCAAGACCCAAGGACTTACCATCTTCCTGGCTGATGGTTCCCACATCAGTTCCGGACCTGTAACCCAGGAGACTCCTCCTCTCCTCATGATCTCCTCTTGCGACCATAAGGAACTAATAAGCCTAGACGCTATTGCGTCCCCCTTGTTTCCAGTCATCTTGGGGTTACCTTGGTTGAAGGCACACAACCCCCAAATTGACTGGACCTCTGGAGTCCTCAAGTTCCCGTCTACCTACTGCTTGAATTCCTGCCTGCCTGACTCTCTCAGCTCCTCCAGAACCTTGCTGTGCCTAGAATCTGATCCAGATTTATGCTCTGTTGTGCCTGAGGCTTATCATAATTTTCTGGACGTTTTCAGCAAACGTGGGGCTGAGACCCTTCCCCCTCATCGTCCTTATGACTGCCCTATAGAGCTGCTTCCAGGGGCCGAGATTCCGTTTGGTCGTATCTACCCACTATCCGAACGGGAGTTGGAGGTTCTTAAGGAATACGTGGACGAAGGCTTAAAGAAGGGTTTCATCCGTCCATCTACTTCACCAGCAGGAGCAGGAATCTTTTTTGTAGAAAAGAAGGATCACTCTCTCCGTCCTTGTGTGGATTACCGAGAGTTGAATAAAGTCACGGTTAAAAACCGATATCCTCTCCCCTTGGTTCCAGAACTCTTTCAGAGATTAAGGTCTGCTGTCTTGTTTACCAAATTAGACTTACGTGGGGCCTACAATTTGGTTCGTATACGCGAAGGGGACGAGTGGAAAACGGCGTTCCGTACCAGGTTTGGGCATTTCGAGTACCTGGTGATGCCCTTCGGTCTCTGCAACGCCCCGGCTACATTCCAGCATTTTGTAAACGACATCTTCAGAGACTGGCTTGACACCTTCGTAATTGTCTATTTAGACGATATTTTAATCTTTTCTGCATCTCTGGACCAGCATCGGGAGCACGTCAGGAAAGTTCTCGGCCGCCTCCGCCAACATGGACTCTATGCTAAGGCCGAGAAATGTGAATTTGAACAGCAAAGCATCCAGTTCTTGGGCCTGATCATATCCACCGAAGGAGTTAGGATGGATCCTCAAAAAGTTTCAGCTATCTTGGATTGGCCGGCTCCATCTGACAAAAAGGGGGTGCAGCGCTTTGTTGGATTTGCAAATTTTTACAGGAGATTCATTAAGGGGTTCTCTACCATCATCTTCCCTATCACACAGCTTACCAAGCAGAACATTCGCTTCCATTGGTCCCTTGAAGCCCAGACCGCCTTCTCAGTCCTGAAAAAGCTGTTTACTACTGCTCCCATCCTGAGACACCCTGATCCCACCTTACCTTACCTCCTTGAGGTAGATGCCTCAGAAGTGGCTGTAGGGGCTGTTATCTCCCAAAGACAGGGAGTTAAAGACTTGGTACACCCTGTAGCCTTCTTTTCCCGCAAACTCTCTCCAGCGGAGAGAAACTATGATGTGGGTGATCGTGAACTTTTGGCCATCAAGGTGGCACTCGAGGAGTGGCGATATTTACTCGAAGGGGCAGAACATCCCATCCTTATCTTCACCGACCACAAGAACCTTGAATACTTGAGATCTGCTAAACGTCTGAGACCACGCCAGGCACGGTGGGCTCTGTTCTTTTCAAGGTTCGCATTTCATATTACTTACCGACCTGGTTCCAAGAACGTCAAACCGGAAGCACTCTCCCGCATGTTCGATGACCCGAAGGAAATTCCTGTACCTGACACCATCCTGTCTGAAGGTAACTTTCTTCTTCCAATAACTAATCTGATGGCTCATATTAAACAGGCTTCTGTGAGTATTCCCTGTCTTCCTGAAATTTCTCTGGTACCGAAGGACGGTTTTCTATGGTTTGGGGACAAGATCTTCATTCCAGAAGATGTCCGAATGTCGGTTCTGGGTTCTTGTCATGACCATCCCTTGGCAGGTCACTTTGGAGTCCGTAAGACCCTTGACTTGCTGCAGCGTACATTCTGGTGGCCTGACCTGGAAAAAAGTTGTAGGGACTACGTGTCTTCCTGTGCTGTGTGTTCCCGAAGCAAGCCCGCGAGAAGTAAGTCATGGGGTCTCCTTAGACCACTTCCAGTTCCTGATAGACCGTGGAGGATGATCGCCATGGATTTTATTGTGGAACTTCCTCCTTCTAAGGGATGCTCTGCCATTTTTGTTGTTGTGGATCGATTGTCTAAAATGGCCCATTTTTTGCCCCTCAGGGGTACTCCCTCTGCCAAGGAAACCGCAGAAGTCTTCATAAAAGAGATTGTTAGGCTTCACGGGGTACCTGCAAATATTGTCTCTGACAGAGGGGTGCAGTTCACCTCACGCTTCTGGAAAGCATTATGTAGTCTGTTGAAGATTGAATTATCCTTGTCTTCTGCTTACCACCCACAGACTAATGGGCAGACCGAGAGGACCAACCAGACCTTGGAACAGTACATTCGGTGTTTTACCACCTTTGTTCAAGACGATTGGGTGGCTTTGCTGCCATTCGCAGAGTTTGCCTATAATAATGCTAAACATTCTGTTACTGGACAATCTCCATTCTTCTCAAACTACGGCTTCCACCCATCCTTCTTGCCCGATATCCCGTCTGACTCTGGAGTCCCTGCAGTACAGGACACTATTAATTTCTTTGCTCGCAACAGCAAATTACTGCAAGAAGCCATACTTAAGGCACAAACGGCATCTAAGAAGATCTTTGATAGAAGAAGAAGGGGAGAATTAATTCTTCAACCAGGTGACCAGGTTTGGTTGTCCACAACTAACCTCCGTTTAGCCTGTCCATCTAAAAAATTGGCTCCCAGGTTTATTGGACCCTTTCCGGTCAAGAGGAAACTTAATGAAGTTTCCTATGAGTTATCTTTACCCAATTCACTTCGCATTCACCCAGTATTTCACGTCTCCTTGTTAAAGCCTGCAGTTCCCAATACCTTCCCTGGTAGGAGTTCAGAGCCACCCGAACCTGTAATCATTGATGGAGATGTGGAATATGAAGTAGAAGCTATTGTGGACTGCCGGAAGAGAGGAAACCTGTTACAGTACCTTGTCAAGTGGAAAGGTTATGGTCCAGAAGAAAACTCTTGGGAGCCTGAACGAAACATCCACGCTATGGAACTTATCCAGGCTTTCTTTCGCAGTCACCCACAAAAGAGAAACCTATTGGGCACCCGGAGGTTGCCCTTAAGGGGGGGGCAATGTCAGGAACGCTCCCTGTGCACACTAAAGTGCTGTCATGAATCTGCCACCTAAGGGTTAACCTAGCTCAGACTAATTTCATTAATTGGCAATAGGCTGCCTTATTTAAGCACCTCAGAAGCACAGTGTCTTTGCTGTCTGATCTGAAGCTTCTCCTGTGTTCCTGAACCTGAAACCTGTTGTATCCAGTTTGATTCCTGTTTGACCTCCTGGCTTGTCCCTCACCTCGCTTGTCTGCTGCCCGCCCTGACCTCGGCTTGTTTGTGACCACTCTTTTGCTTTATCCTTGTCTGTTTATCTGCCACCAGATCCGGACCTGTTCACCTCCTGGCAGGGCAACCCCGAGGACCGCGACCTGGTGCTATACACGCAGCAAAATCCAACCTCACCATCTGAGGCTCTGGTGAAGACCGGTTGGCACTTAGATTCCGCACCTCGGGTTAGCCTGCGTCTACTGCCTGGGTGACACGTCTGTGCTCCATCCCTCGTTGAGCTAGAGGCTACCCTCTGCACATCAGGCTCGCCTCCAGAGTCCTGACAGGCGCTCTGAAAACTTGTAAAGAATGGCTTAGTTTTATAAAACACAGACACGGGGCACACAGGATTATTAAACAGACTGTAGACAGGATATGAAACTTTAAATGAAACTACAGCAGCTGGAGGGGAGGGGGGGCGCTGACACAGGAGCAGACAGGCAGAGAGGGAGGGGGGAGAGAGGACAGAGGAGGACAGGAGGGCTGCAGATGAAGGAGGCACATAGACTGACCACGGTGTCAGGGCTCAGCAGGCATGGTATACCGTGGTCAGTTTAGAAAGGGGAGGACATAGCCAGGCAGGACCAGCCAGGTATTTTAGGTAGTGATCGACCGATATCATTTTTTTATTGCCGATATCGATATTTTAGTCATCGGATATCGGTATAGGCCAATATTGGCTGATATTTTTTGACATTTAAAAAAACATTTTTTTTTTCACAGGTACTCTTGTGGAGAGATCTGGGGGTCTAAAAGACCCCAAACCCCTTCTCTGCACTTAAAAGCATTCAAAACGCCAAGTTTGGCTGTTTTGAATGCTGGCATTTTTTTGAATTTGTCGCAGAGTACCCGGAAGTGATGACTTGACATCACTTCCGGGTTTTTTACATGGAGACCCGATCATAGCGGAATGCGGCTTTGATCGGGTCTCTTCGGCGGCCATGCAGGTAGGATGCTCGGGTCTCCCGGTGGGACAGGAGACCCGGGCGAGACGCGGGAGGGGAGCCGCATCTGTTGTCATTACAAAACAGCCGACCGTCGGCTATGGACACCGGTACCGGGGTGATGCCTCTAGCTGCAGGCATCACTCTGGTACATGCACTTTCCCAAAATATCGGCAATATTGGTAACCTCAGGGGCCGATTCCGATATATCGGGGAAAGTGCATATCGGCCACCGATATATCAGCATTGCCGATAATCGGTCGATCCCTAATGATATACGGGGGGGGGGGCAAATTACACAGCACAAGCACTGTGCCGTATAACATGCTTTATGGGAACAGGTTAACATTTTTTTTTTTTATAAATACTTGAAATAAGTATAATGACTAAGCCCCTCCCCTCCATGACATTGTTAAAAAGGGGCGGAGCATAGGTGACCTTAAAATTATGCCCCCCCTTGAAAAATTACGCCCATGCATATGTCAGTTTTTTTATTGCTGTCTGTGTCCTTTTTGGGGGATTTCTTTTGTAAGTAAGGGGCATTTCACACATATACAATTGTCACTAAAACATGTACTACCATTTGTAGATGTTCCCCTAATCTTTTGCTTTGGGGACAACTGTCCAAACTTGGAGTTCACACTTTTTATCTCAGTAACTATGGTCACAAGGACAGAGAGGGTGAAGTTCTCCAATGGGGACAGAGATAACAATTTTCTAAGGGTTCATAAGGGTTTATAAGGGTTCTCACTTTTCTCTACCCTATCCTACTTCCACAAAAATAAATCATGTAAGCAAAACAGTAACGTAATGAATGAATATGGTGGCTGCATTAATCTTCATTTTTTCAAGCTAAAAACATTTTAACAAATACAGAAAATACATTCTGAGCTTGCCAGAAATTCAGCATCTTTATCACTTCCTGTAAACTGAACTAAAAGAACAATTTTATATACCTTTTAAAACTATCTGTAAACTACTAATTTCCTTCCCCATGTAATGTACATTATATTGAAGACCTAATGCAATTACTGGGACTGGTAAGCTCCAATATATTACATTTTTTTTTTTTTTTTTTGTGTTTTGGGTTTATGTATGCATTGTTTTGGATTGTTTGCTTTATAAAGTAAAGCTGCAAAATGAGAAAATGGAGGTGTGGTCTATTTAGTCAATGTGCATTATATCTTTAAAGTGATATTAAAGTCTTGTTTTTTTGTTTAAAAACAACAAACATGTCATACTTACCTGCTCTGTAAAGGGGTTTTGCACAGAGCAACCCAGATCCCCCTCTTCCAGCACTCCTAGCAGCTTGCTATGGGGGCACCCAAGCCGAGCCGCTGCTCTGTGTGTCAATTCAGTCAAGGAGATGTGGCTCAGCCCCACCCCCTCTCCCTCCTCATTAGCTCACTGACTTTTATTGACATCAGTGGGAGCCTGCTGCTGTCTCATCCATTGAGGAGGGAGAGTTCCAGGCAGCCAAAACTGTCGCGCAACATCTGGATCAGGGGCAGGGGAGGCTGAGGGGGGGGGCTGCTGCTTTCACACAGAAAGATTTTTATAATAATGCATAGAATGCATTAAAATAAAAAAATGTCCGCCTTTAGAACCACTTTAACTTCCTGTGGACTGCAAAATGCATATATGCAATGGCAAGGAAAGTGCACTTTAATGCCCAGCTGTGACACATATGCATCAGGTATGAGGTTGTGTGCTGAGTGTGCCCACACTGTGCACCTGCAGCACACTGACTGAGTTGTCACCAACATTTCTCAATCAAGGCTTCTGATAGGGAGGCTTCTCGATCAAGGCTCCCGATCATGTGACTGCTTTGAGAGACACAATAAAGATATTTGCCAGTACACCATGGATCTTCAAGTTGAATCCAAACAGTTTTTATTGAAGCATGATCACATCACAAACAAGAAAGTGCGACATTTCAGAGTCACGCAGAACTCTTTAGTCGGGAATGTGATAAGTGTAAACTAACAGAACAAAATATTTAAAAAAGGATCCACCAATCAGAAGAGGGAAAGAACAAAGAACCACCCACCTCTAGACATGATACTGAAACCATACAGCCTCCCAGTCATTATAGCACACTTGAGAGCCGCTGAAAGAGTTAGGAATAAAAGCACGTTTCTGCTCCCCTAGTTTTTATAACTGAGGCCTTGTGTGGAATGCCTTCTATTTAATAGTAGGTTTCCAGAACATGGTTCATACCATATAAATGCACTGTTATCTAAGTATGCTTAAGGTCAAATGCCTATATGTTTTCGGAAGATGGTAGGCCTTTTTATGTCCACAAAAGTCATACCGATTTTAAAAAGAAAATATGCTTTGGTATACTACAAAGATAACAAGTTAATTTGAGCTTAGACTACTTCAGAAGGTTAATTGTGAGTTGTAACAGATAGCTTTAATGAGCCTCAAGACAAAAGGTCACAATGGTCAGGACCCTCACTCACAAAATCATTTTAACCCTGTCAGCCTGGGGTGCAGCCATTACAGCTTCTGCCACTCAAGCCTTTCTTGACTCAAAGATCTGCCATCCAACCTGTGATCTAAGGAGGCACAGATAATACAATGGTGATGCATATTTTTCCTACTATTCAGATATAATGTTTCTGCATAGTACACACTGGCAGGATACTAACAAACAAAAGCCTTTGAAATAGCAAATACAAGGTAGAAGAATATGTAATAGTAAAGGGGTAAACAGATAGTTAGCAGAGGTTATCCAACCCCGTGTTCTTTTAAAATAGTGTAAACACAGTGTC
The DNA here is from genome assembly GCF_965119305.1 of Pelophylax lessonae. NCBI lineage: Eukaryota > Metazoa > Chordata > Amphibia > Anura > Ranidae > Pelophylax > Pelophylax lessonae. Next base: position 513,901,856 of record NC_138770.1, on the reverse strand, counting down.
ATTTGTCTTCGTCATATACATCAACAGTTAGTACAAGATTTCCCAGCTGTGTATTTGGCCTTAGAGCAGTACAAGACTTGTTAACTAAGTATTGAAAACCGAATGACAGACTATTAGTATTAGTCCTTCTGTTTAAATATAAAAGAGAAAACATAATTTCTTTGTAGATCCAAAGGTTTGTTTAACATGAAATACTCAATATACTGTATACTTTATATTTGTCAATCAGCTGGTAATGATTGAAGACATTTTTCAGTTACTCTGATAAAGAAAACATTATATTCATACATTCCATGTATTTTTGTTATTCTCCCTGGCAGGGACACAGAGAGCAATAAAAACCTAACAAAGGTTCTTAATCCTTTACTTACTCATTTGGTAAGCTCTTCCGCCATTTGTTATCCATTCCATATACCTTAATGAATTTTTAAATCTTCCACCTTCTGTGATTTATTCCTTATAACCCAGTGGATTGTACATGTTTTCACCTTCTTGGGTTCATTTATTAAAGGCTTATACATGTGAAGTTACACCTTGAAAGGGACCCTCCCCCGGAGTTTAGTGAATGAATGAGGTAGAGCAATTTTGACTTCCATCATCCTATCAATTGCAAGCAATTTCTTGCATAGGATTGGGTATTCTTTACAAAGTGAAATTTTACCACATTCACTAGCTCTGGGGGAAATTCTCATTCAAAATGAAGAGCTTTTTGCCTTTAATAAATCCACTCTTCTGTATCCTCCTTTATACTCTAAGGCTGGGTTCACACTGATGTGGCCGCTGGTCCCAGCAGGGGGTCTGGTGCATCTCTGCTCACCGATTCAGGAGCAGGACAGGTCCAAATTTCTGCCTGAATTCACACCTGAAACCGAGTCAAAGACACACAGGACCCTTTTCCAATGCATACCGTGGCTGCCCCAGAGCTGTGTGAACTGACTCCATTGAGAGTCGGTCACAGTCTCCTGTCATAGGAATTGGATGCAGAGAAATAGATGGATACTGCACTGTTCCTGGGAGCATAAATATACAGTATATACTGTATATACAAATGTATTACACAATATTTACTAACTACGTAGTAATCCAGAACTCCCCCCAACTATCCTAACTAACTGCCTTAAGGCAATCACTCTTTGGCAGTCTTGTGGTGTCTCATACCTATCACATTTAGATAATGACTCTGTACTTAAAGTGGGAGTAAACTCCCATGGTTGATACCTAAAGGTAATATATATACATATATATATATATATATATATATATATATATATATATACATATAATATAATAAGCATGCAACAGAAAATGGTGTAGCGCTCGTATTAGTAGTCCAATGAACTCAACAGTCCAAATAAAATAAAATCATATAATTGGAAAGGATAAGTCCATCATGGAGGAAGAAAGATGTGCTCCCCGTATTGCATGTCACACTTTCACCATCCTGAAATCCAGTGCATAGAGACCACCACCAATTAGAGAGAAATGGCCCCTTACCACAATACAATGATCCCCACCACAGAGATCATTAACCGCTTGTATTGGAAATCGGATGAACCATGTAGATGACAGCCCAGCTCACTAGGATGATCGCATCAACTCCGCTCGATATGAGTGCATGAATAAAGAAAAGGGACAACTCCCATAGTGAAGCACAGTCACACATTTATTAAATCACAGACTAAAAAGTGGCAACTCACATTTAGAAGGAGATATTAGAGCATATATCTCAAGGGAGCGATCCCAGGTCCTGGTTCCTAACCAAGAAAATGGCCGCCGCGTCCCCTCGTGTATCTCAGCGTGGCGTGCCGCAGGCTCCTCCTACGCGTTTCGTCAGCCAATGACGTCGTCAGGGGGTGTGGCCTGCGGTAAACCATCAGTACTTATATGCTGAGAGAGGCGGAAGGGGCGGGATATCTAATCAACGACCCGGATCACGGAAGCTGTGCAATTGCGCTCCAACTACCGGACATGACAGGTCGGATTTAGCATAATCCGGAACCGGAAGCCAGTACCTTGCGTGCCAGCACCCCTGAAACCGGAATCAACATGGTCCGGAACCGGAAGCCAGCAATTTGCGTGCCAGCACCCCGGAAGTCAAACCATTGTTATCAACATGTCAATTGAAACCTAATCAATTACACATATGGGGACTCCGAGATCGCTGCGGCCCTGCGGCACGCCACGCTTAGATACACGAGGGGACGCGGCGGCCATTTTCTTGGTTAGGAACCAGGTCCTGGGATCGCTCCCTTGAGATATATGCTCTAATATCTCCTTCTAAATGTGAGTTGCCACTTTTTAGTCTGTGATTTAATAAATGTGTGACTGTGCTTCACTATGGGAGTTGTCCCTTTTCATTATTCATGCACTCATATTGAGCGGAGTTGATGCGATCATCCTAGTGAGCTGGGCTGTCATCTACATGGTTCATCCGATTTCCAATACAAGCGGTTAATGATCTCTGTGGTGGGGATCATTGTATTGTGGTAAGGGGCCATTTCTCTCTAATTGGTGGTGGTCTCTATGCACTGGATTTCAGGATGGTGAAAGTGTGACATGCAATACGGGGAACACATCTTTCTTCCTCTATGATGGACTTATCCTTTCCAATTATATGATTTTATTTTATTTGGACTGTTGAGTTCATTGGACTACTAATACGAGCGCTACACCATTTTCTGTTACATGCTATCTATGACCTTATACTCTAATATAGGATCAGGTGTTGGCAGCTGTATGCAATACATGTGGTCATTGTGATCTTTTAGCATTTTATACATATTGTGTATTATTACAGTTCTTGTGACTTTTTACATGATTGTAATCATATCCTATGTTGATACTTTTTAGCGCAGCAATACCCCCATTTTTTATATAATATAATAAGGCTTACCTATAAATACTGTAAATATCTCCTAAACGTGCACCGTTTAGGAGATATTTACTTGTGAATAAGTTGGTGACACCACTGGTGCATGGGCTTCCTTCAGAGTCCTGGGCTGTGAATAACAGCTCCCCGCGCACATGCAAGAAAGTGACATCATTGCGGCGAAACCAATTAGATGGCCGGAGGACACAAATCTGGAAGACAGACTGGGTGAAGATAGAAGCACTGTCAGCGATGACAGCGCATCGCTGGAGGGCTTTGTTTTAAAGTTAGTTTCACAAAATGTGTTAGTATGCGATGTACACTAGCACATTATAACTTTACCTTGCAAGTAAAAAAAAAAAAGCACGGCTGTTTACTACCACTGTAAATCTTTTTCTATTTTAAAAACTGCATTCAATCTCCCTTTCTCACATGTTTATAGATACCTACAACTCCAGCATATGTTGTAATCACTCTTTTCTCATGTACAATTACAGATTACTCCATTCCACCTTGCCACAGAAGAATGTTTGGCAACATGCACTAACAGAATAATGATTGAAAAACACAGTGTTAGACAGCAGATATTGGCCAAGACACTGATGACCACTGGTGCATCATACTCAAAGAAATTGCTAAAACCATCCACATAGACTCACTTATATCATCTCTGATGTATTAGTCTTACTTAAACCCCAAATATTAGTTATAACTGTAAAGGGGGAAAAAAAGTAGCGCTCCAAATAGTGCAACAATATATAAAATTCAGTTGTACATAAAAAGTGAAACAATGTCCATGTGCAAAATAGAACATAATCTTAATAATGCAAATAATGCTTAATGATGCAAAAAAAAAACCAAAAACAGTCCATAAGTGCAAAACAATCCAATGAAGGAATGATCCGTGCAGAGTGAAAATAAAAGGATCTGTCACCAGCAGCACCCTCACACTCGAGCTTCTTACCAGATGTCCAGAACCACAATTTATAATGGTCAAACAGGCAGCGGCAAGTTTATCCAGGAGGGTAACCGTCACATGGGTCACAGATCATATAGAGGAGATTCACAATGATAAAAAAAAGGAAAACTCACATAGTGAAGCCCATCATGATAAAAAAAGGATTTATTTTAAAATCCTTTTTAAAAAGTGTTGCATTATTAAGATTGAGTTCTATTTTGCTCATGGACACTTTTTCCCTTTTTATGTACAATTGAATGTTATATATTTTTGCACTATTTGGAGCGCTGCTTTTTTTCTTTTATAATTTACTAACTGGTATCACGGTTTGCTAAGTGGCTGCAATTTTTCCTTATTTACACAGTGCAGATTTTACATTCTGTTAAAATTTATAACTGAACTATGATCAGACTTTAAATGTTCTAGCGTCATCTGATTTTATTCATATGATATAGTAATGCTCAAATCTCAGAGGTATTTTTAGGATGATGCGAGATTTATCGCTGTATTCCTCAATGCTAAAACCTTACCCTCAAACCTTTATTTTGGGTTACCCTGATGATCCACTCTCTCATTCTGAACTCAAAACTATGCGAAAACATTTTGTTTTTCCAGATGGTCTATTCTCTAATCCTCATGGAACAATATATTTATAAATAAAGATGCCAACTAAAATCATAACACTTAATTTGGGATATGTGGTTTTAAGTCCACTCTAGTAAAAGAAAAATATTCTTGAAATGGGGCCTCCCTACACTGCAAAGGCTAAATGCTTGTTAGTCCAAAGGTAAAGGAATGAGCTGTAATATTAAACTTACTTTTTGCTCTGTCAGGCTTCTCTACACAGTGCGACCAGTCCCCCAAAGCTGCTTCTCTTAGGTACTCCAGTTGGCTTATGCAATCCGAAGTTGCTATATACAATACAAAAGGATCAATAGGACATCATCATGTACAAAACTGGATCAATGTACAATGCAGGAGTCAGACTAACAGTTCTGCACTGTATATGACGATGGTAAGGGTCTGCTTCTAATCTAGAGCATTGAAGAGAAGAAGTGAATGCTATTAGTTTGCCAGAATGAAGAATAAGGTAAGTATTACATCCTAATCCTCTCCCCCTGGATTTAACAAGCATTTATCTGTTAAGGTCCAGGGGTATATTTTCTTTAATCCCAAGGTTCAGCTTTAAAAAAGTCAACCTCCCAGTTGCTGAGTAATTTTTTTACAGGAGTGCTATGTACTGCATTGTTACCTGTGACAAATGGTTCACATAATGTTAGATGATGTGGTACTCCTTATTGATAATGTTGTCACCTTAACGCATTTTACAGAATATAACATTTTGACAATAAAACATACATAACGATTTTGGCAATAAAAAGTAAATGTAGGATTAAACACAGTATTAATAAACCAAGTTCTAGGGTGATTATACCATTAGTAAATAAAAGTAAACAAGACGTTAAGTAGCCAAATAGAGCAGTTTGAGCTATCAAAGGGAATTTGCCCCAAAAAAAAAAAAAAAAAAAAAGAAAAAGAATGCTCTTATGAGTAGAAGAAACTCCAGAGAAAAGTTTGATGAGAAAGAAAAAAATCACAAAAAGGAAAGATAACAACATGTTACAAAGGTACAGAGCAGGGACTAAACAGCCCAAATATATATAAAAAAATAATAAATAAATAAATAAATACAGAAAAGGCTGTGTCTTTAAGAGGGAAATTCTTATGCAAGATGAGATTAAACATATGATATGAATAATATGCAGTTATAGATAATTAGACCCACAGCAATTTTGCACAATAGACACAACAGGTTAACAGACAGGATTGGAATAGAAATAGTGCAGAGAAAGCTCAAGAAACAAAGTAATACTTAGCTTGGCATGAAGCTGACAACCAAGGAAATTGCTACGGGGGCCATGGGAATGTAAAAGAGACCATGTCTTCTTGACAAGTAGCGCAACCGCAACTTGGCAGCTTCTTCAGGAGGAAGTGTTGACACTTTTTCTGTTACTTCCACTTATAAGTACATTCTTTTTAGTTGGAACAAAGTTACTCTGATAGCTCAAGCCGCTCAACATGGCTATTTAACATTTTGTTTGTGTTACTTCATGTCTATGCATTTATGTTTGGAGATTGTTGGGACAGATTAATTATCACTTATTATTTTGCATTAAGATTTTATTGTTAGTTCTTTAGCAATATATTAAATTTATTGTATTTTGAGGGATATCTATACTGCAGCTAGGATATTTATGTATTTTTACAGATTTACATTTATTAGTAGAATAATATTGGTTATTATCTTTGCCAATTTATCCCAAAACAATCACATGAAAAGTCTTTTCAAACATATGACAATATAGTATGGTATAGTATATGCACTAAATATGTTCTGACTTGTGTCAGAAGTATAATGATAGTGTATATTAGGACTTTTTTTTAATAAGTGAGTACAAAAAGAAGTACAGCCATTGACACAACAGACAATACAGAGCCTTAATAAGGTAAAAACATACGGACACACACATACTGCTCTCCCCCTCCAGCAATGCACTTATTATACCCATCAGCATTACCCCACATTGAGAACCACACAAAAGAGAAAATGCTGCACATGCTATTTTTCTGTAAAAATGTTGGTCCATTGAGATGCAGAGATGTCAAGCCGTATCTTAATAAACATTTTAGAACAGGCCCTACCTGTGTGGATAATCTTATACTTGGGCAGGTCAGATTTCACCAGACAACATACAGCACTTGTAGTACAAAACGATAACTTCCAGTGCTCAGAGGTCCTCCACTGTTAAATAGGACTGTGCAACAATTTCAAATGCTAGGCATATGCAGCCTTCCATGGATGGGGGAATCCAAAGTGGAACTACAAAAACAAGGAGACAAGAAGGCCCAAGAATCTAGTGCATTCCCACAAAAAAATGTATTTAAGCAAATAGAATGGATAAAAATTAAATACTTACAAAAAGTGCAACCGGTAAAAACATATAGATCACAAGATGCCATATAGTGTAAGATATGTATGCTCCAGTTGTTTACTGCTATATAGCCAAGCTGTTGCGTTTCAGGGGTTCAGCTCTGAGGAAGGGGATGCACTCTCGATACACATCAGGTTGGCTATATAGCTGGATACATTTGGAGCATACATATCTTACACTACATGGTATCTTGTGGCCTATATGTTTTTACCAGTTGCACTTATGTAAGTATCCAATTTTTATCCATTCTATTTGCTTAAATACATGTTTTGCGGTAATGCACTAGGTGCTTGCGCCTTCCTGTCTCCTTGTTTTTGTAACATACAGCACTTGCTGAACTGTAGGAGAGGCAGCACTTTATATTAGGACTTTAATATTTGATAATGCTATGGTCATAATTGAGCACAACTGACATAATATGCAGGAACAATTAAACACCCTTTATTTCGGACACAATTGAAACTTAAAAGAGTAGTCCAGAAAACGTATACATAGCTCCTAACGGTCTCCCATTTGGACAGACTGTCCTTTTAAAATCAAAGCACTCTCTCTCTTTCCCCCTCCAATGTCTCTTTTATTGGACTGATGTAGACTACCAAAAAGTGTTAATTAAAATAACGCAAAAGTAGTGGGGAAAAAAAGCAACAATCATTGTGAATTTTAAATAAGAATTACTTCTGGTATGGGGGGGGGGTTGTTTTCTGCCTATATGTTTTGCATTAAAAGGTGACCCTCTTTTTTTTTTTCTTTCTTTCTTTCTTTTTTTTTTTTTTTTATCTCAGAAAGTTGGTAGGTATGATTAGCTTAAAAGAATTCAAGTGAGAAATCAAAATTATGTATATAAAAACCAACAAATAAAAACCTAAGGGGCATTCTTATATGGACGACAACAACTTTAAAGTGGATCTGTGACTTTAAATTTGACAAACCTGAATAACAGAAGTTTGCCACATGACAGCATATAATATTTTCTGTATAAAAAAAGTAACACTTCTGGTGCTGTCCTGCATTTTCTCCACTTCTTTTGGAAATCAGACATAGGGCAAGGACTGCAACCTGAATGACCTGTCAGGAAACCTAGACATGATCATCACTATTCTTTTACAACTATAAACTTTGAGAAAGTCAACAAGTAGTTGGATTTCTCAGTAGTCTATGTAGCCTAAAGGCCCGTGCACACGATACGAAAATCGGAAGTAAAATTTCATCCGACGAACAATCTGCCGATTTTCGGATTGTTAGTATAGTGCTTTCGACAGCCGATTACGAATTTTCGGACGACAAAATTTGGATGTGTAGGCTATAAAATTTTTATCATACGTCAACACAACGTCTGATTTTCGTTTAATTAGTACAGTTTTCATCTGAAAAAATCTTAAGTGCAAGACTAGGCATGCTGAGAAACGAAAGAACACATACAAAACAATTCAACACATGACATCACTTCTGAAGTTGAATTCTGTCGCACGAAAGTAAAAAACGGACGCAAGATCGTTTGATAATCTGATTGTGCGTACAAGGCTTTAGGCTTAGTCTTTCAAGCCATTATGCTGCTGATATTGGAATTAATATTGAAAGGGATTTCTTCTTTTGCAGCACAATTTGAAAAAAAAACATTTTATATTTGTTATGTGTTCTCATTCACACAGCATTCCTATTTTCTTTCTTTTTTTAATATTTTATTTAAAATTCCCAGCTCAACTCACCAACCAGTTTGCTTACCAACCAAATTTACCTGTCTAACAGTATGCATTAAAAAACAGGGGTTTAGTTAGCACACATTTGCAAACGCATGCGTAAGCTGCAAGGCCACTTCACAGCATCCTGTATTACCTGCAGTCCTAACTCCTGTAAATCTATGAGAGTCATAACAGTGAGAGCACATTCATTCTAATGGATAGATAGGGGGCAGGTAGGTCTGGAGGTGGCCCAACCCTCCTTAAAGGCACAGGTACACAATGGATGCCCAGCACATAGTACAATGGCAGCAAAGGCATCCAGTGTGTCCCCTCACCAGTATATATCAATAACAAAAAAAATGGCCCCTGCCCCCACCTATAACTGCCTTTCACAGCAAGGAGCACTTTGAAGGCCAATGCATGCAAGACAAAACCAGAAAAGTTCCCAGCTCAACTCACCAACCTTAAGGGAGGGTTTATAAAAGACCCTCCAAATCATTTATTTTCTGAAAGTAAACATTCGGTGCTACTGATTTTTAAGGCCCCACAATATTTGTGCAAATGTTTATCAAAACAATATTTTCACTATAAATACACCCTAAATCATTATTAATAGATACAAACACAGCACATTTTACAAAATACCTACTAAATATAAAAACCTGTATTGAGTTAATCAATAATTAGTAAACTTTAAATTGCGCCTTTTTGCGAAATGGTGAAAATCGGGAAAAAAAATTTCACGTACAGCTTTCAGAGTTTGTAAAAGGCCTCCCAAACTATATATTTTCTGAAAGCACATGACCAGTAGAATAAAAAGAGGGTGCTACTGATTTTTAAAGCACTGTGATATTTGTGCAAATGTTTATCAAAGCAATATTTTCGCTAAAAATACACTAAAATCATTATTAGCAGATACAAACATAGCAAATTTTACAAAATTCCTGCTAAACTCCTACTAAAGCTAAAAGCCTAACCTGTAATGGGTTAGTAAATAATAAATATTTGTAAACTTTAAATTGCACCTTTTTGTTAAATGGTGAAAATTGAATGTATGCAAAACTGTAAATAAGCACATTGCTCTATCAATCTGGAGGCTTACATTTTTCACTTACAGCTTTCTGAGTTTGTAAAAGACCACCCTCACCATATACTTTCTGCTGCCCACCAACCACCCAATCTTAAGCTGCAATTGGCAGCAAACAGGGGTGTTTACATGCGCCCATTACAAAGTTGACTAGACTTGTAGCGATGCCGCCTGCCGAATGCTACACATTCAAATCTATGGGGAAGCGCCACAAATGTCCCGCAACTGCATGCAATGCATGCAGCAGGGGCACATTTGTCTGCAAAATTTGGGTTAAAATAGGCAGTGAGGAGGCTTCACTTCACTTCCTTGCTGCCTGTCAGTAGCCTCTGGGGTGTAGCCCCAGGTTTTAGAGGCAAGGGAGATTTTGACACATATCTATCACATATCACATATCTATTTATAATGATTTTTATTTATTTATTTATTTTTACAAATTTCTTTTTTACAGGTACATTTTAATTATTTTTTTGGGGATTTGGAGAGACATCACAGGTCTAACACTGTTTACTATGCCACAGTGATGACTGAACATAGGAGCAATCGGTACCAATCCCTCACTATGTTCATCCAAGAAAGGAAGGGGGCTGGTAAACACATGTTTACCCCATATAAGAGATGGGAGAAACTACAGGTGAGGAGGGGGGGGTCAGAATGGCGGCGATGAGAATATATTTGGAAATTGTTTTCACTCTGTGTCACCCAGTATATAGACCTGGCGGGAGGACAGAGATGGAAAGTTGAAAGCTGCAGTGAAGGATCAGTTTGCGGGGAGCATGATCAGTGCAGTGGTGTGGGGGGGGGGTAAGTGTAGAGAGCACCTGGCTCAGACTCTTAGTGATCTGCTGAGAGCCTGAATCAGCCCCCCACCCCCTCAACAGCCAAAAGCTCCAGTGAGTGAGGGAGAGCAGTGACTGTGAGTCAGTAGCTCTCTGCTTAGAACAGAGGGGGAGAACCAAGCAATCAGCTGTGGGTTTTTTTTTTTTTTTTTGCACAGTTCTTGCTGCAGAGCTGGCGGGGGACAGATGCAGGATTGGCCTAGGTGACTATGATTGTTTGTGCTTTTCTTTTAACCCTTTCTTAGGCTGGCCATAGACAGTTCAAAATCTTTCCTGCAGCCATTTGTTGCAGGAAAGAATTTTGCATGACTCCCCCATCAGCATGCGCCCATTACAAAGTTGACTAGACTTGTAGCGATGCCGCCTGCCGAATGCTACACATTCAAATCTATGGGGAAGCGCCACAAATGTCCCGCAACTGCATGCAATGCATGCAGCAGGGGCACATTTGTCTGCAAAATTTGGGTTAAAATAGGCAGTGAGGAGGCTTCACTTCACTTCCTTGCTGCCTGTCAGTAGCCTCTGGGGTGTAGCCCCAGGTTTTAGAGGCAAGGGAGATTTTGACACATATCTATCACATATCACATATCTATTTATAATGATTTTTATTTATTTATTTATTTTTACAAATTTCTTTTTTACAGGTACATTTTAATTATTTTTTTGGGGATTTGGAGAGACATCACAGGTCTAACACTGTTTACTATGCCACAGTGATGACTGAACATAGGAGCAATCGGTACCAATCCCTCACTATGTTCATCCAAGAAAGGAAGGGGGCTGGTAAACACATGTTTACCCCATATAGGAGATGGGAGAAACTACAGGTGAGGAGGGGGGGGTCAGAATGGCGGCGATGAGAATATATTTGGAAATTGTTTTCACTCTGTGTCACCCAGTATATAGACCTGGCGGGAGGACAGAGATGGAAAGTTGAAAGCTGCAGTGAAGGATCAGTTTGCGGGGAGCATGATCAGTGCAGTGGTGTGGGGGGGGGGGGGTAAGTGTAGAGAGCACCTGGCTCAGACTCTTAGTGATCTGCTGAGAGCCTGAATCAGCCCCCCACCCCCTCAACAGCCAAAAGCTCCAGTGAGTGAGGGAGAGCAGTGACTGTGAGTCAGTAGCTCTCTGCTTAGAACAGAGGGGGAGAACCAAGCAATCAGCTGTGGTTTTTTTTTTTTTTTTTTGCACAGTTCTTGCTGCAGAGCTGGCGGGGGACAGATGCAGGATTGGCCTAGGTGACTATGATTGTTTGTGCTTTTCTTTTAACCCTTTCTTAGGCTGGCCATAGACAGTTCAAAATCTTTCCTGCAGCCATTTGTTGCAGGAAAGAATTTTGCATGACTCCCCCATCAGCACGGACAGTGCTGACAGGGAAATCCCTGCTGCTGAGCCATTGTCTACTCCCGACGGGGATATCGGGAGTGGGCAGAGGGAAACTGTAGATGCCAGGAGAAGACAGTGATAATCGCTAGCGGCTATAGCAGCCGCTTGTGATAATGAGAAGAGAATCCGGTGAGCTGGTTGTACCCAAATTGATTGATCCATTAACTTGATACATTCAGCCTGCCCAATAATGATTTGAATCTCATCCGGTTTCTGCTGGACCGGGTGAGATTTGAACCCTGTATGAGCGTTCTTAGGGTAAATCTACTACAAATCTTCTACAGTGTTCAAATCTACTTACAATAATAATTAAGATCTGAGTGTACAGGACAGACAGGGTTAGTTATACTATGTGAATGGGAACATTTAACAAGTATAACATAGGTGTTATCCTAATTTGGTTGCAAAATTCAAACTAAACTTTAAGGCCAAATGTCTAAAGCAGCAAGGTAACGGAGCAATAACTTAAAAACTTTTCCTACAATCAGTGTTTACTTTTAAAAAAACTCAATAGTATGATAGAAAAACACGTGATGCATAAAAACTGCTATTGCAAAAATAAAGAACAAAAGTCCCACAATGTGTATGATCTGTGAAAAAGACACTGTATGCAGCAACACCAATGTTCATGAAAATGCTTCTCCAAATGTGCTCCAGTGACCAGTCACCAACATTAAGTGAATTCAAAAGTTCCAAGGATTTGGTGTGTACCCACACAGATGGTAACTATTACAAAAACCCTGTGGGGACGCCCTGTAATACCTCCCCTCCCCACTATAGAAGGGAACCAGAAGATACCGAGAAGGAGCGCCAATTACATCTATATACCCGCTCTATACCCCTGTGTGGGGTGGGTATATCTGGTTAGTAGGTTTTTCTTCCTTAGGGGTCACCCTACACCTCGCCAGTCACCCACCACGGGGTTTTTGTAATAATTACCATCTGTGTGGGTACACACCAAATCCTTGGAACTTTTTTCTTTATCCATATACCATTGGACTCATTATTAGCGTTTGGACTTTATCCTTGCTAATCTATTTTAGTGCACCTTATTGCACCATTGGTGGTCACATTGTTTATTTATTTATATCACCAGCCTTTTTATTTATAGTGCAACATTTCCGGCACTCTTTATTCACTGCCACTTTATCCTGATATTTACATTTATTTATTTATTTATTAATCACTCGTGTATATATATATATATATATATATATATATATATATATATATATATATATATTTATATTCACTTGGTCACTTTATATACACTTTATCACTCGTTTATTATACTACATATAATCTGCATATTTGCTATTTTTATTGTATTAATTAATCCTATTGATCCATTGCTTATTACATTTGTATCACATTTTTAGTGCACATATTTTTATCCATATTTTTATCCATTTATTTATCTACATATTATCACCTTGTATACAGGCAGCGCCATCACCCATATTTCCACTCACTATTTCATACAGCCTTTTTTGGCTGTAGTCCAGGGTAGGCTGCAGCCTATTTCACATTTAACACATCCTTAGAATATTCTTAGCGCGGAACTTATTTTCTATTAAAATTATACATTTAATTTGTGTACAGTGTTGCATGACCACTCAATTGCCAGTTAAAGTAGTGCAGTACCGAGTAGCAAACATATGGCCTGGTCACGAAGAGGGTAAAACCTTCTAGAGCTCAAGGACTCCATGAAATAAACAAAAAAATATATATAAACCAAAGAAAAAGTAAAATAACATGAGCCCCCATCACAAATACACAGTGGACCCTTTTCTAAGAATGAAGTGTGGCTGTCCAGAAAAGGGAAGGGAGATAAGTAAGCCTCCCCTCTCCCCAATCATATGAGGCTAAATACCCTCAACATGAGGAGGCTACCTTGCCAGCATTTTAACTGTGCACAGAAACAGAATGCCTCAATATTATAAACATGTAAAGACAAAAATAGACAATATGTGTATGTACAGTCAAATCAAGATTCAGAGCTAGAGTTAGCTAAGGTCTAAGTTAAAAGTAAGGGTGCTTAACTAAGCTGTTCTTACCTTATCCTAAAAAAATGCAACCTCTGATGCAGGAACACTTTTTATTCCCGCTTACCACCAATGCATGAGGAATTTTTTTCACTCACATTGACTGCTAAAACAGGGACATTTTTTTCACTTTCCCTCCCCCTCCGTACAGACAACCCAGTCATCCCACAGAATCCTTATTAAAGACACCCGCACCCCTCCCCCTTCCCAAGAGTCTTCACTAAGGATACCCCCAATTTCTCCCATTTCCAAATACAGATTCTTCAATAAAGACATCCCCATTACCCCCTTCCTAAGTAAAGAATCCTCTTTAAAGACATCCCTATCCCCCT